>NC_044004.1:27110223-27416271 GCF_900496995.4 Aquila chrysaetos chrysaetos | reverse complement strand
CAGCAGTTCTACGAAGTAGAACTTTTACAACATGAAATGGAAGGTACACGTGTGACACACACAATGGTAGATGGAGCCAAAACTGATACAGTTTCATCAGTAGAGCTTTAGAGAGTCATCACTGGAATAATTTGTCCGCTCAACTGTGGACAGGCATTTTCTTAATGACAGATAATTAGAGCAGTCCTGAAAAGAACAAGGGAGAAGTTACCAGCAGTTAAAATGGAGGACCAAGAGCTATGTGCAAAGTTGCTTCCTCTAATTTAGCTGTGTAGGCTATGTTAACGTGGTGGCAGTCCACTCTGTTCCTGTTTCCATTGACATCTGTGTCTTAAATATCTTGTTCGTTTATAAAATACATATTTAAACAGAGAGGAAAATAAAAAGCATAACAACAAAATATGCCAAAATCTGTAATTGTAAGTTAATACTGGTAGTGGCAGTGTTCGGGATTTCTTCCATTATTCTGTTTGAGGGGCCCATTGCTGTTTGACCTGGGTCTCTCCAGTTCTTTTAACATCTTGCTTCAATAAATCCAAAGTTTCTATGAATTTTGCTGGGAATGTGCTTTTAGCATATAGCCTAAAGGACAATAACAAGACCATGTCACTGACCAGGATGTTAGTTGGCCTGTTTTTATTACCTTTTCACAGAATATAAAGTATGTTTTGAAAGTATATTCATTTGAAAGTCCTGTGTTAAACCCTTTTCTTTCTGTTACCCCTTAGGGTATCACCACTTCAAAAATCTGAAGTTGTAGAAATGGTTAAAAAACAAGTTAAGGTAGTAACTCTAGCGATTGGTGATGGAGCAAATGATGTTAGTATGATACAAACAGCACATGTTGGTGTTGGTATTAGTGGGAATGAAGGTCTACAGGCTGCTAATTCTTCAGACTACTCAATTGCTCAGGTAAGTCATTACACTGTAAAATACTACAATAAAGTAGTTTAGTATCAGATTAATATTGGTGTATGAATGTTCTGATTGTATGTTTGTTCATTTTTCATTTTTTGCAGTTCAAGTATTTGAAGAACTTGTTGTTGGTTCATGGAGCCTGGAATTATAACAGAGTAGCTAAATGCATCTTGTATTGTTTCTACAAGAATATAGTCCTTTATATTATTGAGGTAATTTTACAGTAAATTAAATATATTACTTCTTGAAAGTAAAAACTTTATTATTTTGAGCTTTTGATCATTATATATGATTTTAAAGAAGCATTTAAACTGTCACTAAACACTTACTAGTACTGAATCTTGTTTTTTAATAAACTGATTAATATTAGAGTGATTTCTTTTTTTACTTTAAAAGACCCAATTGTCTAATTGTCTAATATTTCTAATAGAAATATGTACTAAATATTAGTATTGAATGTTTGTGTTGCATAATACTGCTAGCTTATTAAAATTCTGTATCTATAACATCATTACAGTATTTAAGGAATACTGCTGGTGTCAGTAACTGTCCGGTTTGCAATCTGAAGCCCTTTTTCAGGTCACATGTTTAGTCACACTATTGCATACCTTTCACTTGTTGATGGGGTAACCGTGCCTCCTTAGGCTCTAGTTCATGAACAGGGATACTTTCCTGAAAGTAGCTGACCTAGTTTTCTCTCCTGGGATTTTAAGGAAGCTGGAGTCTTGTGAAAAATAAAGTAGTATGAGAGGACTGTGTTGTAATAAATGTACATTTATTGGTAGGTATGGTTAAGACAGCAGTATAGCTATAGTTTTCATGATCTTCATGACCGCATGGCAACCTTAAAATTTGGAATGTATTTTTAAATGGATTTTTAATATTTTTTTTCTCCTTCCCCTTCATTTACTGTTTCTCTTTTTCTTTCAATGGCTGTTTGCTTTCTTATAGCCAAATATGTATCTAGTAATTATGTTTATAATTGATTCAAACTTTGTATTCACAATGATAGTTTGGGTTTAAAATGTGGGAAAAAACCTAATTTGTTGCAAAGCTTGATCACAAAATAAGTTTTATAGGTCAGTCTTCTGTATTTTTACGCTAATGGGGTTAGCAGTTATTCTTAAAACTTTCTTAGTTTTTTTGAATATATTTTCAAATTAATATCTTAAACTTGTGCAGTATGTGTCTGGTTTTTACTGAAAGAAAATGCCTTCTTTCTGTTAGCCCTGATGTAAACATTAGGTTAATATTTCCAATTGTGATATTTATGTATGTGATCTTACTCTTGCAATATTTGAAAATACTTTAAGCATCTTTTTATGTACAAGTGTTGTAGCCAAAAAGTGTGCGTTTTTCTTAGCATATTTTTTACATTTTCTAAATTTTCCTTTTTTCTCTTTATTGTGTTATTAACATAAATAGATTTCAATCTATAGTAGCAAGCTTGTAGCCTGTTTAGAAAGACTTAAAGTAGGAAGCCATAGAAAAAAAAAATCCATTAAAGATCCTTTATTGCTTTAGAGTGATGGCAGACTTTAGATCCTGCATTTCAAAAGCTGAATATCTGATTAAATGATCAGATTTCCAGAAGTACTGATTAGCAGTAGTTCTTGAAGTATTTGAAAAAACAGTATTAATGTATACTTTGTGTTTATAGAAAACATACAAAGTTGGGCTTTAGAACATAATACCTTATTTTTCTTAATTTGCTGTCATTGTCACCTGCAAACACATTGTAAATTTATAACTTAAATCAGATATAAATATCCCACAGTTTGTATTCTTTGTGGAAGAAAGTTAAATGCAGGGTACAGCGATCATAGTCTAAAAATACAAAAGACTAGAAGAGGTAGTCTCTGCCTTCTGAGCGCATGGAAGGGCAAAGAGATCATTTTTATATGGGTTATGACCCTTTATATATAATGCATACGAGCATTTTACCATATACACCTTCTCTGAAAGACAAGATGACTTCTGCTTGAATTCCTGTATACCCAATGTTTGTCAGTTCAGAAAACTTTCACAGATGTTAATAGCTCATGTCAATACTGAGAGTGAATGGGCAGAAATTCATCATTGAATGTCTCTAGAAAGGACAACTGCCAGTCTTGAATCTCTCTTTTCAGTTTTTTGTACGGATCAGGCGTGGGAGCAGAGAGCTCAATGAGTATTTGTAAGCTGCTGCTTACTATGCAGAAATGCTACATCAGGAAAACGTCTGTGAAGCTTTTGTGGCCACGCCTCCTCTGTCCTGGAGTTTAGAAAATAATACTATGAAAGGCATGTCTGGAAGTTGCTTTAAATAAGTTTCCTTTTATTAGCTGACAAGAACTAAAAATACCTACCTTTACTTAATAGATGCATATTATATTTTTAAATGTCTGCTCAGTACTAATCAAACAAGTAATGTAGTAGATTCCTTTTAATCTCAAATACAGCCCTTTTCCTAGGCATTTGTGAGGTGATACAAAATAAGTGCCATTG
This sequence comes from Aquila chrysaetos chrysaetos, assembly GCF_900496995.4. Lineage (NCBI taxonomy): Eukaryota > Metazoa > Chordata > Aves > Accipitriformes > Accipitridae > Aquila > Aquila chrysaetos. The sequence goes on along the minus strand of NC_044004.1, from coordinate 27,412,866 downwards.
GTTTCTTGGTTCAGAAAATGGTAAAGGTTTGTAGTAATACTCCTGCACACTGATTAGTGTTTATCAACATTTAAACTCCTATACATAAGAAACTGGAAGTGATCTGTAATAACTTTCTCTACTCTGTGTCTTGCCTCTATAGATATTTAAACACGGACCTCGTCTTTTGTATAGGACTAGTCCCAGTAACTTTAGAGGTTATATTCTGAAGTATCATTCTAAATTGCAAGTGAAAACTTTGAATCTCTAATAGTCTGCTAATGTGCATTATTAAGCCTGTGCCGAGCCTCACACTCACATAGGATGCGTCTGTGCAGAGTCTCATACTTATTTTGAGGGGGCTGTCATTACCTTATAATGATAGTTGGGATTGATATTGATCCAGTGATTGAGAACTCCTTTGTGGATTGGTTTTGGTTTTGTAATTACCATTATTGCATATACCCTTGTTAAACTACTTGTTTTGTGAAGTTACGTAAATCTCCCTTCAACATCAGAGAGGCAAAATTTTCCTATTCCTACTTTTTGTTCTGTTAGCTAGCAATAACTAGTAATAACATAAAATAATTTTCATGTTAAAAATGTTTACAATTTAAAAAAATAATAATCTTTGAAGATCTGCTTAGGTCATTCATGTTTCATGTAGGGGAAAATTCAAACAAACAAGTAAGAGACTAGGACACAAGCAGAAGAAACAGATGCCTAGAGTTCACATTTAAAGCTTAGTCACAGATACTTAAACATGGTCATTTATAACAATTTAAGTGATACTACATAAACAATTCAATTATACTAAGTAATTAGAGCTGTAATGGCCTCTCTTTCATTCGGTAAACTTTGGATGATGGTTACCTACTTCCCCCCCCCTTCCCAAGCCCTTTTCATCCCACTGCTGAGTTACAGGCTTTCTGCTGCTCATGTCCGTAACTGAAGTTTCCCATTTTGTTCCTGATTCCCTTTGCCTGACACACCAGATGAATGCCTGTGGTCATATTGAGACCCATATCATGTATAACCCCAAACACGAGTAGGCTTTCTGTGTATACTCACACTGCTTCTGAGCTGTAGAGTTTAGGGGCTCTTGTTCAGTATGCCATAGAGTACTTAATGTATGCAAACTGCATCGAGTTCAGTTTAAAACACAGACAGCAGAAAGTGAGTGTGGTCGTGCCCGCGTTTTTTGCATTATGTGGTTTGAAAACTTAGAAATACAAGGATCTGCATTGAGGCCTGTCTCATTTAGATGGACTGTGAACCTAAATCTTTTCTTTTCAATGGAAATTATGTAGCCACTGAACTATAAAATAGTCTGAATTTTCACTTTCCCCTCATTTACATAGTCTAAATTACTTCTTAAGGACACCTATCACCTGTCCTTCTGTACAGGGGTGCTAGATTAGTAATTTGAGCTGTTAGAGTAGGACCTATGCCCTAAAAGAGAAGTGGCTGAGTCTGCTCCTAAATTAGTATCATGTACAACATGGCCTAAAAACTTATTTTGCAGGTACAGCTGTCTTCATTGTCCATCATAATCAGGATGAAAGACACTTGTGCTTGAGTAAATTTCCCACTGTGAAGCAAGTGTTTGTTGTCACTCACAATTAATAATGTAGTAAGCACCATAGTAGTTTTTTCATGTGTGGTTAAGAGTGTAATTTTCTAGGGTCGGAGGTTTCAAAGTTGGGGCAAGTAGGTGGCTTATTTTCTTCCCCTCTTAGAGTTTGAGATGAGGGCCATATTTATCCTTCCTGCGCTTTTTTCCCTTCTACATCTGCTAATTATTTTTGAGTCATAGGTGTCCTTAATGTGAACATTCAAATACTATCTTGTAAACAGTAGAAAATCCATGTTTCTGCTTAGATATTAAAGGTGCTCTGTCTCTTGTAGTAGTATATCTGGTTCCACTAAATACTACTATTTCTACTACAGAGGGCATTGTTTTTAGCCACATTAAAACGTTTCTCTTCCCAGCCATTTTTTTGATAGATTCAACAAGAACTTTAGAACCCAGGGGTGCTACCAAATTTCATTTCTTCTTTGCTTGAATCTAGAACTCTCACCAAGATATGTTCCAGTTCCTTATTCCACTAAACTGAACTAAAATGCCTATAAGTTGCATGCTTTCTTTGGAAGAAAGTAAATGCTAAGATTTCAGGAAGTTAGTACTATGCCTTAAAGGATTTCTTTACAATTCTACAGTAAAACTGGGTTTAGTTTAAATAGCTTGAAAATTTTAACTCCTGTACAAAATAAAATTGAAAGCAGCAGGGTGTTTAAGGAATAAAATGATGCATAGCATTTCTGAGAGGCTTGGTAGCAACTTCATATATGCCATTCCATTATAAGTTAAAATTATATCTTAAATACTTGCATTTCTTTAAAACAGTTGTTCCAAAACATTTTCAAGTGTTGCTTAACATCGCTTACCTTTAATAGTAGTTGAATATGTGGAATAGGTTCAGTACACATATTTAAGCCTTTCTCTTTAAATTAGAGTTTTGTAACATTGTGACTGCTAGGTAAATCACAACAGAAAGTTAATGTTCTTTACATATACTCCTTGGTTATAAAGGGTCAAGTATATATCTGCTTGTGGCCTGTTTTATTTTCTTCCTGGAGAGTAGTACTTTTGTTAAATTCTGTCTGAAATTACCAGCAATGAGATGTGCATATATTTATGCCCAACTACTGAGTCACATATTCTCTATTAAAACTGTCCTTTTCCACCACCCTAACTCTTTCAAATTAAGAATTCTAAAATTTACTCCAGTATTTGATACAAACAAGAAAAAAAATTAAGGGGTAAATCTGTCCTTCACTCCTCTCCTAAGAGCTGTCTTCCTAGCCATCTTCCTAGGTTGGGAGTAAAATAATGTAGGAACTGGGTATAATGAGAAGGTTGAAAAGAGAGAAGGCAGTTGAGGAGCACAACTTCTATCCAGCACTGGTGGTGAGGTTCTGAATTAGGTTCACACATTTAGCTTAGTTGTAAAACATCCAAAAAACTGTGCTGATGTTGAGTGCGTAATTAATTGCTCAGTAATGAACAACTGATTATGCACTCATCTCACTCCCTCATACTTAACTACCGAGAAGCTGTTGCTAACAAATGTCTGCTAAATTCATCACAGTTAAATCATAGCTCCTCTTTCAAAAGTCAAAAATCAAAATACACAAGAGCTTATAAAAATCTGATTCAACTAGCAAGTAATTCCATTATGTTTTCAGTGAATAGACTGAAAGGTTAGAAAGCAGTGCTTGTTACTGTTAAATCAACCAAAGTAAAGAAATATTCAGCATGTTCTATATGTCTGTTTTGCAGCCGCTAACATTCATGACTTTGCATGCAATCTTGTTCCAATAATTGGCCACCAAAAAAAAAAAATCTATTTACTCTTCATTTATTGGTTGAACAAATAGCAATTTCAGCTGGATTTTACCTCCCATTTTTAGTTTTAGTAGTTGCTAATTTCAGGGGGTTTTCCATCTCAAAGTATTCACAAACATGTTCAAACATTCCATCACATGATAAAAAAATCTGAGCTTGGTCTTAGAATCTGGTCACCTGGAGGCCAGCCTGGGTACATACTGATAAACACACATATTGATTGTAGCAATTCATGCTTCCATAATAAAGTCAAATGAAATGTGAACTGAAGGAAAGTCTTTACAAAGCGGCATCTAAAAATTCACTTGAAAAATGAGTCTTAAATTGAGTAAAATGTTGTTTAGATGATCCTAACTTCTGTCACCTTACAGCTTATGTTTGTCGTAGGCAATATAGTTTCAGTGTAACTTGTTAATAGCTGCTTCTCTACTTTTGTCATTGAACTAATATAAGCATAAAGTAAGAAATAGAAGAAAGCAGTCATGCTGCATGCTATACTGAAAAGCATAAGAAAATGTGTTATCATGCCTTTCAAATTAAAGTTTAATTTTCTTAACCTTTCAGCAAAAAGCGATAAAACTTATGCAATGAAAGAGATATCCTATTGCCTCTCTAAAATACTCTGTACTTGAGTTAGTGCTTGTTAACTAAGTAGTTGTAGCTGATTTAGTGCTCTGGTAAAGCCTCACCTTCTCGTAAGTTTCATGTATGAGGAAAGAATATTGGTATAGTTTTCGGTTTCAAACTGCAGCTTACTGTATGAATTCTATTAGTTGGGAGGTTTGCTAATGATAAGAAGATGACTGCTTCTAATCTTTAGGTGTTTCCTGTGATTTATTCCCCCCCCCCCCCCATATTTCTTAGAATTTTTATTTCATTAAGAATGAAGTACAATACAAATGCAGTGAGGTTAAATCACTCTTAAATACTTAAAGAACATGACATTTCTTCTGAAAATAGCTACCTCCTTGAAATGTTTTCATATTTAAATGGAATTGCTCACATACTTGACTAGATTGCCTATTAACTGTTCTTGAACACAAGTTGTTATTTTTTTTTTCAGATAGCTTTAAACCAGAACATTTTCAACTGTGTCGTAAATGTATTCTAGCGTTACCCCTTTTTGTGAAGCTGAGGAAAAATCTCTTATCGTACCTTGCAAGACATTTGAGTAATATACAGTTCTCCTCTTTTTCAGATCTGGTTTGCATTTGTCAATGGCTTTTCTGGACAAATTCTTTTTGAAAGATGGTGTATAGGTCTTTACAATGTGGTAAGATGATTTCTGTGTTTTCGGTTATTTTCAACCATAATTGTGAAAGTTGCTTGAATAAGCAGTCTTTAAGCAAGTCCTTGCCTCTAAAATTTTACTGTGTGTTGTTTTTTTTTTTTTCATCCATCTACTAGATGTTTACAGCAATGCCTCCACTAACCCTTGGAATATTTGAGAGATCCTGCCGAAAAGAAAACATGCTGAAATATCCTGAGTTATACAAGACTTCCCAAAATGCACTGGACTTTAATACTAAGGTAGATAAAAAACATCAAATATAATTAAAGCAGAAATTAATAGGAATTCAGTATAGTTATCCTTTTTGTTCTATGCTGCTCATAATTAAAAATTAAAGGGATTTTTATTGCTACTATTTCCAGTTGTCCGCTTGTCTGTAGATAGTGCAAATCATATTTACCCATTTTTAGCAAGTATGGAAATGGACAGCAAGCGTTTTATGTTTTTCAGCCCTGATTTTTTTTTTTTTTTTTTTTTTCTCTGCGGGTAATAAAGCTGTCTTCTATGGGCAGAAGTGATTAGACCTCTCTGTCGCCAGGCTGTATGTATTTGTACTGTTATATGGAAATGGATTACTGAAGCCTGTGGAGAAGTGTTGCAGAGGACAATAAGAACTGTCATTAGATTTGTAGAGGGAGGGACTTGGTACTATTCTTTGTCAATTTGGAGTTGTGATTTTATGGTTTAATTTTGAGGTTTTGGAAAAAATACTTGGAGACAGTTAAGAATGTGTCAGGGTAGATCAAAAGGAATCTGAGGCTACTTTTGGTGGGAAATGGGCAACGTTCATCTTGGAGAGACTAGCACAAGAAGTAGGAAAAGAATGTAGGACTCTTTAATACATAAAACACACACAATTTCTACAATATGTCCACAAATAATCTCTTCCAAAAGCTAAATAAAACTTTAAAAAAACTAAATGAAACTTCTTGCTGAATCTGCAATTTCATGAATGCTGTGATGTTTGTAAGAGTTCCTTCTGATTTTATTAGATTTTTCTAAATATAATTGGAACATTTCAAGTAATGTCATTGCATGTTGAACTTGGGGACGTTTTCAGTCTGTCATTGAATTAACAATGCCTACCTGTGTTGGTCTGTAGTTGATGTGCTGAGCTGGTACAGCATACTTAGCTCTCGTATATCTGCCACTTGTGCTGTATAACTGGAGTACCCCTATCTATATAGAATTATTTGCCTAAACTCTCTTTGTTCATTGAAGCATGTGAGATTTTTCTCCCTCTTCCTCACTTCATCCGTTCACCCACAAAAGTAAACCTGAAAGTTTTAAGAAAACTAGGGAAAATAGTTTCTTGTGCCACTGTGAATGCTTTAAAACTATCAGACTTCGCATGGTCCATTAATACAGACACTTTTGTGTTGTGTTTTAATAAATAATGTAAGTCATGAGTTACAATTGTTGGATTTTTCTGTTTTCACATAAGTCTATAATATTTTTATTATTGCACAGATGCATTGTTGACTTCATTGGAAATTCTGTGGCTATTCGCATACAATGCTTTCTATGAGTAAACATCTACAAACTTGCCAGCTACAAATTCCCACCTGTATAAGTTGAATAGTTGGTGTTAAAGATTTGGAAACATTACAGCCTTGAATGTTGATGCAGATGTTTGTTATGGTAAAAGGGATCAAAGGTTATGAGGTCATGACAGAGGTTAAAGGATTAGCATGTGACAATAAGAATTGGTCAGGAAAATGGAAAAGTAGAACTAATTTTTCTTGCACCCACCTGTGCTTTCTGTCAAATAAAAACTTCTGGTAATGACATAGCAAGAAGGAGAGACAAAGGTTAATGAGTAGCACAAGTTCAAATGTGCAAACTATTGGAGTGTAAATTGGATCATACAACCTAGTGTAGTTGTATAATCTAACAAAAGGCTTTGAGACATCGTGGAAAATTTTGTGAGGCAGGCAACTTAATTTCAATTGTTTGAACACCTTAACACTCATAATACACATCAGTTGGTTACAATAAAGGCTATGATTGTCAAAAGCATTGTTAATGAAAAAACATGATTGCTATCCTGAACAAAATGGGTTACATATTTTTTATTAAGTCTTTTTATGTCTTTATACAATATATTATGGAAGGCATCAATAGGTTGTTTATCCTTAATACAGTTCTCTTCAGAAGGCATATTTTACAAATGAAAATAAGTTTGAAAGTAAAATTTGAATTATTTAGCAAATACATTAAAGGAAGTTTAATATGATGAAGCTGTGCACTTCAAGAATGGAGCATGTAAGGAGAAATCTAAGGAAGATACTTTTATTTATCCTTTTGTATTCCTTTGTATGTGGAAATACATAGGTAGGTATATGTAAAACTCAGGTTTTGATTGTTCTACTATCCAAATTTCTTATTACACAAAATGTAAATTATAAAAGCTAGAGTCCTTTTTAGTTCCCTACTTAGAATGTAGCAATTGTTTCCTTTGTCTGGTTTAGTTTAATTTTTCTGATGATATTCCCATATTTTAATTTCCCTTGTGATTTGAAATTAAAAGGAGGAGATAATACACACTTTTTTTCAAAACATAAAAATAAACAAATGACCCATGAAGAGCTAAGAGGCAGAAAGTGCCTGTCAGTTATATTACTTCACAGTGGTGGCGTGACAGAAACACATTTTGTGAATCTAACACACAGATAAAGAGAAAGGTCAGGGTTCACACAGCTAGTTTATTGCAAATGGTTCTCATGGATTTTCTGTTTTCCCTTAGGTTTTCTGGGTTCATTGTTTAAATGGCCTCTTCCACTCATTCATTCTGTTTTGGTTTCCACTAAAAGCCCTCCAGCATGGTAAGTATTATGAAAAATAAAAAAGTTGAAAGGTGCGAAATATCTAAATACCTTCTTTTTTCTTAGGAAAACTTTATAAATATGAAGAATTTTGTGTGGTTAAATTTCAAGATACCATTTCTAGAACTAGAGCAGATGCAGTACATTTTAAATGTTTTATTTAAATTGTTTAAAAGTAGGAGTAATATTATGTACATATGCGTAAAACTATACGTAAGACCTGAAACAAGATGGAGGAAAAGAGATTGCAATTTAATTATGCTATTTTTTTGTATAGTACGCTATCATGGTAAATACCTACAAGATCCTAAATCACCACCATCCCTTGCATTGTCTCTTACATTTTGTAAGCTTTTATGGCTGATGTGTATACCTTCTCTCCTGTTACTTCAGGGGCATACTAACCCATTAGTTTACATATATATATGAGTAGGCTTGTGGCAGAGGAAGCTGGGACATCTTGGACAGCTCAGTCCTGTCATTCTTCTAGTTCAACTGTTGTATATGCACCTGAGTTGCAGAAGAAAATGGGACGCTTGGGAGGAAGGCTGTATTAACTAGAGGAAACTTGAAAGCACTGTTTCCAGTTTGCAGGAATGTTTCGGGGGGCAGAACTCTCATAGGGCTGGGGTTTTATTTTGCTTCCACTTTGTGGAGAGAAAAAAAAAAAAGTGTGTACTTTGCAGCTTTTCTGTAAAATTAGTAGTCTTCTCAGTTTCCCTGATATAGCCAGGCAGTCTGCCCTGGCATAGGGGACAGAAATACTCTCACGGACATTTTGGAACTGCTGAGACTAGGTAATGAGACAGTCACAGCTGCTTGTGCCCAAAAAGGTTAAGGGGGAAAACTTCTTGCAGAGTATTTTATACTCAGTGACTTCTGATGGGTAAAGGGAAGTAGGTAGCAGCCTGTTTTCTCTGAAAGGCCACTCACATCACACTGGATGTGAGTCCAGTGGCAGCGGTTTGCATTGGAGAAGTTTAGACATCCCAGGAGGAAAGAGGTGCCAAAATGTGAATGCGTACTGTAACACCACAACTGCGAATCCAAACAAAAATCCTCGTTCAAAGCTGTAGCCAATCCGTGTGAGAGATTTATGCATTACATGGTAGAGAAATGTTTAATGAGTATTTGTGGTGATGCAGAGCAGAGTTCCTGTAAGAATGGCAAAGCTGAGATACTTGCACGAGCGCTTGTGAGAGCACTGTAGCACAGGCCTCTTCAGCTTGCAGCCCCTGGACTAGAACTGACGTGCTGGCAAGTGGCCTCTGTAAGTCTGAACAAATTGCCTTCTGTCTTCCTCTTTCATGCCTAGAGAAAGGCCAGGTGAGCAAGGAGAGCAGAAATGGGACCTGGGGACTGTGTACATGGTGGGCAGTATAACCAGTACCTGCCGTGGGTCCAGCTGGTGCACAGAGTCCTGCATGAAGGGGAAATGGGCGCAGGATGGGAGCTGCTGTTAATTAAATCTCTGATGGCTGTGTGTGTAAAGAGGAAAGGGAAATAATGCTGTTAGTTTTCTAGGAGGGAGCTGATGACTGCCAGAGAGATCCACCAGAGACAGGAACTTCTGAGAACAAGTCTCAGCCTCCACCTTCTTTTAGCAACAAAGAGGCGCAGGAGGATCCTGAGACATGAAAGGAGGAACGGGAAGAATGGGGGATAGCTCAGTTTTGTGCATAAGAGTGCTGAGTCCCAGCACTCTGACTGGTGGGAACAGATTTAGCTGCCTGCCTATTCCTCTCTTTTATCCTCATTATGCTCTTTACTGCTAGGTATGTATTGTTAAGCAGCGAAGTGCATGTTTGAGCAGGTATTTATTAGAACATTGAAAATCAAATCTTGAAGATCGTGAAAATCTCTCAGAGCTCACAGTCATCCTTTTCTTTGAGCATTTTCTCCTGTTGACTCTTTAGTCTCACTTGCCCACCTCTTTCTTGCCTGTAAGTGGAAAATTTCAAACTGCATGCATTGTAGTGGAGTGTACCAAGAAGTATGCGATCAGAGAATAGGTATGGATTTGTAAGAATTGTCAGAATTTGCTCCATGGGACCTAACCATTGTACAGTACACAAAACTAGAGTCTTTGCACACCATGTACTGTCATGCGCATATGAAAAATGACGAGGACATAAATCTTCACAGAAGCTGCTTCTGATGCAGCTTTGTCAACATAACAGTAAATGAGAGTAGCCAAACTTATATGTACAAGTAAATCCACCAGCTGCTCCCTCTTTTGTATAACCTTTAAAATGAGCTATGGTCTCGGCTTTGTTTTCAGCCTTCCAGAGCTCTTGTAGACCTTTGTGGTGTGCTGCTCTGTCCAGGGAGAAAGTTAAATTGGGGAAGTGCCAGGAATGCAACAAGTATCATTAGAGCTAAGGAGGCAGCCATTGTGAGCTCCTCATCTTAGAATGGGAGAGGGCTAGGTTAAGGAGGACTATTTACAAGCATTTTTATTCTGTTTTTTTGTGTCACCTTTCACCTGCTGTCTCTTCCAGAATATCAATAAATAGAACTTTTTTTTCCTGTGATAAACTGGCCTCATAGGCCCTGAAAAGCTTCTAGAAAGGAGCACTCTTCATCCACAACTGAGGTGAATCTCATTTCAAGCATGTGTAAAGGTGATATGAAGGCTGGAAAAACGCTCCACACAAATATGAAAACATACTTAATTAGCAGCATTTAATATACCATATGCTAGCTGAGGATAGTGAGAAAAATAAACGTTTTCAACTACAGACCATTTTTATAAGCTTGTCACCTTCCTCTAACCAGCCCAATCAGAGGAGTTTTAAACCCCACCCGCCCCCCCAAAAAAACTAAAATAGCTTGATTCTTCCTTTTCCCCAAACACAGCTTTTAAAAAACATCCTTCCTTATGTGCTCTCAGCATTAGTGGGTTTGTTTGGTTGGTTGGTTTTTGTCTTGTACTTTTATCCTTCCTTACTACATGCACAGTATTTTGATCTCTCTGTATATGATGGCAATAAAAAGCAGTATCCCAGTGATTAGAACCTTTACAGCAGAGTAAGTGTTCTGGTTTAGCTGCAGTATATGAACAATCTCGAGTGCTAAAAATTTCTAAACTGAACATGTAAAAATTTAGCAAGCTCAATACTTCTAAATGAGAATGAGGAATTCCCTCTAGATAGTTCAGTTGTGCGTTGTCCCATGTCTGCCAAGAACTTTCATAGAATTGGGATCAGAAAAGCCCATTCTCTAGCAGTAGTCATGAAATAAGTTCTGTTAAATAAGCATACATGCTCTGATTCAGAATTCAGAACTTAAGAACCACAGTAGATGTGATTTTTATGCAAACACATCTCTTTAGGGCACTGGCTCTTTGCATAAATGCTGTGTGTGTATCCGTATGTGCAAAATGGTATGTATTTATATGGATCCACAGATCTGAGTTGGGTAAATTTTGAAAATGTTATTAATAACAAGCATCTCAAGAATTAAAATTGAGTATCTTTTGTATTTTTACTTAAACTGAATCTCAGAAATATGGATAAGCTTCTATACCAAAAATATCCAGAATCAGTGAAAATCTCTCTAAGCTTTCTGTTTACTTATATGTTACAATCAATATACACTATAACTATTATAGTTCATATTTTTCTGAAGATAAGATACTGTATCTGTGATCTTAAGAGTCACTCGAATTATTACTGAATGCGATATTACTCACATTGGTATATGATGTTACAAAAAGGTCGTGTTTCTAGCGTAATTCCTGAAGTCACTGAAAGCTTTAAAGGACTAAAAATTATAAAAGTCATAGATTTCTACTGTTCAATACAGTTCAAGGTGAAATCTGCTGTTTGTACCCTGTAGGAAGTGCTACCATCTGTTTTGTACCAAAAATAAGATGAGAGAGAGAGAGAGAGCGCTATTGTGGATATTTAAATGTTTACATGTTTTTATTTTTATCACCATTTCCTTCTCCAGGTACTGTATTTGGCAATGGTAAAACTTCAGATTACCTGCTCCTGGGTAACACTGTATACACTGTAAGTCTTCCTATAGCTATCTGGTGCTCTTATCAGTGGACTATCTATATTGGCTCTATTTTTAACTCTTTAAGAGATGTGGGTTTATTATTATTTATAATTCTCTACATAGACGACTTGATTCATTGTAGTGCCTTAAGAATAAGAAATGGCTCTTGAATGACTCTTTGAGAAGCTTTGAAGTGCATTTTGCTTTCTAATTCAAGTTCTTAAAACAAAGCAGTTAATAAAGATGCAGAAGATACATCTCTCCTTTACTGGAAACTGTCTATTTTTTTAAGTAATGGGAATTGTAATTCCCTAATTAGCACGCTCATTAATTTAAGGTAAGTTTCTGCATTGGAGAAATCCTGGGTTATTGAATATGGAACTGGTTTGTGGACTTCTGAAGATACAGCTCTGTTCTCCCTCTCTTAATTTGTCATGGGGCCTTGAAAGAGGGATAGAGCCATGTGGAACCAAGGTTTGTGGGATGCCTCTTTGGAGACTGACAGAATTACACCTGACCCACACCTAACAGTAATCTTCTGTTACTCTCATAGATACTAGTCATTATTGGGGTTTTTCTTTTAATATTTTATCTCCTAGAATAAATTAATGAAGCTAAATGTCTGTTTTTCACTTGCTAGGTATCAGTGTTACCCAATAGATGAGGGTTTTCCGGGATCTCTCTTAGAAACAAAATTAGACTTGTGCTTACTCTCCTCTGTTCTTCAACATTAAGAGTTTAACTAATTCTTCAACTTCCTGTTGTTGGCAGATACAAAAAAGAAATTAATTCTTCCATCAAAATAAGGGGGCTGTAGTACAAATACAAATTCCATCAAAATCTATTTCCTTACGGAATAGGGAAACATCATAACTGAAATAAAAGGAAAGTATTCTAGAATACATTGTAGTCCTTTGAGAATGTAGCTACTGTCAACATCTCCGGTGTATGAGAGAACATTTTGAATAGTGTTTTCTGGTCAGCTAACCAGAAAGGTTAAAGAGCATAAAGGGCCAAGTAACCACAGCCCATTCTGTGTATTTCCTATTGCTGTGGCAGTTAAAATAAACTGTTTCTTCTGCCAGTCAGTACATGGACATTGAACTGGTTCTTTCAGGCACATTTAAAAATGGTTTGTTCACACATTCTCTTAAAAGTTTATTTGCTCTACACTTCCCTTTCCCCGTTCCAAAAGGCAAGCACAGCATGTTTTGTCAGCAGTAGTCACATGTGATCATGCAATCTATCATATGATGGACTGATCTCCATTAGGGATGGATGGAACATCCTGGGTAAGTGTTTTCTGTGCACATCTTAATAAAATTAAGATGTAAGGCCTACAGTCATTGTCATAGCTCAATCCTGACAGAAGTAGTTCAACTGACACAGGTCTATTTGTATTATCATCTCATAACACCGAGCAGTGTTTAGAAGTCAGTCATTTATCTGAATGTCACTGCTTTCCCCAATATTGATAAATACTACATAAGAATATCTACCAGAACCACCTGTTGTTCTAAGTGAAACAGGTTCTTCTTGGGGAGGGGCTCTCTGCACAGGGTTTTCACCCTATCTACAAATGTTTCATTGTTTACTGTACTTAGAAGTTGCAACCTTGCTCCGTTCAGCAGAAGTTTGTTTTATGAATTGTATGCACATATACATAATTGCATAACTTCACGTATCCTAGAACCTAAGCCAAGTTTTCTGATAGCATCTCCTTTTCCTTGATTGCTCTAAAAGTATCCTTTGTATTGGCCATCATTTTGTAGAGTGAGTTAGCACTGTACACTTCTTAAACCCAATTACTCAGCATACTGCTGCAATCACAGCTGAAGTTCTCTCCTGAAGTGATCTCAGAACTTCATCCTACCCAGTCGCTCTGTTCTGTGCTTGCTTCCAAAAGCCAAGGTTGGCACCAGGAGAAAACAAGTTACATATGCTGTACTAAGCATTTACTGGATTACACTAGGTCCTGTGGAACTGTGTTCAAAAAGTGCTGCTGTTTAGATCATCACCCATCAGTTGATGGATGTCTTGAAATCTTATGGTACTGCAGAACATCTGAGCATCATCTGTGACATCAGCTGACTCACTAACATCGAAGCCTACATTTTCAGATTTGTAGCAACATTTTCCACCACCTTCCGAAATCAGTTAATTTCTGATACTTTCAATATAGTAACCTGGACTTACTCATTACTGTTTGTCAAGCTCTATCCATAAATGCTAAAACAGAGGTCACAGTGCAGTTGTTCTGTCACCTTTTGCAACTGGTTTTCAACTAGGAGAGCTGAAACTTCACCGTCTTGAGAAGCTAATTGCTTGCTAATAACCTGCAGAATGGCCAAGAATTTCCCAAGAAAATATTATTTCACCATTATGAGTCCAGACACCCTGCTTTTTCATCTGTTTTCCAGATTCTCCACTTTCCTTAACTTCAGATTGAAAATCTAGGGAGAGATGGGGGTTGCAGTTAATGTATTCCTGCTCTTGCACAGGTATTCAAGCAGGTCTGGAGCACACATGAAGATTTGAGAGACTTTCAAAATTGGGGAGGGCATTTTTTGAAAATTTTTTAAAAATCTGTGCATCTGAAGGGTATGTGCAGTGACAGTTGTCAGTCATTGTCTTGAAATCAAAATTATAAGGCTAAGGTACTTTTCATTCTTCCCACTGCTTTTAATCTGGTTTTAGGAAGTCTACATTCATCACTTGTGCAAAAATCAGTAGCAAAGCGATTCAGAAATGAATCTAGTTTCTTTGGATCCACAAAGAAAGTAGGAATGTGCACGGATTCATATCATGTCCTGGAATTATTTCTTCAAACATAAATTTCAAATAGGAGTGCCATGAAAATATTTGTATGACCATTCTTGAGCGCTCCTTTTAAAAAAGCTCAGTGCTTTATACAGAATACCAGTTTGATTTCTTGTTCCCTGGGTAGGATTCAGTGAGCTATTGTTAGTTTGGATCAAGGGGAGGAGGGAGCAATAAAATCCACATTCTTCAGTAAGCCGCTGCGCGTAGTTAGGGGTATCGGTTAAGATGCAAGGAGGGTATATATTCACACAGTGTATATCTCCTTTTACAGACCTGCAGTATTTTTGTGTATACATTTTGTCTATGCAATAAGAATTCTTGATCCGATCCTAAAGAAGGATGTTTCCTTTTCTTACGACTGACTCAAAAGTAGCAAGCAAGTGTACCAGATGAGTAATTTTTTTTTTTGCCATAATTCATTTTTTTTACTTAGCCAAATATAGCACCAGAACTGGATGGACTAAGTAAATCATAACAGTCATGATGGTCCTTAATTTTCTTCTAATTAGATTTCACACATGGTTTAGATAATGGAATTGTGGCACGGTGGGGATTTGTTTTTGTCCTTAATAATGCAGCAATAGTTGAAATAGGAGAGTCCAGAATGAAAAGCATAAACTTACAGCTTGGGTGGAAGCTTTCTGGCAGGATTGGTATCCTTCTGCACATCAGACGTAGTGAAAGACTTGTCATGTATATTTAACCAGTTATTTTCAGCTTCTGATTGAAGTAAATTTCTTCGGAGTTTCTGAGGCTCCTTGAAGTTCAACCACAGACAAACTCACATCGTTGCTGCCAACCTGGCCAACAAACTAGAGTTTAAACTATAGCTATTACAGTTGCAGCTTGGTCTTTGTGACTCAGTTTTTCAGCCTTGTGTTCTTCAGATTGCACATAAAGCAAAACTTGTGATAAATGTTCACACACAAGTTACAAAATGTAATAACTATTTCTTTGATAAAAAGAAAACTTGTTTGTGTGAATTTCAAAAGAAGGAGATAAACAATTTTCCTGAATCAACTAGTCCTTGCTGTGGGATTATAAACTTTCTACTACTGCTCATCTCTAAACTAAAATGGAGCATGTCCTACAGGACAATAACATGATGTTTTCAGAGACTGCTCCATAAAAAGAGTAATGATAAGAAAAGAGTAAAGATGAGAGGGAAGAATGAAAATGGCATAACAGACTTATTCAACATGTTATTTGTATGCAGAACATAGGTCTTAGGCTGCCAGCATTTAACTCTGGCTTTTCAGGGTTTGGCAAAGGTGACTCCTTTACTACTGAAGTACTAATGAAGTGAACAAAATGTTTTGTTTTGTTGTTTGGGGTTTTTTTTCCTAATTTAGACTAATGTAAGTTTGAACAATTGCAAGTTTTCAGCCCAGCCTCTAGATCTTCTAAATCTGTCTTCCTGTAGATAGTAGTAGTCATCCTCTCCATAACTAGGGAGTCTGCCATCTCTACTGAAGTGGACTACACTTTCCACAAACCTTTCTGTGTAACCAAAATACCATCGATAAAGAAGCTAACGACTCAGTAAGAGCCAGACTTGCAGAGTTCTAGGAGGCAAGGGAAATGTTTAAGATTTCTAATACAAAATAAGAGTTTTCAAAATCAAATGAGTGGCAGTTATTAATGGAAGCTAATAATTCTTAGTGTTCTGTTACTAGCTCATTACTGGGGTGTATCTTTAAATCTTCTAGTAGCATTTTACTGTGGTCGTTTCATATAGGCACTTGAACTTCAGATGTAAGTGCACACACTTACAAAAAAGAAGAAAGTACAGCTAGCTGTGGTCTAAAAGAATTTCACTTTGGGGCTGCTGAGAGTCCTACATTTTGGGGGGAGCAGATTCTATTAAAGCGGAAGGGCTATTCCATAGCTTCTGCAGGTCCATAGAAATGATTGCCTTTTGCTTTACAAACTTTGATTTGGATCCTATTACACAGTTAGGTGCATTGACACACACAATACTTTGTTGAGTATTATTAAAGAAATCACATTTAAACTGAAGAGATTGATTATCCTTTCCCTTATTTCATTTGTGCAAGTAAACATGAAGTATGAAAATCATAAAACTTTTTTCTTCTGTTCTTCTGAATGTTTAACGAAACTAATAAATTCTGTATGTTAAGTAAGATTCCCATATTAAATAAGAATCCCCTCTTTCTCTCTCTTTTAAGTTTGTGGTTCTAACTGTGTGTTTGAAGGCTGGATTAGAGACCTCATATTGGACTTTGGTAAGCAAATGTCTTTACCATATTCTCAAATGTTCTATAAAATATGATGGATGAATAATTGTATTCTTTTATTATTTATTATATTATGCCTTTACAGTTTGTCAGCTCTCCCCACAGTGTCAAACTAAACTGTGGTTACTGCATGGAAAGACAGATTATCCATGTACAAAAAATAATGCTTAATATTGAAAAGGAGGACATTGGGTTAAGGCTTAAAGTAATCCTTAAACTAGAAAAATCAAATTACTCTGAACTGATTGTAACTGAACTTAAATTGGCTTAAAATGCAGTAATATTGCTGCTGAAAGTATTGTTTTGCTTTAAGAAATAGCTAACTGAAGTAGTAGAGTTAAATTAATACAAGGCACGGAAATTTCATCCGATATATCAGAATCATGTTGTAAATACTAAGTAGCAAAAATCTTTTTTTTTTACGTCATAATGCATCTGCGCTGATTGTTCTGTTTTCTTTTTTGTTTAACAGTTCAGCCATATAGCTATCTGGGGCAGCATAGCACTTTGGGTAGTGTTTTTTGGAATCTACTCTTCTTTGTGGCCAGTCATTCCTATGGCACCTGATATGTCAGGAGAGGTAAAAGTATATTTTAACTAATATCCAAATGTGTGCAAAAAATACTGTTTCAGTCTTATTACAGGTCTAATCTTTATTGGATCCTTCTGCTAACTAGAGGTGCATAAGAGGGTTGCTTTTATACCTTCAATGTGGTAGCCATGTTTGTTTAAAATAGAATGAATTTTTACTCTTGTGAAAATGGAGCTCAACCAGCAGGCTGTGATTATATGGTCTAGTGAGGAAGAATAGACAGGTAAGCTGCTTTGCAGTTCTTTAGTCTAAAGTTTTAATTTTCTTAGGAGAAGTCTTACCAAATTCAGAACTCAGAATTACAGTGCTTATTTGGCAGGAGGGTTTTTTTATAATGAGGTAGCACAAGTAGTGCATTGGTTAAGACTTTTTTCATCTTCAACTTTACAAATTTGCTAAGTAATTGAAACTGTAAAATGACTCAAAAAAATTTGAGGTGCCATAACATTGAATGAGCAGCTGCTTGTCATGCACGCATTTCCTTTTCTATTAATGTGCCACTTGGAATGCGTTATTGTACTGTATCTTTAACCTTTTGACAGTAATTACTGGTTTCTCTTTCATTTATTATCCCATTTGTGTAAACCTGCTCTGAATATTGCAAATAGGACTGAATCCATAGAAGATGCTTAATTGCTGCCTGTTCTGATCTAATTGGAACTTCAGTCCCAAATTCTCAAAACCATTCAGTTCCAGAAACATCTGAAGTTTAGTATTAATTTCCCAGACAGTAATGTCTGCTTCTGGGCATGGCCAGTCCCTCCTGAGCTGAGAAGTTCGGTGTGCATTCTCAGTGGGACTCAGAAACTGAGAATACCTGCTTGTTTCAGAAAGATGCTCCTCTAATGGTTCTCAAAGCATATCAACTAAATCAAACCTTACACCAGTAAAATAGTGAGTGCCTTTAACTCCACTACTGTGATATAATTCAGCAAGTTAAAAATTTATACAGGATGTAGGAAATTTAGGTGTATATCTCTCCCTCACTTGGAGGTAATTCAGACCCGGAAATCTCACCTCCTACATAAGCAGTTATGGGAAAAGTAGCATATAGGCATTTATGTAGTTACTGCATTTTAATGGAAAGCATAAGGAATTAACTTAAGTGCTTGAACACCTAAGAAAAAAATGAATTTGAAATTATACAATTTCCTGCTGTTTCCTGTCCTGTAACCTCTTACCCATGTATATATGTAGATTTTGTACATTAGCATGTTGCCTCTGGTACTCAAAATTAATTATGTACGTTATTCTAAATTAATGTAATTGAAGCTATCATACTTCAGCATTTTTCTTCATACACACTGTATTTTATAGAATGTTTTTGGAATTTGTTGTTTTTAGAGATTTTGTAAAAGATTGATACATTGTTCTTTAAGATAGAAGAACTTTTATGGTGATAAGCATAGTGGGAGCAGCAGGGTGTGTCATACTTGGTATGACATAAAGGTGGCTACCTCACTGTTGAAATAACTAAATGTTTTACTTAGTACGTGTTCAGTTTCTGAAGTTACTGTGAGAAAAAGGTTTTTTTGAAGGGAATGTAATTCCTACGAACTTGGAAAAACAGTTCTTTGTAAAGAGATTTAGCTGTCAACAAAAAATAAATACTCCTGGGGTTTGAATTCAACATGACACCAAAGCAGTCTGACTTGTGAACCCAAATTCATTTATTTCTTGTGTTAAAAACTGTCTCTGTACTTGAAATGGATAGTCTTTTTTACTTAGTGTGTTGGCTTATGCATACATATTATGTATATAGTAGCTTTCAATGTGTGTACGTGCATGCAGTTGTTTGAGGGGGGTGTTGTTGTGTGAGGTTGGTTTTGGGTTTGTTTTCTTCCTAAGAGTATATTTAGAAGTCTGTAAAATCAGAATAAAGTCTCCTAAACATCTCATAGACCATAAGAGCTTATTTCAAAAGCTCTGGTCTAGCTTTTTGAGCTGTACTCTGTGTGGCTAAAAGTCCTGGTGATGAATACTGCAGCTCAGATTGAAAGCAGGATTTTTGTATGCTCTTCTGGAAGCCCTCTCACTGACCGGGTGGTCTCTGGCAGGGCAGAATTCACTGGATTTCTCTGAAGCAAGTCCAGGCCTTCCATAAGTATTCGAACTAAAAGATTGACAAATTTAACTGTGGAAAAGACTGTGGTGTGATAGAAACAAATCCATATGGTCATCTCTGCTTGCCTGTGCAAATACTGCTTGTCTCATTTTTTCAAATGTGCGAGTCAGACTTGAAGACTTCATCCAACTACGTTTGGCAGAAATTAAATGAAAAGTCAAAAGCTGACCTCTACTTCTGTAGCTTTTTGTCTGTTTTGCCTTGGCCTGATCTGAAGGGGATTTTCAGGGATTTTTTTTTCCAAATATGTTCATTAAAAATGCCCCTTTTTTAGTAAACTGTAGATTTATAAGGCAATTTTACCAACTATAATCCTTATAAAGTTTAAATGTATTCTCTTTCCGCTCCTTAGAGCTGGTAACAAGAGTTGTACCTTATTAGGTTTATAGTCTTACCAGTCAGTATTCTTGATACAATATTCATCCAACCATTCAGTCCCACCTAGATGTTGATATCTGTCTTCTACAAACATCTTTTTCATGGCTTCTTTTAGACAGAAAATAACCTACTGAAACACTCTAATAAGGATTCAGTCTAACTTCTTCATATTAATGTCATGAAAAGAATAAGATTCTTGCTGCTTATTGCTGGTTCTATTCCAAGAAAATAAAATACTAATGCTCTTGAAGGGGAGAGAAAGAGCATATGGAGCTGATGGAAAACTCATTCATTGGATGCAGAGGAAAGGTTTCATCTAAATATTTTGAAATTCGGATTTTTCATCTATTCCTATAAAATACCTATACAGCTCTGATAAATGTGTTTAAACAGAGAGCACTACAAGATAATGCCTCAAGAAAAAAATAGTTGTAACAATAAAAGAGTCTGTTTACACTGCAAAAACACTCTTATGTTGGAGCGCTGAAGATAGTAGCCCAAAGTTAAATCTTAAGAATTGTTGGTTTGTGTTCATCTTTTAGTATCAAAGCATCTCCCCAATAAGTTACTGAACAAAGAAACAAGTATGTCACATATTGTTGCAGGTTTTCCCTACTTTTTACACTAATTGTGTTTCCATCCTTTTGTGTATCATTCCAATTGTAGAGAAGATAATTAAAGGTGGCTTTTACGTATTTGTTGGTGTATGTTAGTAATACAGAAGGAAAGATTGTAGAATGCTGTGCTCTAAAAGAAAATACAGTGAAATGAAAAATGATGACTTTCTGACAGAGTGCCAGCAGTTTTGTTCATTGTCTAGGCCACTACCCCGCCTTCTTTGACATGCAATCGAGTGTATTTTTCTTTCTCTCTCTTTTGCTCTGAGTTTTCCCAAAGAAGCCAAACAAGGACCCTTCTGATCCAAAATTCCCTGTTGATGCAGAATGCTGAGGCAGTTCTGACATCAAGACCTTTGTTTTCTGGTCTTTCAAGATTGCTACTCCCACAGTGGACCAGCTCATGCCAACTGTAGAGTACTGTCCCTCACAGTGTGGGAACTAGATGGCTCTGCATGTTACAGTACTCCTGAGTCCTATAAATAGTGGTGACTAGGTTGCCAAAAAGATAGTGCACCGCAAGAGTTGAAAGGTGTCTTCTGGCTCATATAAGCAGAGGTATCCTGGCACAAGTCTTCTCCTGATACAAATAACTTGTAGTTATATAGCTGGTATCTGTTTGAGATTAATAACAGGCATCTGGGTTATAATAGCTGAAACATGTTTCCTTAGTAAAATTCTGACAAAACCTTAGAATCAACATTCAAACAAAAAACAAGTTACGTTTTGTGAACCTTAAAACAGTTTCTATTCCAGTTAAAAAAAAAAAAAGTCCGTAGTGAAGAAAACTTCATTCATTTTCCCTGATTGATGATGTTCAGATGAAAACTGTCAGTTCACCATTGTCTTTCTGCAGACACAGCCTAGAAGGAAAAATGGATGAAAAATGTGAGAGTAGCAGTGGGATTTATGAAGTAGAACAAAATGGAAAAACAGGCTGTAAAATTGAAGAAGGATATGTGATAAAAAAGGGGTGATAACCTAAGTAGTTAATTATGTAGTATGCATGGCTAGTTCAGGTACTGCAGTAGATTAGCGTTAAGTTATGAGTCTTTTAGTAGTCTGAAACAAGACTGATGTATTTTATCATTAATTTAGCTGAAGTTATTATTTACCTTCATATTATTTTTATTTGTACTTCAGACTCACTCATTTAAAAATTTCTCTTCTTGAGTTTATTCTAAGTATTAGGGACTATATTCTCCTAGTCTTAGACACAGATCTTAAAATACTAGGAATTCAAGTTTTATCTGCTTATAGCAAAGAGTTAAAGTACCTTTTCTACCAGGAGGATTTTGGTAGTAGTAGCAAAACATGGTTTCTGTTGGAGAGAACTTGATACACAGTGTATGAGAGAGAAACATGGAAAACATTTTAAAAGTTTTCAGTGATTTTGTAACAACTGTGCAGTCTCTGTAATACCGTCTTTATTACAGTGCATTGTTTATCTGCAGTAATGTTTATTCCCACATTTGTTGTCTGTCAGTACTGTCTAGTGTGGAAGTCTCTGAACAACCAGCTTTACAGGTTATTTTCTTAATATTTACCTGTAAAGATTGTGCTTTTAAGTCTAGATGCACAAGAAAGAAGGGGGGACGACCAAAAAACTTCTTTGTAGGCATTTTGTGGTTAGATTTAACCCCCATTATGGAGAAGTAGGTTGTAGCACAGGACATCTGTTTTGACCCATTACGTGACATAAGCTCCATTTAATTTCAAAAAAGGTGCCAGTACAGACTAGAAGAACATTTTCATTGCAGACTTGAGTAAATCAACTGCATGGATCTCTTTCTCTACTACATTGGTATAACTGAAGTTGATACTTTTATGTATAACATTTAACAAAGAGAGTAAGTGAAGTATATTTCTCAATATTTTTTTAAACAAATAACAGTATTCTCTCAGTTTAAACCACATGTAGTTTGTATAAATATCTAAAAGTAAATGCCAAGTCTCTTCGTATTTGATGCGGTATTTACTTTGTAGATGTAATTTTTTTTTTTCTTTGAGACTCTCCAATACACAGAACGCTGTTCTGTGATGCTGAAAACAATGCATTTTAAATCTGTGGTCCAGTCAATTACCAGAAGTTTCCTGTTGTCCGTGTTTTGTCATATTGTGCATTATACCCACTTGAAAGAAATAAATGATGCTGTGTTAAATTGTTATATATTTTTAAATCTATGTTGTCCTTTTGCAATAATTGCATGAACTAATGAAGTTTCTGTAACTTACATCACCTAATGAGAGTAGCTACCATTCATGTGTCAGTAGGCTATAATGCTGCTAGAACCTTTCCATTAATGCTTCCATCTTTGCAATTCAAAAGGCTATTTTTCTTTTTAATGCCACTTAAAAAAAGCAGATTGATTTTGAAAATTATAAAATAGATACATTTCTAAGTTGGTATGGTTATCTTTCTTGAACAAATATGGTTTTGCTTTGAGTTGAAAACCTGTAATTGGGGAGGAGGGAAAAATAAACCAACCTGTTGGATATTTTGCAGTAGTACAACTCCTGACTCGTTTGGGTTTGTTACTGTTATGTGCTCTGAGTTGTTAGGCCTCTTCTTATACACCTATCTGATGAATAAGTTAGCTTAAAATTATAACACTTACTGGAATAAGAAGTATGACATTGAGATTAAAAGCAAAGTTCAGTATCTGCAGAACTTCCTGATTTATTGTGGTAGTGTAGATAATACACTGTAAAGTTCTCCAGAGCACCATCTGTTTCTGCTCTGTCTGACCCAGGGGATCTATAAAACTACTGATGGAAATTGAAGTTAAGGAACAAGCATGTATTTTACAGAATTTTAGATCATTTGATTGAGGTTTGCAGAATCTTAGTAAAAAACAATAATATTCTTTGTTGGATGATTTAGCTGCACTATGTAGGAAAGATGTATTAGAATATACTATATTAACAGTATTAGTTTCTTAAATATTGCTTTTCTCTGTATTATTCCACATAACCTACTTATATGGAACTGTTCTTGTTAAAATATTAGATACACATCCTTTAATCCCCTTTCTGATTTTTTTTTTTTTCACACACACTCACAAAAAAAACCAAACCCCACACTTTAAAACGTAGCTGTCCAGATACTTCAACTTCTAATGAACATGTCTTCTCTAGGGAGATGTTTGTCTAAAATCTGATCTGAAAGCGGGAATTTGTTTTAGTCTAATGGAGAGCAGGGCCAGTATTCAGGCTAGTATACAATCATAGAATGGTTGAGGTTGGAATGGACCTCTGGAGGTCATCTGGTCCAGCCCCCCAACACCTGGAGCAAGTTCCGCAGGACCATGTCCAGATGGCTTTTGAATATTGCCAAGGATGGAGACTCCACAACCTCTGTGGACAACCTGTGCCAGTGTTGTCACCCGCACAGTAAGAAAGTATTTCCTGATGTTCAGATGGAGCCTCCTGCGTTTCAGTTTGCGTTCATTGCCTCTTGTCCTGTCACAGGACACCACTGGAAATAGCCTGGTTCCATCTTCTTTACGGCCTCCGTTCAGGAATCTATCTCCATTGATAAGATTCCCCCTAAGCCTTCTCTTCTCTAGGCTAGATAGTCCCAACTATCTCAGCCTTTCCTCTCATATGAGAGATGCTCCAGGCCCTTCATCATCTTTGTGGCCCTTCATTAGACTCTCTCCAGTATGTCCATGTCTCTTATACTGGGGAACGCAGAATGGGACACCTATGAGGACACACCTAGAGAAGTGCTGAGTAGAGGGGACCTGCCTCGACCTCCGCTGACAATACTTTGTCTAATGAAGCTGAAGATACCATTCACCTTCTTTGCCACAAGGGCACATTGCTGGCTCATGTTCAACTTGGTGTCCCTCAGGACCAAGTCCTTTTCTGCTGAGCTGCTTTCCAGCTGGGCCCAGCAGAGAAAGACCTGGGCGTGCTGGTTGACAGCTGCCTGAATATGAGCCAGCGGTGTGCCCAGGTGGCCAAGAAGGCCAACGGCATCCTGGCCTGCATCAGAAATAGTGTGGCCAGCAGGAGCAGGGAGGTGATTGTTCCCCTGTACTCGGCACTGGTGAGGCCGCACCTCGAGTACTGTGTTCAGCTTTGGGCCCCTCGCTACAGGAAAGACGTTGAGGTGCTGGAGCGTGTCCAGAGAAGGGCAACGGAGCTGGTGAGGGGCCTGGAGCACAAGTCTTATGAGGAGCGGCTGAGGGAGCTGGGGCTGTTTAGTCTGGAGAAGAGGAGGCTGAGGGGAGACCTTATCTCTCTCTACAGCTACCTGAAAGGAGGTTGTAGTGAGGTGGGTGCTGGTCTCTTCTATCAGTAACAAGTGATAGGATGAGAGGAAATGACCTCAAGTTGCGGCAAGGGAGATTTAGGTTAGATATTAGGAAAATTTTCTTTACTGAGAGAGTTGTCAGACGTTGGAATAGGCTGCCCAGGGAAGTAGTTGAGACACCATCCCTGGAGGTATTCAAAAAGCACATAGACGGGGTACTCCATAACATGGTTTAGTGGGCATGGTTGATGGTTGGACTCAATGATGTTGAAGGTCTTTTCCAACCTAAATGATTCTGTGATTCTGTATACTGGTGCATGGGGTTGTTCCTCCCCAGGTGCAGGACTTTGCACTTCTCCTTGTTCAACTGCATAAGGTTCCTGTCAGCCCATTTCTCCAGCCTGTTGAGGTTTTTCTGGATGGCAACATAACCCGCTGGTGCATCTGCCACTTCTCCCAATTTTGTGTCATTAGCAAACTTCCTGAGGGTACACTCTAGCCCATCATCCAGATCTTTAATGAAGATGTTAAACAGGACTGGACCACAGTATTGACCCCTGGGGTACACTGTTAGTTACTGGCCTCCAGCTAGACTGTGCTGCTGATCACCACCCTCTGAACCCAGCCTTTCAGCCAGTTTTCAGTTTACCGTACTGTCTTCATCCAGCCTGTACATTGACAGCTTCTCTGTGAGGATCTTATGGCATATGCCCTGCTGTGTTGTCTCTCTAGCTGCAGAAGGTGCTATTAATGGATACTTGTCTCTTGCATTTTTTTAAAACAGATGACTGTTATTTTAATAACTTCTGCAGAATACAGCATAATAAATAAATTTAAATGGTTGTATATTTAAGAAGATTGCTATGGTACCTTTCCTCAATATTAGAGGAGGAAGTTATAAATAATGCCCCTAAAATTTGAAAAGTAATGATTCTCTTTAAGTTCTTCTGTGAAACAAGAGAAGTACTGTGCCATGTTTTTAAGGGAACCTGTCAGATAACTTAGTTGATAATCTATATTTCTAAAAATTGCCTTGAGCCTGACATGGTAAACAAATACCAAAGTCTCTCAGTTCTAACTTCATTATCACAAAACTTGTGGAAAATAGCCATTCTTCAATGGCTAATATCTGGGGTAGTTATGCTAAGTTAGCCGCTAATTTTTTTTTTTTTCCCCTGCTTCACTGCTTATTACCAATCTGGATCAAAATAATATCTAAAATCCAGGGTCGTCATTCTAGGGGAAGTAACTGGTGTAGTAAATTTTTGGTGAGGGACTATTGCTTATTTACAGAGCGTGTTTGAAATACAGTTTTCAAGAACATTGAAATAATTAAACAACAAAAGCTAGGGTCTTCCTTTATAGTCCAAAACTTTTTCAAGCCTGTTCTCAGTAAGAGGCCCCTATAGGCGTTTTCCCACATTTTTAGCACATTTTCATCCTCCTCCAAGTTTTTTCCCAGCTTGTCTTTTACAGACCTGTGAGTCTTTACAAAACAATAATGAGTAATCTGTATCTGTCTTTCCTTCTGTACCTACATGAACATCTTGTTCAGAGAAATAAAATGTTTCAATGTATGTTTGTGGAGAGTATTATTAGTTCATAAAAGAAGTCAAATGATTTATTGAAGATCTTTTAAAGTGAATCAGAATTCATCCCATAACAGATATCCATTTTAGTCAGGTATTCCTCACCTGAGAGCCTAAAATTATGTTACCATTCTGATACTAATATATTTTAGCTTATTTAGTTCTTTAAATATAAAGTTTGCTTTTGGTCTTTCACTTCAGGAATCCAAAATATTTTCATAAGGGGTTGTTCTTTTCCCATTTAATTCCCATTAAGTGGTTTCTATTTTGAGTCCTCAGACCTTCATGGTTTAATTGTACTTAGTCTAGTACTAGATATTTGTTAGCCAGAGTCTTCTATTCCCAGATATATTTCAAAGATCCTTTTCCATATTCAATGGTTACATTCTCATTCTTGCTCTGTGACTGCACAGGTTCAAATAGAAACAGCAGAGCTGATCTTTGAACTACCAAATTTACGTTTTGTGCTTATGATGGTCTGTCTTGGTAGTATTACCATTCTAATATTCTTCCTTTTTATTGATTAGTCTTTTCCTTGTATCAGCATTTAACTCAATTCTTTCCCTTGGCATATTGTTGCCAATCTCCTTTATAAACTAAAGTTATGGGGGTTTTATGTTTAAAATGTTAGGAATCAAACTCAGTACACACTCCTGTTGTAGTTATGCATACCACAACACTTAAAAGATTAATGATATTCAGCCGCCACCTTTCTCCATAGCAACTTCCTCGTCTGATGTGCAGTAGTGAGGAATGACTTCAGTTCTTTCCAAATTCTAGTGAAACTCAGTGTTTCCTGTACTCCTTCCTGTTACAGCTATTGCAGTGCAGACGGCCCCTATCCTGGTAACAAACTCTGTAGAACCACCAGAACTCATCTGCTCATCGCGGCTTTACGCTCCTTTGCCAGATACTATTTCTTATATTGTCTTTGAATCAACTCAGATAGGTTTCCCTGTGAATCTTTTACTCTGAGGCAAAAGAGGACAGTCCAGCCTTTATTTGCAGAACAACTAATGTTCTCTAATTACAAGCACAATTAAAAGTAGTGTGATAAATCTCAGCTTGCCAACATTTTGTAGTTTGTCTAATTTCACATCCAGGTGACTAATTCTCTTTAACTTTCTAAAGGTTATTTTTTAGGTCTGTTAGTTCAAGCTGTAGCATAGCCCTGTTAGCCAAACTTCTGCTAACAGAACCTTCTTCTCTTCCTAATTCTTGGGGAAGCACTTTTTGTTTGTGTCATTCTCCTCCCCAGCTTTTTGAGGAAATTTCCAGGTATTAATATTCATTGTGAAGCCTTTTTTTTCTTTACTGTTTTCTTGGGTTTTATCTTTGAAAGCACTTCATCACTGTTTCTATCTACAGTCAACAGAGATAGCAACTCATAATTTCTCTTTATAAGAGCTATTTCTGGCACCATGATTTATTGCTGATTTGTTTGGGTTTTTTTTCCAAATGTGAAATATCTACTGAGGTAACCTAGGCTTTCATAAAATGCAAGGAAGGAATTAAATGCCTATGAACTTAATTCACAAAGTGAAAATGAGTGGCCACTCTAAACTAGTCACAAGAATATGTAATAAGGTGCAATCTTGCATTTCATCCCTTTCTGGGCTCAAATGCCTTACTGTGGTTAGAGATAAGTGCTAATCTGATAATTCACAAACCTGAATTACTTCCCAGAGTAAGACCCTTATCACCTATGTTTTTTAAAAAACCCATTTACCCAACAGTTAAATATGAGAACATTCACCCCAAATGAGTGTTACCCAAAAGCCAGATTTAAATTTGTCTCTACTTTGCAATTTTCAAGCTAATGCTTTCTGCTGAAAGGGTGATTGAACAGAGAACTGTGTCTTCTGCTGTTCCACTTCCTATAGAATAATCAAATATTTACTAGATCAGACGAGACAATGTACTGGCTTTTGCTCAGCCTGAGTGATTAAGGTACTTTCTGTGAAAAGGCAAGATGTGTTCCAGTGGATACTTAGAATATTAAAATGTTAGCTGAAACTAGGGACTGAACTAAGGACACATCTGTAGAAGAGAGACCTAAGTCTCTGTTAATTCTGTGTATTGCTCTGTGTCACCATAGAGGTACTTCTTGAAGCTTTATGTTTTATAGTACATGTCTATGTTTGTAAGCTTTTGTGTTTATGTATTTATTATTTATAATACTATTTATTATTTGTGTTTATATAATTAAGACCATAATCTTAATCATTCCTCTGTGGGATAGAGTCCACCCTTCATACCTGCCTGCAGTGAAGAAATTGGTGATGTCGCAATGTATCCTTAGCTGAAGAAAATAAGAGGAGCAAGGGAAAAAGTAAAGGCATTTTCCTTAGTCTATCCTTGCTCATTTTTCTCATCTCATAGGAGATTTGTTCAAGTAAGAATTTATAGATTCTGCCTGCAGATATCCACAGTTACCTGCTCCCTGACTGCCTGGTACTCCCTCTGTTTCAGTACCTCTTACTATTTGTTGTATACCAGTAAGGCTTTGTTTTGTATTTGCAGAAAATGGAGAGACTCCCTTTTTAATTAATATACCTAATAAGTAGAGTTCCTACTTAGTTAATAGGAACTATGAGATGTTTTTTAAACTCTAAATAGCAAAGAAAGACTAAAAGTATTGCAAGAACTCACTTGTAGGAACTTTGCACTCGGAGTTAATGCAGATCTGTTTTAATATTACAACAGTAAGTACTTTGGCATGTATGAAGGCAAACACATGCAGATGACTAAAACTAATGAAGTTGTCTCTGTAGGTTGTTGAGAAGAGAAACTGTTGCTGGTTTGGTGGTGTTGAGGAGGTATTATTTTAATAGTTCTGTAGTTTATAGGTAGAGGATATGTACCTAGATGATATCTGAAATAGATAGGCTGGAAAGGGTTTTCATAAGCTTTTCTGCAGCAAGAATTTTACTGTTCTTTTCATCTTTCTCTTTACTTTTAGAAGACTTTTCAAAATCTGAGCTAGCTGTTTTGGCAGATCATTTCATAGTGAAGAAAAAGGGAATATTCTCTGTTCTTTTTGGCATGTAATTTCCTAACAGTACATCATCAGTGCATTAAAAATATTTTGCAGCCAGGATTTCTAATCTGCCACTAAGTAATGAAAGGGAGTATTTTTCAGCATTTTCTTCTTTTCTAAAAAACAAGTACTTATATAAAAATCTGTACGTTGCACTTAATAAACAACATTAATTCATTTTAGAAAGTCCTAATATTGAGCATGAGCTACACATACAACAAATTATTTATTCTCCCTGCAAGATTTGTAAGTCCTACAATAAACTAGGCTTCCCAGCTCTCATTTTGGATTACTTCTGAATTCCCCTGGGAGCCACTTTTGTGGCAGATTCCATTTGGTTTCACAAGGCCTAAAGGGGGAAAACTTGGCATAGACCACAAATCTCTCACATTAGGAACAATTTGTAAACCACGAACAGAGGCAGCCAGAGTCCGTCCCCAGAACAGGCTGCTCCTGTTAGTGCCATTGTCTGAAAAGGATTGGTTTGCCATTTCCCAGATGACCTGCCTATGTGTAGAGAGATGTGAAAAGTTAGAGACAAAAATGTTTTCTACAGAGTGAGGGGGGAGCTTTCTTGTACAGAAAGGAAGGAAATACCTCTGTGGGATTTTATTTTTTCCCCTCTTCGTCCAAAAAATACAAAGAGGCCCTCTGTCTTTAATGCGAATGTCGGCTTTAAATCTTTTAGGTTTGGATTAACTCTGTAAAAGAAAAAAAAATCTGACAGGCTTTCAAATATGACGCAGAAAAACTTTTTTTTTCCTCAATTCATGTTGTTCATTTGTAAAGCCAAAGGCTGGATGGACTGAATAGTAGGCGCCAGTTGTTCCTTCATTCATAGTTAGCATTACAATGGTCAGAATTAACATCCTAAGACCTACATTATCACTTTTGCTGTTTCACTAGCAAACACTTAATACAGGGTGGCTAACACAAGGACGGCTCTTTGCTACGTTCTTATAAATTTAAAAATGTTGTTCATTATAGGAAGTAAGAGTCGTAATTACTTCAAGTTGGTTTTTACGCTTTTTCTTGGGTTTTAGGAAACTTTGTCTCTCTAATTGCTATTTAATTATAAAAAGTCTTGCAAAATGTAGTTGTGGTAGACATTTCCTATTAGCTGCTGGTTTAGGAAATGAGTATTTCATCAAGTATGTCAAAAGTCATGTTTTGCTTATAAAGTGACTGCACCAATACATTTTCTCCACTTCCTGATAGAAAATTTTCTTTCTTTTTTTTCTCCGTTGAAAATGTGAATTGTTTCATTTTGAACCTGTCACTGCTCAGTGTTTACACCTTTGCTGACAGCTGTTGGCAGAAATAATTACTAGAATCTCAGGGCAATATCTGTGTCCTTTTAACATAGCTGTGGAAAGTTGACCAAATTTTCAGCTCAAATGCATTCTAATGCTTTCCGAACAATCAGTGTCAGTAGGAATTTGGATATGAAAACAAAGTAAATAGAACTTTTTACCTATATGAGAATGAAATTTCTTTTCTGAAAATAATTCACTTTTGGTTTTACACGTGAACATATTGAGCATAATTCTAAA
The DNA here is from genome assembly GCF_900496995.4 of Aquila chrysaetos chrysaetos. Taxonomy (NCBI): domain Eukaryota; kingdom Metazoa; phylum Chordata; class Aves; order Accipitriformes; family Accipitridae; genus Aquila; species Aquila chrysaetos. The sequence continues at coordinate 27,382,121 of NC_044004.1, read as the reverse complement.
ATGTTCATGTATACACATTCAGAAATCAGACTTTAGCTAATGCAAGCTACCTGCATTTGTCTGCTAATTAGTATTAGTGAAATTTCAGCTTGTTTATTTTAGTTACATACTGACGTTTAACCTTTGAAAGGAATTAGTCTCCAAGTAATGAAGCAAAGGATTTGAAAGGGTGTCATTGTGTAGCAATGTTACTTTCAATCTCTGTGCAATCTAATTACATTACAAAAGTATTTTTAATACTGACTGCAAAACAATCTTTCAGTAATATGCCTCATTAAGTATTTCTCATACTCCTTGCATCCATAGTATTATTGATGTAGATACTTGCGCATGAATTACAAGGGTAGATTGAAGGGGTTTTTTTTTCCTTTAATGTCCGTACATTATGATGTTTGTTTTGGGTTTTTAGTGTGTTTTAGTTTTTAGTATGTTTATAGACCAAGTTAGGTTATGAACAGAAGAAATTCCTATGTATTAATATAAAGCAGTGTATAAAAAAGCAAACACACAGCTAAAGGCAATGATCTTGTTTGCAAATATTTCACCATGTGTTAATGTGTTAGATCTTCATTTAACGATATGTTGCATACTTCCATAATTACGTAATTAGTTGTTTTCTTAGTTCTCATTTTTAAGCCGTTTGTTGAACAGGAGTCTGTGGCAGTGTGGGAACTGTGGTGCAGTGAGTTCTGTTGGAGATAACTTTGATCCGAGTTATATAGCAAAATGATTCTAACAGTGTCCAATATCCATATGAAGGGTCAGGAACCGTTATGTCCTGTTAGGGTTGATTGCAGAGAAGAAATTGTGCTCATAATGTATTGACAAAGATTGTGCTGGGGGGGGGGCGGGGGGAGGCGTGGATTTTCAATAACTCTGATTTTAATGGAAATGTCTACAATCAGCATAGTGGTATAGAGCAGGATTGTGGAGGGGTAGATTCCCCCTCCCTCAAAGAGCTAAGCAGTGCGATCTTTCTACCAGCTTCTTAACATGAATTAGTGCTTCCTATCTACTGCATTTCTATAGCGACTCGGGATTTTAAAAAGGAGTTAAAGTTTTGTTTCACATTAGAGAGTCTAGAATGGTTCATTTAAATTTGCTTTTGATACGGGCAACCAAGTAACTGATATTTCTAAGGTTTTTTTCCTACTTCTTGTCACAACATCATCATATTTTGTGCTTTTTTCCCTCCAGGCAGCTATGATGTTCAGTTCTGGAGTGTTTTGGATGGGACTTCTATGTATTCCTATGACAGCTTTACTTTTTGATGTAGTATACAAAGTGTGAGTACAGAAATGCCAAGGTTTACGGGAGAAAATACTGACTGTTAAGTGTGTGTTCTAATTACTAATATAAGAAAACCAAATGAAGATCGGCTCTGGTGATTATATAAAATTATTTTTCACCTTGTTTGTTTTTGACAAACTTTATGACAAGTGTTAATAGTATTTTAAATGTTTCAATAATTGTAATGTCTTTTTAATAAATATTTATTGTTTCTAATTTGCAAGAACAGCTGATAAAATGTATTATTTAGACTTGCTTTATAATATTTCTTCTTGTAAAGCTTAATTTTAAGTCATCTGGGAAAATGGATTTGTAAATTGAATGTTTATACAAGTGTTAAAACAACCTGTTCTGCTACTTTCAAAAAGAGTAAATCTGCCAGTATTTTGTATTACTTACAGAGTAAAGAGAGCTACTTTTAAGACACTAGTAGATGAAGTTCAGGAGTTGGAAGCAAAGTCTGAGGATCCTGGGGCAGTTGTGCATGGCAAGAGGTACTGTAAAAATCTGTAGATCGTTGTCTTTTTTTTTTTTTTTTTTTTAAAAAAAGCTAAATATTTTCAGCCTTATACATGTATCAAAGACAAAAGGTTATTTTTCAAAAATCATACAAACAAAAGGCATCTGTAAAGAGGTTTCAGGTCTACTGAGCCTGTATGTTTTTTCATATGCTTAGATGTAGGTTTTACCAAAGGCCTTAACTGATGTGTTTCTTTGTAGCTGACTGTTATGTTTTTAGTTAATATGTATAGAACAAACTTGAGGTACAATTTTAATTCTGTCACTTTTGGCTATGTTAACAATTAATATAAAGTGAGTTCAAACCTGCCTTTTTCACTAGGATAGTTATAAATTGGGCCTGAGCATATACACACACAAAAAAACAGAATAAATTTTTAAAATCTGCTTGGTAGTAGCATAGGGGAAAACAGCAAAATCTGTCTAGGATTTGGTGAAATTGAATAGAACAAGCTGGCTTTGTACCTAATGCCAGTCCAGGGCAAACAAATTTGACAAAGTTATTTCTTACCTCATATAGGTTAAACTTAAGACTCCACAAGAATTCCCTTGTTACATCCTCTGTCACGGGTCAGGCAGGTAATTTGAAAAGGGAGAAGATAAAACGGAAAAATTGGACAATTTCTATGTGTAAACTCAGCATAAAGGTGTGCACTCACTAAAATACTTAAGACTTTTTAACCCTTGCTGAACTTGTAGCAAGCACTTGCTGAACGGGAGTATGAGTTGACAAAGCCCCCCTCTCCCCAGCTTCCAATTCATTAGTGCCATTTGACTGAGCTAGAGCTTTCTTTCCTTGTCTTCATTTTCATGAGTTTTATGAATTCCAAAAAAAGCCGAAACTGTTGATACTTTATTTTCCTGTTTGTTCTTCCCTTTGGACTGCTGGTTTTTTAGTATCTTCATGGCAAAGGTTCAATTTTCAGGAAGCATCTTTTGTCCATAAAGATACTTAAGTTCCCTTTTTCCTTCAATCTTACTGTATCCCTCCTCCAGTTCTGTGGGAACCAACTTACTAGGATTTACCAGGTTGAAGACCAATTTACATTGGATACCAAGGTGATGACCACCATTTCTAATGGGTGGGATATCCAGCTCCTGTGAGTGTTTGCTCCTACTTATCCTTTCTTTTCCTAGAAATCATTTTCACAAGAATGTTTTGTCTCTAGTGCAGTTCATCTTCCCTGGCACCATAGACAAATACCAGGAGAGGTACTGTGAGGCCTGGAAGCTCATCCCATCACCTGTGGAACACCTAGTCTAGTGTGATGGGCTACACAGGAGCTCATACCTGCATAGTGTCTCCCATCAGGCTCTATATGCTGTCTTTGTAGCATAGCTTCAGACTGGAAGTACTGCAAAATCCCCTAGTTGATGACAATTCCTGCATCGAGCATACTTTTCCTTCATCACTGCAAGATGCAACTAGTGCTTGCAAGAGTAAGTTCTCTTACCTTTAAAGGTGATCTACATTGATTGTTATGGATGCCTCTCTCCAGTGGCAGTGCTGATTCAGGCAGCTTCAGGACAAGATCTTCCTCCAAATTAACCAACTCATATATCAATGTGCTGACTTTTGAGCCAGAAGCAATGTATGCTGTGCGCTCTTTTGCAAAGAGCAAAAGTTGTAAAAGAATAAATTGCAAAAAAGAAAGCAGGTGTTAGTACTAGACAAAGCTAAAAGGGGAACATCTTGTGGATGTAGAAGAAAGTAAGGTAATGTACCTTTTTAGTGTTCCATACTTGCTTTCCCAAGACTTATCTTGTATTCCCAAATTCAGCTACTTTTACTTCAGTTGTCTAGGCAGTATACTCTTCCTTCACCCTACAGAATGTCTTCCAAATCCCATCTTACTTAGGTAAGAGGAACTTGGTGTTTTCACCACTAGTTTTATAATTCTCTTTTTATCCCACAATTAAGTAGTTAGGAGGGCTTCATGAAGGTTGTTTAGTTACCTGTCAGAATGTCTGTCTTGGATCCATTCCTTCTCCACAAAGTCATTTTTAGGCCTGTATTATTTGAAGTATACAAGCATCCACTTAACACGCAAATCAATGGATGTTAGACATCTCAATATCTCTGAAGGATTTATTCCCTCCATTACTTTTTTAAATTATATCTTAATTCAGGTAATAGAGCCAAAACTTCACCCTTTATGGAGAAAGTATTCTTTGTTGAAGGAATGGTCTGATGAACTGACTTACTTGCATCTTCAGAAATTTGATTGAACTATTGTAAACATTTTTGAGTCTTCTAAGTTGCAGAAGCCTGGATTAACTAGATACTAGTGCAGAGTAAGTAGTTAAATTGATAAGGAATGTCCTCTACATCTGTTTTAAATATGTACACGGGACTTTTTTATTCTTGAGTTGTAGCGCTTTTCATGCAAGAACAAATGGTTATTTTTTAAAAACTTACTGTGTATTCTTCAGCACCAAATAATACTTTTCTAGTATGCATACCTCTGGAAGTACCCTTATATGTCATAGCAGAGTAAGGGATTTGTTCTCATGAAATGCCAAAATAACCTAAGAAGATATAAATCACTGCTTGCTTAAGAAGTAACTGGGAAATAATGAGAAAGATAACTCAGGAACTTCTCCACTCTGTCCATTCCCATCTTAAAAATGCTACAACACAAAGAGGCTCAACTTCCACAGATAACAAGTCAGGATTCTACTATTGGCTAGATGCTGTAATCAGACAGTATCTGAATGTTTACTTTGAGGTATATTAGTGTTAATTTTTATTGTTGTTTTTTCACCTAGAATATATTTGTTGCAGATTTTTAGAACTGCGTTGACCTGATACTGCATGCATTTAAATACAACTAAGATTGTAAGGCTCTACCTTTTGATGTTTTTCCATCAAACAATCTTAGGATGGGAATTTTTTATTTAAATTCTAAATTTACGTTTTCAGCTGTTTTCTTAAAATTCGGATAAAATTGATATTTACATTGAAATAATTTAAAATACTGTTCTTCAAAGATCTTTATTGTATTTTAGCATATGCTTTAAAAGTAGGACATGCTAATATAGTCTTAAAATCTGTCATCCCTTGTATTTTTACAGTGCTGATTTGAAAAGGTTTTTAGACTGTTACCATTGAAGGCTCAGGAAGAGCATTCCTGTCCTGTCTTGCTGTTTCAGTGTGCGTAAGGATGTGTAATGAGATTTTTCCCCAAAACTGTCCCAAAATACTTTATTCTTTCTTCTCTAGGCAACACATTGAAATTGGTTTTATCATATATATTTGTCAGTTAAGGAAGAACATGTCTTGAGCAAGAAAGTGTGAATTTTGCATGGTCACTTTTCCAGCAGAAAGTAAACTTCCATGTTGGAGCAGTATTGACTTGAGGGTGCCTTGATACATAATAGATAAATAACAGAGCAGCTTCAGTGGATTAACAAATCTGTGCCACAAAAAGTATGATTTCTATCATTAGAGCCTTTGTAATTGAAATGCCACAAAGCCATTTCTACTTAAAATTGAAATGACTAAGGTAAAATGATACTTTTTGTATATAAACCATTGTTCAAAAACAGTTTTTCTGATACCTTGTATATAATGCTTAGGCAGAAACAACAGTATTAATACTTAGTACAAAAATATATTTACTTGGTTGAATACTACATAGACTAACAGTAACATGAATAACAGCGCAAACTTGTGGAAATGTCTTTAGAGATGTATACTGCAAATGGTGCTTCATATAATCATTGTTTTTCATTCAGTCCACTTGGAAATTATTTTTAGACCAGCTAAATGGTTGGTCAGGAATACATAAAGTAGTAAATTTTTTTTTCTAAAAATGAGATTAATTGCCTGTGAATCTATACATTTTATGTTCAAAAACAGTTAATATTCTGCTTGTCCATATAAGTATGCATAATGAGCATAGGGGTTTAGTTACTATGATTTATCATTGATTAATTATGAAACCATGTTTTCTTGGCTTTGCATGTAGGTTTTTAAATACGCTTTTGAATGGCAACAGGATGATTCATAATAAAGAGCCTGCAGTATTTCAAGTATAGAAATAGAGCAGAATTTAATACCTGAATAGCTGGAAGCACTTTTCTTTTCCCAAATGTATTTCCTACTTAATTTGTGTTTTCTGTACCAGCAATCAGATCTGTGCAGTGGAAACTTCATTATACATAAACTAAGAAATGTGCATACTTCATGTTCTTGTAAAACTTAAGGAAGTATTTTCAGTGCTTAGCATTTAAGCCATCTGAACATTTTATTCTGGAACACATGCAAAGAATAATGATGGTACCAAAAATGCTAGAATAGGCCTGCTATATTTTTAATAATAGTTATTTATTAGACAATAGTTTTTTATTAGAAAGTAACACCAAAAATTTCACAGAAATTTGCTGATTTCAACTCACATTAAGAAGTGCTTCTCAGATGTATTGCAAAGGAGATACAGTTGATAACTGTATCTTAAGTATTCGCTTGGTCTTCCACCTCTTTTGACTTCCCATCTTACATGAAGATATTTATTTATTCACTTTGTGTTTCCTTGTGGTTTAAATCTCAGTCCATAATTTTTATTAATCTTGTCACTTCAACAGTTCGTAGCTCTGAACTAAAAAACAAGGCTCCTACACAGCCTAGAGGAGCAATTAGGATAAAAAAAAAAGTCCCAAAGAGCTAGCTTATATAAACACAGAGACTACGGTATGTCTCAATACTCCAACCTCTCCATTCTTGGTTCAGTCAGCAGATGCCGACTGCTTTCCTGGAATTGGTATCTAATTCCTTTTTTTACAAGGAAGTCTCATTCCATCTTTTCATTCAAAATACAGCCACAGAAGCAGTTTCCCCTGCCTATCCCCTTACATTGTAGATTTTGCAGTTAGCATTCCTCTATGGGTGTGGGAATAGTAGGTTTATTTCCCTGTTTCAACTTAGAAGAGCCAAGCTTTCACATCCTGGTATATGCTTTAACTACCAGACTGGAGGGAAACAGAAAGGGGAGATAGACCACTAGTCTCTCCAATTTAACACAGTGGTTCAACTTCATGTATAAGTAGTACATACTCACTGAAGAAAGAATGAGCATTTCTAATTTAATGGTTTGAATGCTAATCTAGTAAAGGAAGCAATCTAGTTCCATTCCTTGCACCACTTAGTCTGGTCAGTTAGCCTGGGAAGGTAAGTCTGTTGAGCTAACTGACAATAATATTAAAAAGTAATTTGACTGATCAAAACTCAGTAATGTAGACATGTGAAATCTGTTTTACTTACTACATCCTTACACAAGAGACAAATTTGGTAATCTAGCAAAACTATAACAAAATCAAATCACTATATATTCAGAATAAAAAAAAAAAAAAAGTATCTTATGTTTAAGTGAACTGTTTTAGACCATTTCACATGGGGAGGGATTTTTCAGCATTGGAAATGTTTCGAATGATAGGTTGGTGTTTCTCTGAAACACAAGCTCTAATTCACAGTGAATATCAAATCTAGAGGAAGAAGTTGAAGGTTTTGTGTGAGTTTTTTTAACATAGTCCCTTGCACATCTTTGATATCTTATCAAAATTGTCAGATTTCAAAAGCTTTCTGAGCTATGGCTAGTTTGCCTGTTATTTATTTAGTAATGTACGGTCCTATTTGAGAGAACTTTGTAAGAAAGATGGACGGTAAGGAAACCTGATATCTTCACTACTCCATTCAGTTTGCAGCATTCAGCTGATGCTTGATTCTCGGTTTAAAAACTGTTTAATACTCCTTCTGTTTTCTAGTTGGGCTGAAATGGAGAATCACTTCAGTCACATTAAAACATAATAAACGCATAACTCAACAGACTCAGTACTGCTGAGAAGGAAGGAGATGGGCTGAAGTGACCAACCTCTAGTAGTAATAGTAGTCTGTTATTTGGGTATGATCTCCAGGAAAACACCTTCTAGAGTTTCATGGGGAATACACCTTGCTTGAACACTTTCCATGGAAGTAATACATTTCTGTACACACAGCTGATGGCCATGGATGTGACTTTCCCTCCATCTTCTTTTTCCCATCCCTTTGGGGTACTGTGTCAGTAGAGGCTAAGAGCACTGTCTTATGTAAGAAAAAGACGGTAATTCAGTGTGGCACTAATCAGGCCATGCTACGTCAAAAAAGCCAGTGCTTTCCCTTTACACCGCATGTTTCTGACGGAGCCACGCTCAAATGTTTATGATATTATTCATTTATTTGTATTGTCAGCGCACAACAGTGCTTCAAATGGATTTTTTTGCCTGTGCTGTGACGAGTAAAAACATTACCAGGGATCTGGACTTCATAATCTGCCCTCGCACACGCTTTTAATCATCTTCTTAACAATTAGTTCAGGCGCAATTGAAGAAGGAGAATGGACACTTTTCATTTAATAATTTATTCTCATTTAACAGACTCAAAGATAAAGGGATACTGTAATTAGTAAGTAAATATTTTTCACACGTGTCCACTTTCTTTCTAGCTTAACTGAAAGAGCCCAACTACTGAAGAATGTTTTTAAGAAGAACCACGTGAACTTGTATCGCTCTGACTCTCTGCAGCAAAACTTGCTTCGTAAGTGTTCACTGACAAATAAAAATTAATATCCATTAATAATATAGAAGTAAAATTCTACCATTCACCGCATTTGTTTGTAGTAAAGACGCAGTATCCTAAACCCAGCAGACCATGTTTTTTGCCTGTTGGTAGGTTTCTCTTCATTCCTAAGACACTGCACAGAGTTCTTTCTGCTATTTTATAATTGTAAAATTATGTAGGAAATGGCATGGGTTTTCTACCTACTGGTTGCTGAAAAGAGGTTTATTCCCATCTATTGACCTTTGTTAAGTTGTTTTTATTTAAGCTTTAACAAAAAAATCAGATCAAAACTTAATTGGTTTCTATTTTGTTCTGTATCTGCAGATGGCTACGCCTTCTCTCAAGATGAAAATGGAATAGTTTCCCAGTCTGAAGTAATAAGAGCTTATGATACCACAAAACAAAGGCCTGAGGAATGGTGAAGGAACACAGCTCGAGATTTAGGCCTTAGCAGTTACTTTTGTGAGACAGACTATTAGATCTTTGCTGTGAGCTGCGACCATGGCCCAGTTATCAGAGATTTAAAGATCTATGATGGTCTTGTTCCATAAAGTTTGGATTTGTGTATTCAGTAGACATAAGCACTGTGCAACTATACTGTAACACACCATCTCTAAATTTTTTAACAAGTATTTGCTTAGCCTTTGTAAAGAGATTGGAATTTACCTTGTATCTTGCCAGCTTGCTTATTTTACAATGAAGCTGAAACAGTACTGGTCATATACTCGGAAGGCAATGGTCAAATCGCTAAACATACTTTACATTAACAGACCATTAGCATCTGTGAAGGTTTTTAAGTGTTAATGTAATTAAATACAGTTGATAACAAGCCTTTGATTTCAACAAGTGCTGAAAAAAAATAATATCTTAATGGTGTTAATTCACCTTCTTTGAGAAAGCTTTTGAGTCAAGATGTTTATAGATGTTTGTGTCAAACTAACCTAAAAACGTTTGCCAAAGAAGTTCCATAAATGTTTTCTGTTGTTACAAGTAATTTAAAGGAAATTAACTCCAGTCCTGATCTCAGAACTGCATGCTTAAGTCTCCGCACTTGAGGAGAAAGATTTACAGTACAGTGAGTCTAATTTGAGTGGCCTTTACGGCATTTGCTTTCAAAACTGCAAGTCTTTGCACCTTTGGCCTTATACAAGCTTTTCCCTTGTTTTCATTTAGTATTGCGTATGTTGAAAATGGCTGCCACCTTGTAAAATTGAGTACACATATTATTTTGTTCGATTTTTAAGAATTGCTCTGCCTTACCTCCCTTTAGCAAACTTTAATTATTTTTGTGATGCTTAGTTGTATCTGCTTATACTGTAGGTTCAAAACAAAGTTTGTTTTAACTTATTTTTAAAAATTACTTAAATTTTCAACATTTTTATACTAAAATTATTTGAAATGCATACATTGAAATAGCAAAGCATGCCCTTCGCTAGTCTGTGGTGTGTACTGTTTTATTTGCACTAAAGCCACTTCCTATGAAGGTGTGAAATACGTTGCAGCAGCCTCTTTACAACTTACTGGTCATACAGAATACCTATATACTCTCACCTTTAATGAAAAATGGAGAGGAAGTGACTGCAGAAAAAGATACACACCTGGTTTAAGGAAAAAAAAAGGGGGAGGGGGGTGTTAAAAGAGAACATTGTGATAACTTTTTTAAGTAGTTATACTTGGTATTTCTCAGCTTACCACCTAACAACCACCAGGTTTCAAACTAAGAAAAGCTACTTTAACTTCAGAATTTAGTTAAATCTTGTAGCTTTTTGGTCCATGTTTAATCCTGAGTTTAAAAGCCACCATAATGACATTTAAAAAACATTTTTCTATAGTAGCAGTTGGGTTTATTTTTAATTAAATTTCTGTGCATTACATAGAAATTATCTTTTTTTTTTTTTTTCTTTGAACGGAGATCAACTAGATGGAAAAGCAGAACAATGACATCCCCAATGATCTGTTAAATTAAGAATTTCCTCTTTGCTCTCCAAATCATCCACTTTCAACTTAAAAGTAACAAGTCATCTAAACCCATCTTTTCTCTGCCCTCCTTCATTACCCATATATATACTAAAGGTGACTTTACCTCACCTTTCATCTAACTAAACATTTAACTTACAACTTTATTGCACTATCCAAGTTTCTTATGCTCTATTCTGAAAGAAACTTATAAATGCACATGGAAAGCCCAACAAAAGGCACTATATGAAAGTACATATTTAGGAAGGCGTATCACTGGGAAGACAGTCTGCATTTCATATGCATGTTATGCAGTGTCTTCCTCTCACTTTCCCGGAGTGATCTTTAAACAGAAGCAGAAGACACAGAAACAAAGGGAACGTATCCCACTAGAAACAGTACTGCCAGTCAGTCATGCAGACAAGAACTGCCTTCAGAAAAGCCATTTCAGGCATAGATAAATAGATGGATCAATATGGGAGGGCCAAATCACTTGACCTAAGGCAAGAAAAAATTTGGGGGCATGCCCCTTTCCTAAAATGGGGATCCCGATTTTCTGTCATCCAAGGGACAATGACCAACTTCAAAACATTTCTGAAATTAACCATGACACTGTTTCTCCTTTATAATCCTTCAGTGTAGTTAACTCATATAGAATGACTCAATCCATACATACGTACTCTTTATGGGTAATTTTTTATTATTATTGGGCTTTTTCTGTTCTAAATGGTTTAATTGCTGATTTTGCAGAGAAGGACATGAGGACTAGAATACATTGTAAAATATTTACAATGAGAAATTTACATAATGTCTTATTCTTCCTATGAAATAGAATTCTGTCTCACCATTTTAATAGTTTGTGGAAAATAACACACAGTACATCCCCAGTTTAACTGTCTTAAAAAGGAAGAAAGCAACTGAAACAGCTCTAAGATCCTAAATTTAGACTGTAATTTAAGGTTTTTAAGATAGTCTTACCACAGCCTTTCATCCTTATGTCTTTACAGAATTTGAAGTAGTATTTCACAAAGTGCATCTTCCAGTTTTATTACTTCTGATGGGTTTTTCTCCTGTCTCTGTATTTTTTCTGGTAATTAGTGGTTGAAAGATACCACTGCTTGGAAATAGTAAAAAAGACAATGTGGCGATTCTAACTATCTTTTTCGATTGCTCATACAATTCTATTTTAAAATATAAGATCATCTTAGCTGTGTGTCCCCATTTTTAAATCAGGTCAAGTATACAATATGCACTTTATTTTCATGTTGAGTACACAGTAATATAATCTATTACCATCCTGTTAGTACATCATATCTTTGTTAAAATAAGGGGATTGTGTTGATGTTTGTTTAAAGAAAAAACCGTTTAGGCAAAAATCCTTGTAACAATGCCTCTGTTCTTATTGTTTGAAAATTCAGATTTGTTTTAAATATAGAATTCACATGGACTTTTCCATCTGTTTCATGTGCACTGCATAACAGTTACAAGTTAGTATCAAAAATTTCCATCAAAAAGTTGAACCGGTGCCACTTAGAAATCGGGTATCTTATATAAATACTGTTACTTGATTATTTTTAAATATATACATATATATATATAAATGATTCAAAAGAGTAAGTAGCAGGAAACAAATTTTAACAAACCTATTGGCAGTTTGTATTTGGAATTTTTTCTTGCCATTTCCTAATTTTGCACTTATTTTTGCAAAGCAGTTTCAACAGATTTATACTTACTCATCATGCTATTTGTATAAAATGATAAATAAAATATTTTGAAACACTAAGAGATAGCTGAAGATTCCTGTATGTCCACATGCATCCCTAAAATTCACTGTGTTAGAAAGATGCACGTTAAGTGTCTTAAGACTTCTTTCATTTAGACCCGTCTTGAATGATGAGTAATTTGGAATATGTGTTAAATTTAAGGAGAGAAGTTTTCTCCCTTTTTTTCTTATGTATTGTGTAAAAGCACTTGTAGTTCTGATTAATTTGTCATTCTGTCTGCATGAGGCAATATTTCTAAGTGTTCTGAGGCAATGCATGGTGGTTGCTGTTCCCTGTTTTTTAATGCCTTTGTTAAAAGTCTGCTCATAATATATGGAGAAGCTAGCGCTATGTAAGCAAATGAGTTTGTCAGTTCAACTTTCTTGGCACTGGATGTTTTCATTGGTAACAAAACTCAACAAATGAGTTTCTCCTTCCCCCCCCCCCGCCCTCGCTCCCCCAGTTTCCTCGCTGTTAACTGATAGATCTTTATTAAACAAAGGAATATTTTAGCATTCCAAACCTGGTTCCTGCTTATGCAAACCGTTACTCACATAGGCTTCGACTGGACTGTTTGTGAGTATAAGGACTACTCATCTGAGCAATGGTGTGCAAAGTTGGGCACTTTGGAGGGTTGATACTTTAACTTAAATGAAAGCATTTCCATATAGAGAGTGATCTGTAATTGCAAAGCTGTGACCAGAACAAATTTTTTTTAAATCATATTTATGGTGTTTCTTTATTGTAGAATAGAAGCCATAAATGCATTAATATTGTTTTTCTACTTCAATGTAATTTTTCATTAAGATTTTCAGTGTTCGATATGTATGAACCGCTGCAGAAGGCGGTCAGTATGTAATAGCAAAATTTGCATTCAAGGTAAAGTGAGGTTTTACAGCTCCTAAGCCATTACTGCTGAAACTGTCGTGGAAATTATGAAGCTGCATGAATGAAGACTTTTTGACTTGGTGTTTATGGTAGTTTCTCAGGTTTAGTTTTAACTGGATGTTAAATGCACTGTGTTTTATAAATAGTTCTTCTCTTTTAGTAACACATTCAGTTCTATGCAGTGTTACATGTCATTTGGCATTTGGTGAATGTGCATGTTTTGAACTGCAAATTTTAAATGTTTTGTCTTTTAATTGTTAAAAAATGAATAAACTTTGCCATTAAATGAAGAAGCTTTGTTGAATTGATTGGTTGCAAATGCTAGGGATTACTTTCAAAAGAAAACATCTCATCACTCTTGGTTTTGAATTCTTTGAAATGGGACACATCAGAAATAGCATTTCAGAAATAACAGAATTCCTATGTTATTAATGTAAACTGAAAAAGTAGAAAATGTTTTAAATTTTTTTTAAATGCCTATTTTGAGATGTCTTTTTCAGTTCTCATGTGAAGCCCGGAAGAAGTTTAAAAAGAAAAAAAGGGAGCACCAGAGTACAATTTAGTGATTTGCAGCAGAGCCCTAACATACTCCAGTGGTGATAACCATATTTTGAAGAAGTATGCAGTACAAGAATGATAGAGTGTGAATAAGGAAACATCATCTCCTTTTTCAGATGCCAGTGATAAATACTGTATCCTTTGGCTATGATAGTAGCGGGTATTTCTTTCCCCAAACAGTGGCCACCCACTGAATAAAAATCAATGTATCCAAAGCTAAACTGAGTTTTGGTTGTAGATAGGTGACTGATTCTTTATATACACGCTAGACAATTAATTTATTTTATAGATTCTATATTCTTTAATAGATGCATCTTTCACGCTGTTATTTTCATGATACCTAGTCTTTAATGGTAGAGCTGCTTAAGGAGATTCCACCTCATGGTATGTCACCGCCTCTATTACTCTGGCAGTCATGAGGTCATTGAAATTATTCAGGTTGTAATCCAGTTTAGAATGATCCAGGCTCCCTTCCAAATCCTTTCCCTCCTTTCTTATGGCAAACATTATTTTTAAGCTAAATCATTTCACTAACCTGATTTACACCACAGCCCCCTGAATTTGCAGAAGTCATAGGTGGAGAGAATAAAAATAACAGAAGGGCATTTCTTCTTCTGCCTTTGGTAATGAAGACAGCGTAGCATGGAATTACCGGCTTTATGTAATCGTGAATGAAAAAGTGTTTACATGAGTATCGTGGAGCAGCAGCCTCCTCAAAAGCAGCAGCTCTGTTCAGAGTATCAAGTCCACAGAGCACATCACAATACGCAGAGAAACAGCGCCGAAAATTGACTCCATATCCTTAATGTTACCGTCAAGCTGTAACTGAACAGTAGTGACAAACTTAATGTTGAAATTGTCACCTTTTTTTTTTAATTCCAGTGGGATTAGTGTTACAAATAATCCATGAGTTTACATAGCCATATACCATACCACTTACCTAGTTTCAAATAAAATCCTTCAGACATTCTTGCAAGTACGTGTAATGTTTTTCTTAGCACTGAAGAGTTTTGATGCATTTTGGAGATATGCACTTAAGAAACCCAAAATGTAGAAATACAAAACAAATGGCTGATCTAATTCATGTCACTATTATTCTTTGCCCACAGAAGGTTTGGGTTTCAGACACACCATTACCAGTTAATGGCAATCAAAGCATTCTGTGCATAATGTGCGTGAATGACAGTCATCAATTTACTGTGATTTTTGTTTCATTTTGATGTATTTTAGATTTGTGTCACTCTAGTGAAATGAGTATGAAGTAGCTCCAGCATTACAAAAGAAATAGTTCAACCTACTGTGTTAAAAAATAAGCATGGCAGTAAAGCATGCACTTACTGTGTAAACATTACTTCTGATAGCAAGCAATTGCTTTTAGTTCAAGCATACATCTAGCCCTTCAGACCGTTTCATTAGTCATTAAAACTGTGTATCAGAATGCCATTTGTGTTCTGTCTGCAAGTTTTAGAAAAAATTATTATTTCACAGGAGCATCTAGTACCAATAGGTCCTTATCATTGGGAAGGAAAATCAGCATTCTCGCCTGCACCCCGAATCCATCTGGGTTGGAAACTACTGGCACAGGCAACAAGCATTTCAGTCTGGGGGCTTGTATTCTGTCCACCTCCCTTCCTCTCCCTTCAGCTACATAGGTCACTGCCACTGTAGCTACATGAACAATAATTTATAGATTCTTCTTAAATTACAGATTCTTCTTCGTCTACTTGCAGATGGTACATAGTCCCCACCTCACCTGCTTTACAGGTACCCACGCAGAGCTATTTTCACTACACCTGATCTTTCCCAGCCTTAGAGCCCCATCTGCACTCTGGCTACCGATCTGTGAAGAGCTTAGCACTCCATAAGCGTACAGACTTACCTGACTCAAATGAAATTATTCCTGCGTGTCAAGTTCTTAAAGCATTTTATGAGGTCAAACCCATTATGCAGCATCAGGGAGAAAAGGGAAGTAGCTCAGAGGGCTCTTCCCTGCTAGGTTGAGTTTCACACTACATGGCAAACTGCAGAGCCTTTACTTAGGCTGAATAATCACTAAAATCTGTAAGCCTGTATGCAAGTGTAGCAAAAATCCATCCCTGTGTTAAAACATTAGTAAATCTGACTGTAGAGCCCAGTGAGACGATTATGGTGAAGCAGCCTGGCCTGTTCAGCGTACACTGACCGCCAAATGTCAACAGGCAATAACCGAGTCCAACTCATGACCTGTATACAGCCTGTCTTTGAGGAAAACACTGAATTTCAGCTACCCACCACCCATGCCAGTGGCGCTGATGACTAATCGCTCTTTAAAGGTACAAAAATTTGCACCTTCTTAGCTAAAATTGATCAAGTTTCTGCTTCAAGAAGGATCTGTGTTGCCTTGGTTTACTATATAAAGAAAGATTTCTACTAATTGAAGACTTATAATTTGTAGAAAATAAGAGTTTAATTGTTTTACTATCTGCTTCTGCTGTATATAGGAATGATCAGCAGATCTCACAGGATGCTTCCAAACAACAAAGCCACTATCTGTTGCAATATTAAATGAGTTTTCCAAAAAGTTACTTGGAACAGTCCCATATTTCTTACCCGTTCCAAATGCGCAGTGGAAAGAGTCCTATGAAACGTCAACAAAGGTGGGCAAAAATTTACCTGCCCCTATCCTTGAAGATTGTTTCTAAAAAAATTGCAAGCCAAAACACTTACTTTTCAATTAATTCTCAAGTACTCAAAATCTACTTTTTAGATTTTTATGAAGCATATACATGACTGTGTATCATGATTTTAGTTTGTAATTAACAATTACAGCATTCAAGCTAAAGCCTATTACTTAAAACATCATTCTATACAACTTGTCTTTCTGCTTAGAAACCACATTTCCACCAGTAATATCTGTTCGATTGTAATTACGCAATAAAAAACATATTAAGAGGGTTATTTCAAAATATTTGTTTCATAAAAGCTAAGATACTGATTGCTAGATACTTGCTAAGAAAAAAAATTTATTCAACTCTTGAGAAAGAACCAATGAAGCTTTTCTAAAATACAGAGAAGTATACTGTAATTCAGAATAGAAGTGCTGTGATTTTAATCTGCACAGATATGCTAGTACTTGTAAAATACGTCAGCTATAACGTACTTCAACAGATCATATACAGAGGGAGTGCGGGGCTGATAAAATAAGAAAAGTTCAGCCTGTGATATTGTAGATTCTGAGACACAGAATGACTTTGTTCACAAAGTAAGCATACAGAGAAGCCCTTTAATGACTGCATTTTTTCATGTGTATTTTCCATTTGCTTGCTGCATGTGTTTGGTTTAGATGCATTTTTTTTCTTCCATTTGGTTTGTTGGTTTACTTGGGTGAAGGAATGTAGAAGGGCAAACAAAATTTATTCCTAGGGCAGGATGTTTTAAATTAAAATACCCAACTAACCAGTGTAGTTTTAACCACATTTTTACCACAGTTACATATAAAAGACATTAATTAATCTATTACTTTGCTATATATATTCAGAATTTTATATTATATTAAATCTGCACAACAGGTGCAGTTAAAGATGAAAATCGTTTACAAAAGCAAAATTAACTATTTTTAACAGGAAAAAATACAGTACAGTTACACCATCCAAATGAAAACTTGCTCATCAAACACTGTCTGTCCAGAGACATACAGATGACACAACATTTCAATCACACAGTTTATTGATAATTCTTTTTTTCGTGTGACTACTAAATAATTAGTGTTGTCAATGCTGTAAATACATTTTAAATTACAAGCTTGTCTTTACATTTTATACATGGCTAATTTTACAAATACGCCTTTATGATCAATCAGTTTGTCCAACTTACGTTGCTGAGCAAAAAGCCAACAATAAATACTTCCTTCTGAAAAATGCTTTAATGTAACACCATTTTCAGAATTTTATGCGGAGAAGTTATTAGTGATATTGCTGAATACATTCTGCTTTTCTCATAGATAATTATTTGGCTGCTTGGGATTGGCTCATTTTCAACTAGCCTCATTAGTACTAGTTTTATCTATCGTTAAAGTTTACTAATACAAATATGCAGTCTAAGTTCAGGTATATTATGTGTATTTTAAAAAACCTACGCATTTTGATTATCTGTAGTAAAGTTGTTCCTCTTATTTTCATTGCTCATGGAAGCGGGAAGCAGTCAGCTGTTTTCAGGATCCTCTTTGTAAGTATTACTCCTGTCTTACTTCTCAGGCTTATTGCTGGTTTACAGAACTAGTCTGAATATTACCAGTGGAACGCAGCCACCGTTTGTTA
Organism: Aquila chrysaetos chrysaetos; assembly: GCF_900496995.4. Classification (NCBI taxonomy): domain Eukaryota; kingdom Metazoa; phylum Chordata; class Aves; order Accipitriformes; family Accipitridae; genus Aquila; species Aquila chrysaetos. The sequence continues at coordinate 27,364,257 of NC_044004.1, read as the reverse complement.
ACCGAGTTAATAGCATTTAGGGTTAAAATGTCATTTACAACACCGTGCAACGAGTACCTTTATCCCAAAATGGTTTTTCTACTTGTGTCTGAACACGTCCTGCGCAAATTAGACTGAACGATCAGAGCACTCAAGTTTTCAGAGCAACTGTTTGGAATACTTTACAATTCTTTTGGAAGTGTGATCCAAGTTTGGGCAATGAGATCCCAAATGAGACCTTGCACTTTTCAAGGGCAACTCACCCACAGGAACGGTTCTGACTTCCGCGGCCGCACAGCAAGTCAGCGTGACACCCAGCAGCAGCAGCAGCAGTCCCGGCGTTAGCTTTTCACAACTCCTTTCAGCTCTGACTAAAATCGGAACAGCTCTTCCCAGCCAGGGCAGGCTCTGCCTGGAGAGGGTACCCAAAGTACGGCGGTGACACCAGAAACCCCGATGGCTGGGTCAGGTGGACTGCGTGGGCTGCCTGGAAGCAGCCAGACGTGTAGGGCGGAGGGGGCGATGCCACAAGGCACCCCGGCTCTGCCCGGGGAAAGGAGAACCTGCGAACAGAGCCGCCAGTCGAACTGGAACTTGTCGCGGTACTGGACTGCCTCGACGGTGTCCTGAAGCTTGTCGAGGCCAGGATCATGGGAAGAGTCTCGGTCTGATAGCTCCGCAGAGAAAAGCGTATCGGCTGCGACGGCTGTTTAGGTCTTAAACATGTGCAACAATAAACCGCCACCAGAGAGCCCACGATAATGAAGGCAATAAATATTGATCCAACAATGAGGAATGGAACGTAGATTGGTTCTGGGAGAAGAAAGAATAAGAAAAGCCACGCGCATTAGCCTACTGAAGTAACAGGTCTGCTGCGCAGAAATAAACTCCCTAGAGTTTATGGAGCCCCACATCGTTTCAGTCCCACTAATGCACGGAGCTGCTCAGAAGACAGAGCTTTCAACCATTATCACTACAAGAAAATTAAAGTTCAAACCCTCTGCGTACCGGTCACAATTTCTTTCTGTCGACAGTTTTAATAGCTCCCAATGGTAAAAGCTGTCTACGCTGTGTCCCGTTTGCTGGTTCTAGTTAGGCTTCGCTCAAGAATCGCACTCCTCTCCCCCTCCCTCATCCCCCAAAACGGTCGGAGCCGTCCAATGCAACAGCTTGAACCTGCAGGCAAAGCTCAAATGCTGCAGACGCTGTTAGGTCGCTTACGCCCGTAAGGTGGAAGGTAAGCGCAGAACGTGTGGCTTGGGCAACTAGTCTCCGTGTGCGCGGCTGGGCTGCTTTCGTTTGGAAGCCTGACGGCCCCTTGCTCGGTGGGGTTGTACCTGCGGAGCGCCGGAGCCCAGCCTCACCTCCGGGACGAACAACGTTTAACTTAAAAACAGACGGCGTGAAGTCTGCCGGCGCGAACCGAAGATGCCAACGCGCCTTCCCGTTCGGACGGACCCTGCCGCTTGGGGCCCCTTCTCACCGTGAAGTTACGCCACGAAGCGCGTCCGTCCCCGGGCGCCCGCTCTGCCTCCCGCCGCGGGGCCGCCCCCGCAGCCGCGACCCGCCGCCCGCGGCCCCGCACGCCCGGCGCCTCCTCCCTATGCGCACCTGCAGCCGCGCCGGCCGGCCCACCGCCGGGCCGGGCCGGGCCGGGCCGGGCCAGGGAGCCCGCAGCCGCCGCCGGGGGCGGCCGCCGGGCTCCTGCCGGGGGAGGGGGGGGGACACGCTCCGCGGGGGCCGGCTCCCGCCCGCCCCGGGACCCGCGGGCCGGGCACTCACGGGCGGTGACTCCCGGGTCCGGGGGCTCCCGGTCGTTGGTGCAGCCGCCCTGCTCCAGGCGGGCCTCGGCGGCGGCGCAGCAGTAGCGCAGCGCGCAGGAGCCGCAGCAGATGGTGGCGGCCGCCGTGTCGAAGCCCTCGGGGCACTGGAAGCCCTCGTGGTAGCCGCCCTGCCCGTCCACCCAGCCGTGGCAGTACTCGCCGCCGCCGGGCTGGCCCCCGCCGCCGCCGCCCAGCAGCCCCAGCAGGAGGCAGCGCAGCAGCAGCAGCGGCGGCGCCCGCCGCCGCCCCGCCATCGCCCCGCCGCCGCCGCCGCCGCCCCGCTGCCCCCCTCCCCCCCCCCCGGGGCAGTCAGCGGCCCCGTGCTGCGGGGCCTCCTGCGCCGCGTCCGGGGGGGTGGGGGGCAGCTCTCCCCCCGGCCCCCCGCAGCCGCGCCCCCGCTCACCTGCCGCCCCCCGGCCCCTGCCCGCGCTCCTTTGCCGCCCAGGCTTCACCCCCCCCCCCGCCCCGTCCCGCACGTCGCTGCCCACACACACACACCACCCCCCCCAAGCCCCCGTTAGTCGCCCGGGGCCGGGCGGGGGCGATCCTGGAGGGAGCGGGGGCTGCGGCCAGCGCAGCAGTTGCTCCCCGGCGGCTTCTTCCCGACGGGGGCTCGGCCTCTGCGCCGAAAGGCGGCATCGGCCGCCGTGCCGGCCCGGCCAGAGCCCCGGGGCAGAAGGGGCTGTTGCGCTGGAGGTTCGGGAGAGCGGCCCTGCGCTTCCAAGCGTGAGCAAAACCCAGCGCAGCGTGCGGTTTATTGCTGAGACTCTGCTTTTTAACCTGTTCCCTTTCCCCGATACTTTTGACGCGCAAAGGCACAGCAGTATATCGCCAGACGGTCTGTAGCCTCATTTAGTCAGGCAAACGCCAGGCCCGTCACTTTTATTTTCCAAAGGGAGCGGGCGAGTGTGGGGCTGAGGAGGAGGGACACATCTGTTCGTATGAGCCTCTGATCCTTTTTCTGCTGGAAGAATAATAGCAAGTCACCAAGCATCAGGAAAACCACAAAAGGAACTGCTTATTCATTTATTCTAGAGGAAAAAAAAAATATTTTAAATGAACTGAGCAGATTTGGACTTTTCGTTTAAGCAAAGAAACATTTCTTTAAATGACGTCTCTCGTGTGTGCTAGCCAAGAGGCGCTCCTGCTTCGACAGTAAAAGTGCTTACGAAACTAGCGTTATATTAAAGTTGGGCCGAACTAAAGAATTCATTTTTGCTGCATCTGAAACTTCCTGCCATCATTTACCGCTGGGGTATGAATATGTATATCGGAGTCTGACCACTTGTCAAACAATTTGAATGCCCGTGTCACTAATTTCCAAAGTTGGCAGGTTTAGTGAAACAAAAGGAACAAAGTGTGCTGTGTACCAGCAATAAAACTGTGCGCCGAGAACCATCTATCAAGACCTTAAGACTTCTGGCCAACCCCTAAATACAGTCCACAAGCACAGTATTTGTGTTTGTTTTTCTTTTAACTAAGCTATTCTCTTGGGTTTTTTCCCTCTGACCCTTTTTTTTTTTTGTTTTTGATTTCTTTAAATATAACCAGTACTACCAGAAAGGAAAAGCAAATCAAAAAATTGTATAAATGCAAAGTATTTTTCATGGCTATTTAACAGGTATAGGTATAGAAAGAACAAAATTGGATATGAAAGAAAAGAAAATAGATTTCGAACGTGAAGATGTGATATTCTGTCCTCTTCTGCATTTTCATTTTGAAATGATGATGTGAATTAAACTTGTACCAGCTGTCCTGACTCTGAGTTCCTAGTTTTTATAGGCCAATGTTAAATATTAATATAGTTTTGCATTTACTTCACTGTGGTTTTAGAGCAAACATAGCCTCCACGGAATGTTTTAAAATGTATGGCTTTTAAAGGCCTAATCCAGCTTCCAGGAAGGTCAAAAGGGATCTCTTTGTTGACCAGGATGAGGCTTGGAGCAGGAGCTCGGTAAGGTCTGCTTGGAACATTTAGCCGTCCTCAGGTGCAGAGGACAGAGAGACAACAGATCCGTCCTGTCAGATTTGCAGGAAAGTCACATTTGGTAGTAATTGCTAAGTAAATGTGGCACAGTTCATAAGAATGTTGATTTTGCTAATTAAGTCGCCAGCTTCCAAAAAAAAAAAAAAAAGAGGTCTGAAAAAAATCCTTCCGATACATATATTTTAGATATTAAGCTACTGCAGGAACCGCAGAGATATTCTTCAGGGGCAGCGGGGAGGGGAACTGGGGGGCTTCCAATCCACAGGCATCGGCAAGATTTTGACTGGGATTTATTTCTCCTGTGTTGCATCTCTAGTGCTTGGATCGTTAATCAAAAGTTTGTCTTTGTGGCCCCTTTTAGTCAGAGGCTACTCTCCGCTCCCCTCCTGTCTAAGCTGGTGGCAGCGGGACAGGGTCTCCATCAAAGGGGCACAAGTCTCTTTATTTGAATCCCAAATTGCCCCATCCTGCAAGAAAAATCCTGTAAGAGTGTAAGTATTTGCTTGAAAGTGCATATGTGGTTGGTTTATTTTTGTGTAGACAAATGGCATTTCAGGCACTCGAGTGGATTTGTCTCACTTGTGCCAAATAAAAATCAGGGGCAGATTTCGGTACTGCTCTTGCAAAGACAGCCAACCTTGAGAGTCTGAAGGTACATGAGCAGTTTTTCTTTACTGACTTCTTTGGGCTTATTTTCTGCTTTCTCTGAAATACTGATGCAGTTTACAGGGTGTGATGTGACTTTTGTGGAGATGAGCTGGCTTGTTCTGACCCAGAGAGACAAAACCCTTTGCTCTGCTCCTCTTTTGTAAAGGTTGCATCTGTGCAACCACATCCTTGAAGAATTTGAGAGGCTAGCAGATTCATTTGCATCTATTTATGTCATTTACTTTAAGCTAAACCCACAAATAATTAAGAATACAGGAAAAAATGTCATGCAGACTGTTGGTGAGCATCCTTCATCTGGAGTTTGAGGACATCAGATGGCTCTAAGTACCTCACTTTTAGACTGTTTTTTGTTGCGTAACGTTCCTCCAAAGTACCCATGCTGACTTTACTTATTATTTATTCTTAGCTGAAGCCTTCCAGCTTCCAGGTGATGTGTCATTAATTTTGAATGAAAAACACTGGTTTTTAAAGCTCATACAGCTATTGCTCTGATTGCTGTTGTTTATAAAGTGTAGTATTAAAAACTAATGAAGGTGAGATTAGTTATATAACAGGCAGAGAAGATAATTTCATTGTAGTTTAAGGTATTATTATTTATTTACCAGGCTTTTCTTACTGTCCCCACAGCAAACCTATGGGGAGAGCACTTTATAGTACTCCTCATCTGCAAGATCAAACAATTTTTCCTAAATGACTTCTGAAATCATTGCATCCATGCACACAGCAACTACCTCACTTCTGCCAAATGGATTGATTGTAAAAACAGATGTTAAAATCTCCTTAAACAGATTAATAGTTCCTAGTAAAAATTTTACTACACTCTGTTTTCTGGGTTTGGGCTTTTTTTTTTTTTTTTTTTTTTTTTTCCTCACTATGATACTTTTGGGGTTCCTTCAGAGTATAAAACAAGTCAGTGATCCATGAAGCTCTAGCATGAGAGCCAATCGTGTTACCATTTCAGGCAGGCACCACCGATGTTAGTAAAGCCCTGGGACTTTGGCTTGGCTACTAGAGTCCGAGCAGAAACTGGATCTTCCAAATGCTCCTAAATAAGTGATGTCACACTTCTGTCTTGACTAGGGTAATGATACATAGGCTCAGCTCATACCTTGCTTGATGTAACCATCAGGATTGGTCATTTCACCCTGGCTCTTCATTAAATATTGTCTTGAACTTCAAGGAACATACAGGCTAAATTGAGTTACCAGCTTCTAAAAACAGCCTGGTGCAAGCAGATTTCCCTTTAAAAATAAAAATTAAAAAATTTGCCATCTAAATTGCGAACTCTAGCTACGTGAATTGCTTTATTAAGCACATAAGGACTGTGTTGAATAAAGCCCCGTACGCTGCTCTCTAAAACTGTATCCCTATTCTTGGCTGGTTTGTTGAGAAAGCCCTTCCTGCGGCCGCCCGGCTGGGAGATCCACCTGCCAAGCCACACGCATCCCCGTCACCTGCCAGGCCACACGCGTCTCCCGTCCCGGGACGGCTGGCAGGAGTGCTGGGACGTGCCTCAGCCTCAGCCCCGTGCCCCGGGGAGGCTCCCGCCACGTCTCCGCTCCTACTCCGGCTGCAGAGCCCCGTCCCGTTGCCTACGTCAGCAAATTAAGACAGACCTGTAAAACCCACAAAGCGTGTTTTGGTTGGTTCAGTCAGGGGGAAATGTGCTGCTTTTCTTCTTCTTTCTTTTGCCTTGCTGCTTTTCCAGCATCCTTTCATATCTGGGAGGGAACTCTGACAGTCAACAACTTATAATTTATTTCTGAATAAACATTTCTGGGATTTGACCTTGTTTTTCACCCCAGTCAGGAATATCACTGTGTTTTCTGAAGTCACTCGGGAGTACTTGAGGGGTAAGGTTACGTGAGCCAGCTATTAAAAGCAGCACCTCTTATGCTTGCCCACAACTAACCCGTTGAGAAAGCCTGTTACAGCTTTTGGAGAAAAGCATAGAAGTCAGGCTATCTCAGCCTAATGACTGTCAAAGTAAGTGAGATTAGTCATGCTATAAATGCCTCAGGGCTCACTCAAGAAGTAGGATGTTGGGTTCCTGGTATCTTGATACATATATACGTATATCACAGTAATGTTCCCTTATCTGAAATCTGTAGCACTGCCAGGTGGAGGAGTTAGGTTCAGACTTCAGAAATCATTATTCTCCTTCTAAGGCACCAAGAGCAGAAGACATTTTCAAGCCAGCAATGCAGTCATCCCTGTTCAAGGGGCATATTATGCCAGCCACCCCCCATCTATCCTTTAGGAGATCACTCTTGAGCTCTATAGAGACCATGTCATGAAAGATGAAGAGATGTGCTTACATACAGTAACTTACGCACGCTGAATGCATCTCTTCTCTACAACCACAGCGGTGCTCTCTGCTCTCTGTCTCAGCATCCAGGCGCACATATAGCTGTTAGAAGAGCAAGGACAGATGTCTGGAAGAGATAGGACTTGGTGATCTTATGGGATGTGCAATTGCCTTTCCTTTACTCCAGCTGTGGCTAAAAATAGCCTGTCTTATGGCTACCAAGCAAGGTTTTCTGAAAAGGTGTTTCATTTGCTTTTAAACCAGAAGTTCCTGTGCTGTTGAATTCAGAAACAAATTCTCCAAGCAACATTTCTCAATTCTGAAAAAAACCCAGTGAGTTTTACTTTACACCACCAACTCTTGCCAACAGCAATAGCCAATAAAATGCTCAAGAAAAAGTAAAAAATAAAGTGCAAAAATGGCTGTTTTGTTGTATTTCTAACAGCTATTTAAAAAGCACTGAACATGGGGAAATGTTTTGACAACCAAAGAAAAAGATTGAAAAATGGTCACATTTTGACTAGTTTCACCTGAAAAATGTTAATCAGCTATAATTTGGCACATAGCTCCTTCTGTGTAACTTGCAGAGAAAGAATAAGTTATTGCTAGTAAATAACTACATTTTCTAACAATCTTCATACCTGTAACCATTTTTAAGTAGTACCAAGCTTACCAGCTAGAGGTGGAAAGCTCAATATGCTATTGCCATGCAATTCCCTAATCCCCCGAACAGAAGACTTAGTGGTATAGTCATATTAATGAATAGTGCTACAGAAAGGTCAGGGGAGAGAGATAGCATCAGTCAGACCTGCTTTGCTCTGTAGCAGAGTGTGCGTTTCTTTTTCCTTGCAACAGAATTAATGACCAAAAAAAAGTGAAAGGATGTGAGAGAACATGACATTTGAGTGTAGAAAGAAAATGTGCTTACCAGGGAATGAAGAAAACTGGTTTTTTTTCACTCACGCCGAGAAAAAGAACATTTGAACATTCAAAATGAAAAAATTAATACACACCAATGCAATTTTTTTTTTTCAAACGGAATAGTGCTGAGTATGAGGGCACTGTTTCAATCCTTAATTAACAGAGTGCGTAATAAACATGTGCCTGAGTTTAAAAGAATGCAGTTTCTTTTTTTTTATTATTGTGAAACTAAAGCATGAGAATAACTGACAATTAATGTTTAAAGAAATCTCCAGATGGACTGGTTACAGAGCGCCTTAAACCTTAAGTAAGATGCATCCTTTACAGAACTATGGGAGAACTAGTTCTGTAGGATATAGTAATATCTAGCACTAGTAGATTGTTTTTAACACATCAAAGTTCTACACAAATAACTCATCATCAATGGATCCTCTGGATCTAAAAGAATAATTCCTTTGTAGTACTAAATCTGGTAAACTAAACTGTTCCCTGACACTTTAGTCAGCAACCAATTAGATAATTTTATTAAATATTTTAATAGCACAAACAGGAATTTTAAAAATGCTTACATTACTGCTGTTAGCAATTTATTCTAAGCATTAAATAGCTGCTATCCAATGCTAAAAACCGGGGCCAAATTTTGCATCTTTGAACACGGGAGGATTCCCTCAGTTCCTCTGGCTCAGGTCCTCCACATCCGCTTCCTCAGGCTACCTTTCACCCAGCTGAGGACCACCCATTCAGGTTTGCATTTATATCATTGCAAGTTCATAAAAGCTAGTTACATTTCGTTCGTTCATTCTATTTGTCCTGTCTTTGGTATAGCCTCTTAACACTTCCTATGTACAGCAGATTTCCCAAAGTACGTAAGACATTGCAGGTCTGAAAAAAATTAGCATTTGACGATATAAATTAGATCTAAATTTATGATAATCCAATCAGTGAATGAAAGATTAGGTAAGCGTAAAGACTGAGACCCATATTCTTTGTTCTGGCTGCAGGTGGGTAGGATTTAAGGAAGAGCGTTACCTCGGCTCCCCCCAGTCTAGGGCAAGTCAGGGACTGGCTCAGCCTGGTGCCATTTTGACTCGCAGCGGAGTTGCTGCAAGTTGTGCTCAACTGCTCGTTGCCCCTGATACGCTGCCTTTCTGGATCCCAAACCAGATGGGTCCTGCCATTCACCTAATCTATACTCCTCTCTCTGGCCATCAACAACTGCTTCAGGGGAGGTGAAAAGCCCTGCGGCAGCACCACCTCCACCTCTGCCGCACAGTGAGCAAGCTGTTAGGCGTATGCCGGATGGCTGATCAGGGTGCACGCAGAGGAAATATTTGGGGATTCTGGTCTCAAGTGCACAGTCCCGAAATTTACCCAAACAAGATTTATGTGCAGGAAAGAGGTCTTATCTAGTGAGCCCAATATATGACAGCTTTAAACTTTGGATCAGTAATAGTTCGGGACTGGCTTTAACTCAAGTCCTAGCGCAAGCACACTAATACTCTTTCCAAAATATTTTTCTGGTAATTATTTTGACAGCAGCTGAGCATTGAGCAGATGTCTTCACTGAGCTGTCCTTTTTCTGAAATAATCCAGTGAACGGAAAGTCCTGTAAAGTGTCTAAATCGAAGTCTGAATGTGCCTCTCTAAATGGTATTACCCTGGTTTTTCAGGCACTGCATTTCATTTGCCTTTGTGTTGCCCACTTACCTGATTCACTCAGGTCTCATCACAGTTCCTCCAAATTTGGCTGCTCTGTTTGGCTGTCTCATGAGATCTGTCATCTTCAAACAAGTTGGTAAGTTATAAACTGGCTCTCACCATCTTCACAAACCCAATTCAATAGTGCCGGGCATGGTCTGCGTTTGTGTCCCACCGCAGGTCTCTCTGGAGCAATCTCTTCTGTTAGTTGGCGCATCTCCCTCGCCTTAGTCGGAGAGATGACATGACATATTCCAGTGTTTGCCTCCCCCCCAGCCCCAGCACCTTCCTTCATGAGAACGGCTGCCTTTCCCCAGCTGGAGGGTACCTGCGAGGTGGACTGCCTCGCCGCGTCCCCTGGCACAATGTCTGTCAACAAATCCTCTCACTGCTGTTTACCAAGTGGTGACTTTCAGACCTTGTATCTGCTCCTCGAGGGGCCTGGACCACTTGCACCTCCATCTTTGTGTGCAAGTGCAGTAGCTGCGCATTCGGTGGTAGCTCGATGTCGCTAACACAAGCCTGCTGCTGCTGCTGCTCAGGGCTCAGCTCGAGAGGGCTCGGGTTGGTTTGCAGCGGTTAGTCATCTGGGGAAGATTTTCACTGGAGAACTTTTAGCAGGCAGCCACTAGTGTGATTTATAGCTGTCTCACCTAATATCCCCTCTGCTTATGGCTCTGCTGGAGTGGAGAGCAAAAGCCTTGCGCAGCAGCATTGGACCTAGGGGCTTGTTAGGGGCTCCTGAGTCAGCCTGGGGGTGACTTCTGCTCAAGCCAGACAGCCCCATGCACACCCTGTCCTTTCCCATCTTGGTCTCTGCACCAATTTCCCTGCTTGGGAGATAAAACCTTTGGGAGAAGGAGCAAAAGCTTTATCTCTTCCTACATGCTTAGCTGCTAGTCATCAGACGACTGTCCTGAAGCCCAGCTTTAGGGAACAAAAGTCAGCTCAAACCCTCCTGGCTGGCATCAACTGTACTTCGGTGACACAAACAGCAGGGTCCGCACAAGCCCGTTTCACCCTTTGCAGTTTAGAGCATTACCACCGTGTAGGTACAATGTAGTTGTGAAGTCTGATTGTTACTTAAGGAAAAAAATTGAGTAGGAAGTCATCTTTGAATGCGGAACCAGCACAGGCTACGCTCTGCCATGTAGGAAACCTAAAAAGGACTAAATCTTTAAAGAACTATAAGTAGATTCATAAAAGGTTTTGGTGAACACATTAGTTATTTTGGAGAGCAGTAATGTTGACTTAAAATATTTGGCTTTTGAATTTGACTTAAAGTATTTACGTAGACTGAATATAGTCATGTGTTTGGGGAATTAATAACTTCAATTCTAAGTATTACTTAATGTTCTTATATACAACTGCCCGAGGAAATTTTCTTTTGCTTATCTACATTTCAGTCTCTTTGCTTAGATTTCTTCTGGGATCTGACCTATAAAAACAACTGGATTTACGATACACGAAAGTTTACAGCAAACACTTAACAAATACTCCTATTTCAGATATGAAATTAATAGTGTTTAAATATAGTCTCAGATGTTATCATTTTTGCTGTTTACTGAGTGAAGTAGTTTTCCAGCAAATGTCAAGGAACCAGCGAAGAGGTAAATATGCCCAGGAAAGTAACTGCACACCGCCATCTACGGTGCAGGCCGGGGATATTGCAGGAGCTGTTTGTGGCTGGGAGATGTGAGAGGGGGGATTCATAACCAAAAAATGTCGCAGATTCTCCTCTTCTGGCAGCAGCCTCTGTTGGCGCAGAGCACGTGTTGCAGAAGAGCCGTTGTGATACAGAATGTGCATGACGGATGTGTGAGGAGGGAGAATTAACGCAGAGTTTGGAGAGTCGTTATTTCTCTGAATGATGATGCTTACAGCATAAAGGACATATTCGGAATGGCCAGGTGAAACCATGCAGGGGGGCGGGAGGAGCGCACATCCCCTTTCTGGTGGGCGAGCTCCCGCGGGGACACCAGGCTGCAGGCACCGCAGCAGCCCAGTCTGCACGGCAGGTTGCGAGACCACCGTGTCGGGTCCTGGCTGCTGGTGGAAGTGGAGATTTCATACACCAGCGGTCTCTCCCTCCCTGCTCCTGCCCTGTCTCCAGCTCTCCAGCTGCCTCCCACCTCACCTCGCCTCCCTGCCAGCAGCCACTACTCCCCACTGCTTGCATTTTCCACGACCTGGGTTGTTGGGACGATCTACGCTGATTGCAGGAGGGCAGTTTGGGCCACCCCCAAGTCCAGATCACCCATAGAACAAGGCTGCAAGCATCTGCTCAGGCACAGCCAGCGGCTCCACAGGGACACGTCACACGCTCCTGGGGAAGAGAAGCAGGAGGGTGCGCAGCGTACCACGCACATAGCTTATACAAATAGCACATGGGCAACTTGTTACTCTCTCTCTTGCAAGTAAAAAAGCTCAAGAGAAAATGCATCACTGCAGAGTCCTCCTTCAGTTCGCCTTCTAACCTATGCACAACCATCCTCTTCAAGAAGCTTTTGAAGGACACTGAATGGTTAAAAGAAACTGGGAACCATTGCACCACGCAAAAGTAGACACAGAGGAAGAACCGGTGCGGCTTCTGCTTTTACCACCCACTTCTGTGTGCCTTGCAGACCACCAGCTCATGGGTTGTCCCTTGAAAATCCCCAGAGCTCAGCAGAGCATACTTTGCTTATAACCTAGCTGCTGAGATCTTTGCTACTGGATGGCTACGAACTGAGTGTATCCCACTTGTGTTTATTACTTTATTACTGAGGCTGTTTTTACATCTCCTGTAGTAATAAACTGCTGCTTTAGACTGAGGTAGGTGGAGCAAGGGCTGGCACTACTATGTGCTGGGACACAGCCTAGCACAACCAGGTTCAACAGCTGGGTTTGGTAGTTAGCTGGCATCTCAATATAAATCTTTGATGGCATCAATAATAGTTAGTAACCTCAGCCCTAAATTACTGTTTATCCAATTATAAAAACCAGTCCTAAATTAGGTCCCCATTAGCCTCCCTCTCAGAAGAGAAGTTAATATTTATTATACAGGCTGCCTGTAGTCCCCTGTATTATCCACATTTCGCTTCCTCCAATGAGCTTATCTCATCTCGTATTGATGATGAATTATTATGAACTTACTTTGGACATCTTACCTTAGACTTTTGGCTCAGGGTCCTAGAAATTTCTTCAGTGCCAGATTGTTGACTTCAGTCTTAATTAATGATCGCTTGTTATCAGCTTAGTACAAATGTTTGGTTTCTAACTTTTGGTTGTGTAGTCTAAACATTTCCAAAGTCCAGATAGACGGCTTTAACTGAAAATGTTATGATTTTGATACTGACTTGATGCCTTCCTGGCTGAGTGTGAAGATTTTATTCTTCCATCACTTTGATTAATAGACCTATTACAAATCCTGCACTTTAGAGTACCAAGAAGTGAAACAGCTAAACACCATGTAGATTAACCTAGTCAAGAGTTGATCTTACGTTTCTGTGAGAAGTTTTTTATTTGCTCAGAAGCTGCTTCACTCTTTAGTACAATTTTCAAATTATGATTTATTGTACTTCTCTGCAGTCACCTATTTGTATTTTTCTTAGCCTAAACTTTTGTTCTGCAGCTCACATGCTGTATGGTTAATCATTATTACTCTATTACACAAGCACTTAAGAGTTCAATTTAAGTATCAGGAAAGTATTCTGCAAAACTCTCTGCTAGCAAATTGCAAGGTCTTTACCCCTAAGAGTTCAGACAGGATATAAGCTCACATCTTTACATGAAACACTGGTACTTCTCCCATCATTACCCAGTCATCAGGCATTCTCAGCTGCAGATGCTAGACTATTCACAGATTTCATAATGGCTTGTTCCCACACCCTCCATCAAATATCCCTTAGGTATTAAAAACGTGCTTTGGGAAATCACGGTCTTTAGCATAGTAAAAATAGGAATGCTCAGGTTCATTTTTACTAATACAGCTCATTTTGTCATATTGGCTTGTAATCAAAGATGCATCTGTGTTTTGCAGACTCACTGTAATACCCTCTTACTAACTAACCAAGCAGATTTTATCAAATGTTTCGTAAAACAGAATTTGGGTAACTTCTGGTTAACAAAAGCTCTGTCTGAAACTGAAGGCACTTCTCATATTCTCAAGATCAGAGCTTTTTATTTAGTTGTGGAAGTTGCATTGAGACTAAGACACTAAAACAATTACCAGTCTTGAAAATCTTAAAAAAACACTTCATATTTTTGGGGTTTAGTCATCTGAGATTCTTAAAACACTCATGAAATTTATTAATGGATGTTCTGGGATGGATATATGTGTATTCTCCCGCTTGCATTTACCAGCAGTTATAAAATGGAATTAACATCCTGCCTTAGTGCATACTTCAGGTTTATGCAAAGAATGCTGTAGAGTATTCCCATCACTTTGCGATGGAAGATTAGATACGGTCAGGTTTTTTTGTGAAGATTTCTTCATATCTCTCTCTAAAGAAATAGCATAATAGGTAATTTAGTTATCAGCAGGCCCAAAAAAGCACTGCACTTAAAACCATTGGAAGTGCATGGAGTGAACGCGTCTGCTCAGCTCCTTGCGCAGCCATGTGGAGACTCAGCACAGACACAAAAAGGATTTGTAGACATCCTGAGACTTAGCTGCACCCTAATTCAGGTAAATAAAATAGCAGCATCCATGGGATCAAACTTGCACATCTCACTGGTGAATGAATGGCACATGAGCAGCAGGGAACCTGCAGGAATCTCTATGGAAAATGTGTAGGTGCCCAGAGTAGTGGCTTCCTTACCGTGCTAGAGCCATGACTTCTTTATTCCGATGGCCTCTTGTGACCACTCTCATTCACAAGGCAACTTAATTACACAGATAATTTATTTGTTTTGTTCCACTCATCTCTAAAAAGTTTATACAAACCTTTGACTTCTGTCCCCACAGGTCAGGGACATCAGATACTGTCTCTTTACGTGCACAAAACTCATGACTATTATCTGCTTACTAAATGAGAAGCCTGCCTTACCATCAGTTGTCCTGATTAATTCCATGATGAGAAGTGGGATGAACTGTTAAATCCTGCCTTTATTGGAGTGCTTAGACCTCTGTGCATAGGCAAATCATAAATGGAGGATTATTTTGTACCTTGGCTGCAAGCGTGATTGCTCTGGCAATCACAGTTGTTGTATAAGCAAATGTGCTCAAAAGCGGATGTGTAAATGAAGTTCTGGGCATAAAGTTATAAATCCTGTCACTGAGCAAAAAGTGCAAAGTTACACCGAGGTAAATGTAGAGATCCCTTTCCTTCTGTATTTATTTATTTATTTGTTTGTTTATTGGTTAGTTGAAGAGGTCCACTGATAGACTTATAATGAAATATCTCGTAAGTTGTGATACTTACCTGCATTCTTTTTCACTCATTCAGATACTGGTGTGAATATCATAGAGCTCAGGAGGTCTCCTCTGAGATAACTTCAGAGTCATACTGATCTTGGTCAGATAATCTGTCTTGAAACAGCAGATAAATTTTAATGGGTATCAGATTATTTTTCTCCCGGCTAGCTGCACCCGATACTATAATACTACCACTGGGGGTAGTTAGCAAACAGGCTTTGGTATTGATGTCTGAATATTTTCTAAATCTCATTGACTAGCTCAGCAGTATAATGAAACATTATATGATGTCTGTGGAGTTTTTTTCCTGCAAAGAGCTTTTTCTGTCCTACTGGGATGTCTATAGAATAGAACAAGTTCTTTAAAATCTAAGTGATTTACAAACTTTCCTTTTTTTTCTGCAATTCTTCCTAGGAATTCAATGTCCATTTCTTAAATGACATCATCCCGTCTGATAAAATCTGGCATTTACTACTGTGAATTCAGCTTAACACCAATAACATAATGAAAATAATCATCATTTAGAAAAGATGGGCAGCTCCAACCACATGTGTGCCTCCAGCCCTGCGCTGCTGACACTCCTGCCTCTCCCTCTGAGCCCCGGGGAGCCTGGCCAAGTGTCCACAGTGCGCTCAGGACGTTGCTACCAGACAACTGGCGGTTGCTAATGTGCAACCAAACCACGACCGGTTGCGGGTGATGCGAGCATCCTTTGCCCAGTCATACACCTTATGTAAAGATCGTTCGTGCTCTAGGAATGACAGAGTTAGTCTCTCAAGGTACCTCTGTGTATTCAGCCACCCCCTCTCTCCCTCACTCCAGCAATACAGCTTCCTCGGAACAGACCTTTTCTTTGCAAAGCAGCCGGAGTTCTCCTCACGTGAAAGAACACAGGGACAATTCAGTGGAGACAGGCTGATTGATCAAGCTTGGCTGCTGTTCTTCTAAGGTGATTCTGAGTTTTCGGGAAGAATCCTACCTACAGACTCCATCATTAACATTGTTCTTTGGACTAACTATGTCATATCTATCTGGAAGACTCAGAGAAATTGAGGGAGACTTCTGAGTAATGTGCCTCAGATTCAGTGCAGACAGAACTGATGTGATTACAGAGAAGTATCCTACCACCCTCAAGAGTGTGTGTTCCCTGTGAACTTCAGTTAAATTTATAGCTTCTCTTAGACAAATAGCTGTGAATGAGATAGCTGCTTTCTGGCTAGGTACAGACGGAAAAAAAATTGTGCTCAAAAAAAATAATTGCTACTATCCATCATCTGTTTGTCATCTCAAGAGTGGTCTGCTGCAACTCTTCTCCTTGGGGTACCCATAGGAAATACTATCTGAATCTTCCAGGACCTGATAGCAGAAAAAAGTATCATGACACAACTTAGTGCTGGATACCAACACTTTTGGCCAAGGGGCCTACTTGAGTTTCTGGGTAGAAGAAGGAAGGATTTTTTTTTTCTTCCCTACATCTCTCTCAGTCTCGTCTCATTGAGCCCCAGCTCCTGAGACACTCTCATCCCACTCTTCGGCTGGGAGCTCTCCCAGAGGAGCTGAGTGGAGTCTCCAAGAACTTCCCTATCCCCCACCCTCAACGAGCCCCTGAGGACCTGCAGACCATTATCCCTCTAAGCCCATGTTCATGGCAACTCTGCTCTGCTTCAGCACTTTGCTGGGGGGAAGAAGCAAGATCCTGGCCGGGGGAAGGGGAAGCAGGATGCTCCAGGCATTATCCCTCCACTGCTGGAGCACCATCCCTGCGTGAGCAAGCAGAAATACAGCACAGCTGAGCAAAGTGGTGCAAGGCAAGCTACTGGTCTAGCACGGTGAATGCCACCGCCCCATGGGATTTTGGTATCAAGCGGTTTCCTGTGCGCTTGAAATCACAGTGCTCCCAGAGCAGCCGTGCCCTGATCATCACTAACTGCGTTGTAAAGGTGCTCAGAGGTGCGGTTAGTGATGACACGTGGGTCGGCCAGGGAGGAGGGACGCGGCTGTGGTGCAGTCTGGCTGCCTCCCCCAGCCCCTCTCCAGGGGTCCCCGACAGCACCACGGCTTGGTGGAGTCAACGGGAAGCTTCCCGCAGACTTGAGCAGGCTTCGTGTCGAGCACCCTGAGTAGACGTGCCTTGGGAAGATGCTCTCCCCTGACTGACCACAGAATGACTGTCTGTCCTCTGCACAGGCCGCTGGGGACAGCCGGGAATATTTGGGGAGTGGGGAAGACCAATTTATTTTGCTATATTTTTGGCATTTGTATGTGTTATGTGGGCGGCATAACAACTGATATCTTTTGCTCTTCTCTTGCCTGCTTTTACTAACTTGGATTTATTTTTTTTTTTATGCAATGGTAAGTACATTAACCTTTAGTTTAAAATCTAGCTTGCTTTTGAAATGAAAATCTTATATAAATTACCAAATTAAATCCAAAATATTCCTCAGGCAGTTCAATATTTACTTATTTTATTTTTTTTAATTACATTAGCTAGAGGCATACTTTTAGATTTGTAGGTGTTTGGATAACTTAATTTAAAATAGCAAAACAGACTAGACTAGATAAGAGAAACCGAGGTCAAATTATTCTGGTTGTGACATATGTGATACATAATGCTGTGTAATTAGATATTAAAGTGGTTGCTGTGCAGCAGGATGTTTTATGAAAATGGGACAAATGTTTTTTAAATGTACCACTGGAAACCAGACAGATGGTAACCTA
Source organism: Aquila chrysaetos chrysaetos (assembly GCF_900496995.4). Classification (NCBI taxonomy): domain Eukaryota; kingdom Metazoa; phylum Chordata; class Aves; order Accipitriformes; family Accipitridae; genus Aquila; species Aquila chrysaetos. Next base: position 27,346,756 of record NC_044004.1, on the reverse strand, counting down.
TATCCCCAAGGAGGATAGCTGAATTCCACCAAGTTTTTGATATGAATTTGAACTGTAGTGAACAGGAAAGGAGGGAATTTGTGATTATAGCTTAGCTCGCCATTAGTCAATGTTTGGCTGAATGTGCAAAGGATGCTTATATGGTGCTTAGTCTGGACAGTAATGTTTTCTGGGGATTTGTTCTTTCTTGAGCAACAGCAGAGCAGATGGTGACAAAGCAGATCTAGCAATAAATCATGGAGACAGGATACTTGAAGCAAGCAAGATGATCTAGAGGAACAAAATAGAAACTGGGGGATAATTGTTACACAAATGCAGAGTGTATTCCCACTAATTTTATTAATGCTGGGGACAGTACTTAAAGGCTGAGCATTTTCATGTAGCTTGGCTGTTAAAACCCCTATTAAAATTTTTAATCAACATCCTTTGGGAGTAAAACTTTTCAGGGCACATATAATAAAAAAAAAAAAAAAAACCACAGCTATGTACTGAAACTTCTGCTGACTGCACAATTAAAAAATGCCTGGCAATCTTAAACAGCGACATGCCTTTCGAGACCTTTTGGTTTTGTGGCTCCGTAGGATTGAGCTCTGAAATCATGACAAGCTTCAGCACTACCTGGTGCACATAATAGTAATGGGAGAGACACCTGCAAATATTCTATAAAGCATAAACAGAAGAAATAGCAATCCCAGGAAACAACATCTCGATGGACCAATTTTAGCACACTAGCAGTTGGACGGTGTTCCCTCTGCTCCCTACCTGGGAGGCAGCACAAATCCCCATCCCTGCCAGAAGCTGCTGCTTCTTTGCCAGCTGCTGTTTGCTCTTCTGCCATAACACCAGCACTCAAATCGGCATGACAGTCCCTCTCCCTGTCAGATCTGTAGTCCCGCTTAATATTTCAGCTGGAGTCCCCAGGTAGGAGGCTGCTAATACAGAGGACGGCAATGGTGAGTGGTCCGTGGCCTTGGGTGGCAAAGGGACCCTTAGGCCCCCGTTCTTGCACTAAAGCTAGGCAGAACCTGGCTTTCAAGAAACACCATATAATGAGGAGATGGCAATTCCCAGCTTGCCAGGCTCAAGCAAAGGATTACCGTTGCACTTTGTATGCAACGCTACAGCTCAGATAATCCGAGAGATAGAAACTATCTATCAATCTAACAAATATTTTTCTACAGATCTCCATATTAGATCATTCCTGGCGCCTTTCAGGATGCACCACGGCACAAGCAGCATCATACAGCCTTGACATGCAATCAAGCCACAGTGATGTTATCACACGGCGATTATCAAGTGGTTGGTAATCGTGCGTCCCCTTGGATCATTTGTCATTCACTTAAAGTTAGCATTTCCTCTAATCTGCTTCATCTCAGCAACACTGTGAGACAGCCCTACTACAAATGATTGCTACACCAAGGTGTATTTGTGTGCTGCACAATGGAGCTTTACACAAAGGATTCTCTTTTTAGCAGAGGAAGGACTAGGCAAACTAAAGGCAGGATTATTGAGCAGTAAGTATTGGCATTTTTGGTGCAAAATGTATCATGAAAACGTATTTCAACAGCCCTGAGAGAGAGTAATTTTCAATCAATAATTATAAAAATAGAGCTATTAAACTCAGATGAGCAATTCCCCGATATCATAATGTCTCCATTTTCTTTTTCTGATCATGTATTGGAATGAGTTGTTATAATGTGAAAACAGGTAGAAAAGTGAGACAAGCCATTAATGGGAACAGCTAAAAGCATAATATTTTGTTCCGGTTTTCAGTAGCTTGTACTCAAGTTTGAATGAAGAGAGCAACAAAGCCTTACGTCTCCTGTCTGCACATATTCTTGTGTAGTGGCTGGAATTAAACTTTACATTGTAGACTTTCAACAAGAAACAGCCTGATTTCCCATGTACCCATATGTACTAAGCTCCATATAATCAAGGCTTGCATGCTGAGATCTATTTGAGATGTGATTGCTGATTTGTCCATTCCTGACTATCATCAGGACGTTTGGGTATTAGTTAGATACTGCAGAAGTAGCATTCTTTGAATACTAGAAGATCTATAAGGAGACAGAATTTCTACTAAATGATACAAACAAATTAGTTTGATTGTAAACTATGTAGTACAGACATATAAATAGCTAGAAAATGTTACGTGCTAGAAGTGGTGAGGAGAGGCTCAGAAAGATAACAGGACAACTGGAAAGGAAAAGAGCATGGTGCCAAGAGTGGGTAAACAAAGTATCTCCATTACAAGGAGTAAGAACAGACTAAGGCTCTTTAGCATAGAACAGAAACAGCACAGGGAGGATATAGTCAAATTGTGAGTAGCATAGAAGAAGTGGATAGGGAACAGTTGTTCCTTATATCTTCTAGGAATAGCAGGTGGTAGCTACAAAATTAGCAAAATGCTAATCAAGCTTTGGGATGGGACATTTCAAGTGCTAAAAGTATACATGTGCAAAAAAACCCAAACCCAACAACAACCACTAGACAATCTTGCAGGGAAAAAAATTTCCGCCCAAGGAAAGGATAAAACTGCCATCTGATGTGACTGGAAGCACAACTACAAGCCATACCATAAGCAACTTCACTCTGTCTGGTACAAGGTCACCAAGCCTCAGAGCAGGTGGTTGCGCTTGAGGTACGTCTGTATGCCATGGTTTTCCCTTGCACTTGTGTTTGCAGCCTAGAGCTATGCGCTTGGACATGCTGCTGGTGCGTTGGGAAATGCATCCTTCCCAGCGGAGCCACGGCTGAGGCTGCGGACCAGGGGAGGACCTGGGGCACCCACGGGCTGCATGGACGCAAGGTGCCCTGGCCGTTAGGTCTCTCCTAAGCCAGGCTGATAGCTGGCATGAGAGTCACTGTTGGTAAAGATGTGGTACAGGCGTACGGCCTTGCAACCATGATGGAGTCGGAGTAGCTGCCAGGAGCGGTTACTGCACCTGCTTTTCCCCAGGTTGCATGTTGGAGCCGGTACTAGTTGCACTTTGTCTCTACTGTCTCTCCTTCCCAGTGTGTAGGTTACTTATTTGTCCACCAAGAGAAAAATAAGAGATCCCAGCAGCAGCACAAAAAACAGCTTCTTAATGCTCGGGGATTTTTTTCTCTCACCCCTCCCCTCCTCTCCCCTCTCCTCTCTCCTCCTTCCTGTCAAAGAAGGGATGAAAAGAAAATGTGATACGGTAGAATTTACTTAACTTTTTTTCAATTGTAGAAAACATTTATAAGAAATGGTGTTAGAACAAAAAGTTTAATGAGTCACATCTCAAATGCTTTACTTAATGTTTCCTTCCTTATAACATTAAAAGATCATCAGACTAAGGAGGCTGAAGTTTCTACATCTGAAACCTCGTATGTTGTTTTATTATTTAATGCCGTACAAAGCCAGGGTCATGTTAACACCTTTGATCCTCTAGGGTCATTAATTCCATCAAAACCAATGCAGCCAGACCTATTAAAGATTGACAATAGCAAAAAAAATTACCAAAGCAGGAGGTAAATGAATTGTAACATGGTGGCGCAACCTTTTCGTTTGTGAAGAGAGCTAAAGTTTGGGGGCAGAGATGTCTTTACTCCTCCCAAATTTTAATTCTTCAGCAAAATCAATGTAAGGAGAGGAACACGATACCTGGATCCATATCCAGTATTATCTGTTAGAGAGAGCTCTTTTTGACAGGGTTACTTCCACGTTAAAGCAAAGGAGTAAAGCTTTAGGACTCCAGGCCTGGGAGCCCACCAGCAGTGGTCACTGGCGGGGTTTTGGTAACGCCTGCTGTAGGAGCAGAGGGAACATCCTCATACCATTCATGAATGAGACCACTGTCTTGTTCTTCAGAATTATTTTACAGTGCTGTGAAGTGCAGCACTAAAATTTTAAACAGAGAGGCCATATAATGAATAAATTAGCAAAGAATCTTTTAATTTAAAAAATGGTTCTGTTAGTCTGACATGTAATGATGACAGACGCTGCCAAGATGCCACTTGTCCATAAATAATTTTACTGAATAATAAAACTTATTTCATCTTACTGTTAGAAGCTGGAAGCATGATTGCTTCTTTTGCTTGGATTTAATATTAAGGATTGACTTGAAAGGTGTTACTTCAGTGAACAAGTAGTACAATTACAAAATAAACTTAAACATCCCAGAACTATCCTTAAGGTCTGATTCAGTAAGATATTAGTTGCTGGTATAAAATTTCCAAGACTATCTTGTGCACAGATGCTATTTTTAAGAATAAAAAAACCTTCTGGTACTAAAGCTGTGGGAATGAGGCCCTTTTCATGTCAAGAGTGATGTATGAACTGATAGCTCATGAAAGGTAAAGCTTTGACTAACTTATCAGATGTCTACCTTTAGAGTTAGAGTTATGGCTGGATGAAGTAATTTGACCAATTATCTTTACTGATGTCCTGAGCAGTCTGTGAGCTTGTTTTTATTACCAGTGACAATACGGTCCAACTTGATGCCCTCAGACCAACATAACTAAACAAATTAGCTTTCCATTCCAAAGAAAATGTAACCTAAAGCAATCCATGATTTATGTGAAACAAATGCTGGCTACAGCCCATGGGGTCTGCAGCTCTTACCTCTGGCCAAATTACTTTTAAAACCACACAGGAAAACTCTGAAGTTCAATGAATGAGTAGTACTTACTACCAAAAAATAAATTGCTAGGGCCTGTGCGGATACTGGCAAACATATCAAACCTTCCAGAAGTGCAGCTTTTTATGAAATGTTCAAATGGCTGGAGAGGTTCATGCGCCGAGTGACCTGCTCTGCTCAGTAAGAGCAGCCGAGGGATCAGCAGCACAGAACCTGCTGCTCCGGGTTGACTTTTCAGTGACACCATATATCGTGCAATTAAAAACTCAAAACATGGGTACCTAACTGAAAATGTGTCTATTTTGTTGGCGTCTGATACAGAAGGAGAAATCACTTGGCACTTTTCATAGTCCGAATCCCTTTCCTTTTGCTGTTTTCCCATTTAAGGGAAGTTCAGTGTTTGCTCTGCAGGACCTTTCTGGCACAGGAGCACAAACCCCGAAGGGAGAGTGCTATGAATGATGTTAGCTTCATAGCCAAAAGTCCCAGCTGAGAGAAGAACCTGCAGTGTAAGAACCGAGCTCTCAGCAGTAGTCCACGCACTGTCCATGCTCAGGTCTGGCCCCATTCATCCCTTAGCCTCCTAGCTTCCCCAGCACTAGTTAGGTCTTATTCTCAGAAGGTCCTCCCCAAACCACAAAGGCCTGCGATGGGGTCTTCAGCCTCCCGTGGGATGGTGGAAGTCAGTGGGACCACTCCACAAAGGGGATCAGATCCCATGCTGGTCTCTACTGCACTAACATTGCTCATCTTGGTGCAATCTTGCCTCTGGCCTGGAGCACCTCTTTGAAGGTATCCACGTGGTGGTGGGTGCTGTAAAAGAAAGACAACAGCAATGTTAACTGCTAGCAGCAGCACTACACTGCCTGCGCCATTTCTTCCGTGGGGATCCAGCTGTGGGACTGTTTCCTCATAGCAGAGAGCAAATGTCTCTTTACAACATATGAAAAAAAGTGCCACATGTAAAGCAAATGAAAAGAAGATTTGGGCTTCCCAAGAAACCCATTCAATGGTCGTCCTTGTGTACTGTTTTGTTTCTCCTGATCTGTTTTCTGTGTTTAATATTCCTGTAACTCCTTTGGTATATTCTCTACAGACTATATCCACCCCTCCAGCATCCTTTTTCCTTTAGGTTTATATTTGCTCTGTTTACTATTAATTCAGATTTGCAGTGCGATTGAGGAAATTTGCATGGATTGAGGAAACCCTGACAAGTGCTGGGGAAGGTTCCTCCGGCAGAGCACTTGCTCGTTAGAAAGAGGCAGTGGTGTATTTGCTGATTGAGGAGTGAAGGGTGAGGAGGGACAGGGCTGCCCCGGCCGAGCAACTGCCTGGGTCAGGTCCCTGCTCTCCTGCCCAGACCTTCCAGACTTGAAATCAGAGGTGTAGCAGAGACCTTACGTTTGGAGGAAGCCCATATCCAGAGAGTATCCAGGACCAGAGGATGGTGCTGAAGGTGAAGCTGCCAGGAGGGAACGCTGCCTGTGCCACGGGGACTCTCCCGCAAGACCCAGTGGGGCAGCAGAGGGAAAAAAGAGGGCTCTGGGTGTCTTGTCCTGGCAGCCCTTGGGACAAGGAGGGTTAAACTCGGGATTTGTCTCAGACAGCCTGTGTTACCTGAACTGCTTACCAGGGGGTGATGCTGGACAGTCTCTTCTTCTTTGAGTAATTCCACAGTGAGTCGGTGTGCCACTGCCCCTCAGAAGGTGGAAGGATGGTGTAGGATAAAGATTAATAAATAATAAACCATTCCTGTTACAATCAAGTTTCTTCCCTTCATTCCATTTTGCAAACTCTGTGTGGTGCTGAGGTCTGGTCTGAGTAACAACATAAACCAGAAAAAAAAAAACTTCAATCCCTGTTGTCTTTTTCACATCTGGTATAAAATAAAATAAAATCAAATACAATTTTAAAAAAAATTTAAAAGTGTTTGGAATGCCTTTATAACACGGAATTGGAAACATTTTGGCAATGTTGAGAATAAACTGCATTTCCTGAGAGTGTGAAACGAGCTTTTTTTCCCTCCTGTCAGGAGAGAGAAGAGGAGGAGGAGGAGGAGGAGGAGGATGGACAGTGACTTTCCTACAGCTCCAGCCCCTGGAATCATGGCATTTTAAGAATAATCTTTTTTCTTTTCTTTCCAAAGTAGTTGTTGTCTATCCTTGGAGTTGTAGAACTAGGCTACTCTTACAATAGTTTGCTTAGGAGAGGAGACAAGAGTCTGACTAATGATTTTAGGAGAGGTGAGATTGGTAAGATTCTACAGTGCCTCTTTTCCCCACTTTTCTTTGACTCCTGAGCACCTCCCTAGAAGTAATGCATTTCTTCACTAGTAGCAACTGGAACTTTTTTAAGCTACATGCCCAAGAACAGAGGGATGTGCACACATCTTTCTTTATGATCTTTAGCTTTAGATGAATGTCAAAAATGTTTATTTTTGTAAGTATCACTGTACTTGTTGTTCTTAGAAAGAAACTCATAATGCAAGTTGTTTATCCTGTTTATCCCCATTATCCTGGGCTTGACAGCGTGGCATCAAATTATCTGGCTATATATGACAAAGTCATAGGACTTATAACAATACCTGAGTAGAATTAGATGTCAGGCTGGACTTTCTTATGATGCAAATATCCAGCTGTACATTCTAGGTTTCTTGTGCCTGTCATCCTTACTTTGGGCCAACCAGTCAGTAACTGCAGTCACATGGATTTACTCAAACATAGGATGCAGACTAGAGTGTGCAGCAGGGACAATTCATAAAATACTCTATTGAAAAGAGTTTGAATGAGACTTCAGATGTCCTCCAGAAATCTTCCTTTTACAGGGATACCATGAACTTCAGCTGCGTGCAGCGGCCATACTGAATAAAGAACGGGTTTCTTACATATGCCTGCATTCTGCAGGAATATGGTGTGGCATTTACCAAACACACACCCCTATGCACAAAGCGTAAGTTTATAGGTCCCATTTCTAAGTGTAAACATGCTTGGGATTTTGCTTTTGACAAGTAGCATCAATGGGTTTACGCTTCTGGAAATTGGAACTGGATTCCTGCAGGGTGCAGGGCTGCCTTTATTGCATATAGGGATACAAATATACTTCCAAAAATCACATAGGCAGAGCTCTAACTCTGAGAGACTTGCAGGGCCATATTTCCACCCTTTAAGTTGAAATTATACTTTTGAAAAATCCCTTGTTGTTTTCTCTCATCACAAATAACTCTTCTAAATACGGAGACCTGGTTCAGACTCAAAATGGGATCTGAGATCCCAGCTGATTTCTTTCTATTCACACAGTCATCCCAGCCGTAAAGGTCTGTAGGTAAAATCAGGCCTTTAAAATGACTCCTCTGTAATTCTGTGTCTTACAATTCGGCCTTTCCCAATCATCTTTGTAACTCAACTGCCCTCCAAGGATTCACAGAGGAGTGACTGACTGGCATTGAGACTAGATAAATTATTCTGTTGATGGTGCCTAGGAGGTAATAAAATCCAGTTTAGTCCCTCAGATCTGGAAAGCCAACGAAGTCAGAAGAAGGAAATAGCAGTAAAAGCTGCATTTTGTCAAAAAGTCAGTGAGTATGTGACTGTGAATACCTACAAAGGTAGCCTCTAGAAGAAGAGGGTACCGTTTCTGCAGCCACCTTTAAAAGCAGGCAAAACCTAGAAATAACGGATGATATCTCCATTACATGGGACTGTACCTCATTCATTTTCTTTGTGACCAGAAGAATATTTATGTAGCAGCTTCCAGCCAGGGAGCTTAAGAAGCTTTAAAAACTCCAATTAGTTGCCCCTCTGAGTTCAGGCAATGCTATCTCTATTGTACAGATGGAATGACGGTGACATGGGGAAGTTGTTTATCAAATGAGCACAACAAGCCTGTAGAGAAGGTAAAGCATAAGCCCTCAAATGCCTGCCCCCTGTTCCTGCACTTTGACCATCCCTCTGTCAAAGAGTCTTAATGAGCTTTATATATGTATAGAAATATCAGTGCATAATAATCTGCCTTAGCATTCCGAGGGAGGGCTAATAAATGTAAGAATAAGACATAAATCATTGATTAAAATGTCGGAAGTGATGAGAATAAAAGATTGCTTTTGCCTTTGCTGAATTACATATGCAAATTTGCATACACTACAAAATGAACATCTTTAAATGAATGAATTAGAATCTCATGTAGAAATGACTGAGCCATATTTGCATACAACATTTATTAGGAGGAGATGTGCTTATTTTTGGAATAAACAGCGAGAGCAAATCCCTGGAATCTGCTGAAGCAGCCTGTGCCTGCAGCTCGTCAGAGCACGCTGTCTGCCCTGCCAGTGTCTGCAAACAAATAGGAGTTGTGCCCTGAAAAAACGTAACTGGCAGATTCAGGGAAACATTGACGCATCCCAAACATTTGCATGAGTTTACCGCATTGTTTGTAGTCTGAATAAATTAAAGCCACTGACTTTTTCTTGATACTCTTTTATTTTCAGACCGCCAGATTAATACTTTGGCAGACTTTGAATTCACCAGTAGGACAGGAGCATCCATATTTATTCGAGGCAAACTCTATACACTATTAGCTGAAAGGCAGGACGACTTCTCAGTAAGATCCATCCCAAAGGTATCGATGCAATTAAAAAGTATTGGACTTGCAAAGTACAGTGTACCCTACCTATATATCTGTCATCCAAAATTATCTGGTATAGAGAATCATGAAAAAAAAAAATCCTGTCTGAAATCTAAGTTACCTCATTTGATGTATTAATGCAGAAAATTTTACTTTTCCTAAGATTTCGTGAAGTACTGAACCTTCTCTGAGGCTTTATTTCACCCACAGCTCCTTTGATTCGAAGTAAAGGTGAGGACGCTCAGCATCTGCGTTTTCAGCAATGCTCAAAACTATTCGAAGCATAAGAAAGTCTTTTTAACTAGTAGTAGTTACAGCACAAGGGAGAGAGAGGAGAGCAGGAGGAAGCATGTCAAAGCCATCCTGAGTCCCACCACAGGCATCCCACGCGAGACTCTGACCACCTTTTCTTCTTCCTTTGGCGCTCGTTCCTTCTCGAAAGGAAGAGCTTATGGAAATACATGTAAGCCACATTGCCCTGTGTACGGTCACTGCAGTAGTGGTCCTCTGACTGTTGCCAGAACTTTGTATATTAACCAAAACGATGGTTCCTAATGAAAAAAAAAAAAAAAAAAAAAAAAAAAAGAAAACCCACCTTTTCTATCCTCCTTACTGCTTTTTTTTTTTTTTTTTTTTTTTTCCGGCAAGTCTGATGCTTGCGGTAGCAGCTTTCGTTACCAAGCACGGTCTCTGTTCGGGTGACTTGCACAAGCGAGATCGGCTCGAATCCGTGTGGGACACGGGGAGCGCCGGCTGGCAGGGGGGAGCGGCGGGCGCTGGGGGCCCGGCGGGGCGCGGCGCAGCGGAGCCTCTTTCAAAAGGAATCTGCGAGTGCCCTCTAGGGGTGCTGCCAAAACCGCGGCCCTTAGCCGGCGGGGGGGCTCCCGGCCCCGGCCCCTGTGCCGTGGTGGCCCTGGGGGAAGCCCGAGGGGCTACACCGATCCTCATCGCGCGCGTCAGCACACGTCGGGTGTGTTCCGCCGCGTCCCCTGCGTGAGCATCCCCCGGCAGACCCTCCTCCACTCACCCACCCGGAGCCTGAGCGGTCCGTTCAATGCTCAAGGCTTACGCGCTGTCTAACGGGATCGCTCGTCCTGCTGGTAAGACCTGACCAGGGCCACCGGCTGGGCACAGCGGGATGGAGGGGAGTGACCTGGAGCTGCTCCAAGGGTCGTAAAGCCACTCGAGGCAGGCCCTAAACCCTTTAGGAATAACGTGAACTATTTCCAGATAGCAATGCGTGACCTCCAAGTAACGCTGCGAGAAGAAGAAAGTTAATGTTTGTGACTCTTCTTGCTGCAATAAATGTCCGTGTTTGAATCACGACCACAAGACAGTGACAGTAACCTTTCTAGTATGGGACCGATAAGCAAAGATTTCGGGTTCAAGCATCATCCCCAAAGGTGAGTGCTAATATGATCCAGACATGATCCAACACCATGTAACTTAGAAGTAAGATTTAAAAGAAGCCTGTATTCTGCTTGCCAAAGACATTTTCCTGTGACATTCTCAGTTCCCAGAGACATAATACAACACAGATTGCCTTGGTACAAATGCGTTTTGGACAGCTGGTTGCATTATCAGTAGTGCTATCTACCACCTACCTCTTCAGAAAAACTGTGCGCGAAAAGGAAGGCTGTGGCACTGTGGCCATTTGTGACCTTTCTGTTTGTCACTCTGAAGCGTAGGACACGTGACAGCATTCTGCGTAAAGGAGGGTCTCAAAACACCACCACGCCTCAGCAGAGCAACCATCTGGCTTCACACCCTAGCTTCCGTTCACTCAGAGTTTGCTTTTAAAAGGCATGAAGATATATCCTCTCACACTTAGCAACCTTTCCCATCTTAGCAAATCTATCTTACGTTTGGCAAGCTTCAGTATGTCAGTCCCTTGAGGCCCATAGCTGTTATTTGGAGGAACTAATTTTTAAAAAGGAGAGCAAAGCACAGGTTTGAGCAAGGAACAGGGCAATGCTTTTCATCACTGTAGCACTTCAGTGGCTTGGTCATAACATGGACCCCTCTGGACAAGCCACTGTGCAAGCACGGAGCAGCAAGGTGGCTCCCACTCTGGCTCATTGGTCTTCCAGGGACCCAATTTTTAAAGTATTCAAGTTCAGAAACCTTGGGAAGTTCACTTATAAACAAACGTATTTGATTCCAAGTAAGAGGATTTCTTCTAGGTTTGATCTTAGCAGTGTCACCAACAGATCTACTGGCATTTCTGAATTGTTTTTCAAGGCAAGGTGCAGCCTGAAGAGATCTTCCTCATCTTGGTAGTGACACCAGCTTTCACATTTTACTTTACATTAGTTGAACACCTACAGACTCCATCCTTCTCATTATAAATAAGAAAGGCTACTTCCTAGAACAGACCCAAACAAAACAGAAATATTCCCTCCCCAAGAGGACCCACCCCAACCTATAAATCCATAAATAAACAAGAATAATAAAAATATATATACAAGTGGCTTATCTTTTAAAGACAATCATATTCTTGAAAATACAATATGTGCTGCTGTATATACGGTTTTGGGGGAAACAGTATGTGCTAAACGTAATTTCTCCATCTTTAAATACAGTCTTTTAACGTTGGAGAGATGCCAATCACCTTGCATTTCCTGCTCACCATAATGGACTGAACATGTCCCTGGAGTCATTCCTCTGAAGTTGCACTCTGGATGAATTTGTCCCTTTGTGTCCACTCATCGGGTTTCGCCAGACAGCTGCTAACAGGAGGGGGGAAGGAAATATTGGCAAATGTGTCAAAAAGTGGTCATATCTATCTGACCATTCTGAGTCTGAATATAATAAGTATTGACTTTTTTTCTCTTTCTTTTGTATTTGGTACTACTAGTTTAGCATTTTGTTACCATATAATTATTAGCAAAAAACCAGAATCAATATAAATACAGCCCTTCAGTTCTTAATTTTCTTGTGCTATCTACAGTCATCTGTGCACTGGCTTTGGATGTATGCATTTTTGTTAAAAGTTCTCCATTATCAGTTTAAAAAAATGAAAGAAAAAAAAAAAAAAAAGAAAGAAAGTCCAATCCTATGATTCCAGAAATTTCTGGTAAATTCAGTAGGGGAGGCACTAGGCATTTACAGTGAAAATCAGACTTTTGCTTCAGGAGCTTCATTCTCAGTCTGGAAATCACAAACTGCTGTTTATTATGTGGATTTGTACAAGACCCAGACTGATGGGATTCTGACCCAGCAGTCATCCAGGAGATACTGAAAAATAAGTATTTCATGACAGAAGGAAGTTTGTTTAGAGACCAATGTAGAAATAAGTGAAAATTTTATGCAGTTTCTGTTGTCATGGTTGTCTGTGCCCAAATCACAAAACCTTTAAAACAAGTCCCAGTAGCAGGTAATGTGTTGTCGCTGTCAGGTAGAAGCACAGGATCTAGTTAGTGTTCAGGATACAGAAAAGGTGGACCAATCTCTCTGAGACATATTATGGAAGCTGTTAAAAATTCAAGTGTCACAAACCCTTCACAATACTTTATTCAATTTTACACTTGCCTTGAAACACTGATGATCAAAAGAAGAATACTTTGAGGTCTTGGTTTTCTCAAGCCACTCCAAATTTGTTATTATGACAAAATATGGTCTTAAATACCACAAGTCTGCTCAAATCCAAAGAAACCCACTCAGTATCCAGCTAGCCTAGTGAAATGCAGCTCCTGGGGAAGCTCTGACAAACCCACCAGTTCAGCACACATCGATCTCCTCTGTAAGAACAACCGACAACCAGAAACTAGTCACTCTTCTCCCTACACCCCAAAGATCTCCTGTCCTCTAGGCCCTGAGCCTGCCTAAACCACACCATCAGAATCAGGACCTCAGAGCAGTTGATAGTGGGTTTTTTTTATACCATGGTCAGACACAGAGGAGTTTGTACCCGACAACCTCACAGGTCAATCTTGCTAGACTGGAGCTGTGGGTTTAAGCTGAATGGGCTCTCGTCCCAGACCTCCTACTTCTCATGTCTTCACTGCAACCACAGACTGTTGCTGAAGAGCAAGCAGATCCCCTGACTGCGTTTCATGTTCCAAGGGGCATGAAACCCCCAAAGAGAAACGATGATCTCTGCTCCACCTTTCTGAGGAACCGGTGCATGTTCTTAGAGAAGGAAAGACTCTGACGTGGAAGTACTCACCAACTGCCCTGAATGGAGGACCCGGTGGTCTGGAAGGAGATGACATCATTTTTTGAGTGACCATTAAATGGTTTTTGGCATCATCTTGTTCGATAATACACCTCCCCCTAATTTTCAGTTGGTTTTGCAAAAAATATTCACTACATTTAGTTGCTGAACAGTTAGTGTCTGAATTTCCAACATCTGCAACAATACTACCAAACCTAGCAAGTAATTACAAGTTTCCCAAAGCCCTGAAAACCTTGCCCCTCTGTCAGCAACAGCTGTTCCATTAGTTTAATAGTCTGCACACTGCCCTCAAGATCCTCAAATTACTACATTTCTGCCTTAGCAACATTGCTGTATTTTGAGTGCTCCTTTGTCACCAAACCACTCTCCTCCTTCCAAAGAGAGATATATGAAAACAGGAAACTCTCTTCTACAGTTAAAAGCAAATAGTACAAATGGTCCATGAGAAGTGGAACTTCCCCAGGAAGTTTCCCCCTCCTGTCCACTTCTGGAAGGGAATTTTACAATATTGTCAGCATAAATTAATGAAAGCACTGCAACATCTAACCATTGTATAAAAGAAGGCTGGTGCTTACAAAAGTAATTACTTTTCAGTGTGAAACAGTAGGAGTGTACAGGCCACTTTAAAAATACTTTCTGGGTTTGCACTGTCCATTATTGCTAAATGTTCTCAATCCCAGAAAGAGTTTCTTTTGCCTTTATTATTCTTTTTTCATTTGCTTTGGAATTATAAAAATGCATTAAAAACACTTAAAAAGCACAGCAAAACAGGTATAGACTGTGCTTAAAATCTTCTGTCAGAAAATGTTTCAATTAGATAAATTCCCATAACTCAATACTGAAATGTCTCGCAGGAAGATTTTCAGTAACATTTCGTTTCAGTTAATAAAACATTTTCAAAAAGTTATAATGTCTGTTGCAACATATTTGGTCTAGAATCATTTGATTTTATCCTCCTGTTATTTAGTTCAGGGTTCAGAGCTTCAGGACAGGGTTGGCTCCAAGGTAGGTTGGCTCCTGCACTCCACACAGAGAAACCTTAAGGAAGATGTCTTTGGATGTCAGCTCAGCTGAGGGCATCAGCCCGGCCAGGCACAGCAGCAGGGCTGCAAAGGCTCTGCTCCACCTGAGGCAATGTGGATGGAGACGAGGAAGCACGTAGACCAGCCCTCAGGAAGCCCATTTTCGTGGCATACCAGGAGGATGCCCTGCCTTTACTTCAGATCAAGAGCCATGAGCTCTTTCCCAAACCAGAATACTGAAAATGAGGCTCTTCCATGAAATCAGACGAGCTGTGGGCCCATTTGCCTCTCTCCAGCTTGTCTCCACAGGAGTGCCGTGAAGCAAAATCTGCCTTTCTAAAGTGCTCAAAGTACAGAGGCGGGCTCAACGGCATGGTCAGAGGCAGAGTGAGGGTAGCCAGCCCTGGGGTCCTCCTCCCCAGCACCCATCACCAAATGGAAACCCTCACTCTGCGAGACCGATGTCACCCCTGCAAGCCACAAAGCCAGGAGGAAGGGGGACAAGGAAATTAGCAGTCTTTAGACACTAACAGGTGCTTAGCCAACAGAACGATGTTAAAGATCAAGCAAGCTGGCAAGAGAAGTGCCAGGTCTGAGCAGGAGTCCCTGCGGCACTTGCTCAGGGAGGGCCAGCAAAATCACTGCCCTCCTGCAAGGGTGTGCCAACATGCTTTGCTAACCAGGTTGCAATAAGCATCGCCAGGTTTGTCCACACCTTCAGGTGCCTTGACGTATCTGGAGCCCCACAGCTCACCTATGCATAGAAACTACACAGTTTCACGTCATTGTTGTTAAATCTGCATATTTCTCTATTAGTGCATGAATTAAAAGCTGGCCTAGGTTTAGATTGGCACTCTTCAAAAATAAGGTTCTGTATTTCTCTTGAGAATGTAGTATATAGAAAGAAATAATAACAAAGGGCTGAGAACAAAAAGGAACATATTCTACCACCATACAATGGTACAAGACCATGGTATACACAGATTTTGAAGACTGTGCAGCTCAAGTCTTGCTAAGGAGATGAATGGAAAGGAAATATGCTAAAACAATCTTCATTTACAGGCATTCATCATACACAGTTACCTGTATGATGACCCACAATTTCATTGATAACGTACATCACGCAATTAATCATTGTTCTGACGTTCTCATGTTTCCACATAATTATTCTCTCTGCTTCTTGGAAGCCTGTAAATCTCGCAAGGTCTGGTAAAGTACTACTATTCCATTTTGCCAGGCCCAGCCTTTAGTTGCGCAGGCCTTTGGCATTGTCCAGTCCCACACTTCAGTGTTCAGCCTCACACACCAGATCTATGTGATGAGCTTCATGACTTCCCTTCTCCATTGTAAAAGCATTATTAATTGCCATGTATGCTCATTTACAATTAAGAGGCCCAGATCTACACAGGAATCAAAGGAAGTACTTTTTCTCACAAAGTATAATTAAATTGTTCTGTAATACCAGAGGATGTTACAAAGGCCAAAAGCATAAATGAGCTCAGAAGAGCTTAAACACATTCATGGAGGATGGCACCTATTCAACATGGGTTCAGAGGCAACCTCTAGCTTAGAAACTCCTTCAGTATCTGAAGGGAAGTCTCATGCTACATGTGCACTGTTATTTATGTGCTTTCTTAGGCGTCCACTTCTGGGCACTTTCAGAGAGCAAATATTGGGCCAAATGAAGGTGCCTTCTTCCCAGTGTGGTGTCTCTGATGTCGCTAATTTTGGTGCAGCAGGATGGACACACTGCTCCTCTCCTTGTTCATGAGCAACTGGACAAGAAGGGTGCAGTTTCCACTCCTTGAGCTGAAGGGAGGCTTGGTTCAAGTTTGGGATAGAGCTGCCTTAAACAGCACTTGGGGGGTCTGCAGTGCCTGCTCTCAAAGCCCAGCAAGGCGGCGCAGGAGCTAGTACTCAACACATTACTTTACTTTATTTCCCTGCTCAGAGCAGGTGGACTGTGTGATAGGAGGAGGGATTGCAAAACAAACAAACAGAAGAAAATCCAACCAACCTACTCATACAGACACCCACTACACACCCACTCTTCAGTTTAATGCTACTAGTCACTGTATCACCAATTCAAACTAGATCCCTAATTTACAGGCCCCCGCGTGCATGTAGAAGATAACTGGTTTCAAAGAAACCAAAGGATCTCAGGTCCAGAAACACGTGCAGGATGGGGGCCTGGGGTGGTACCTGCCTCTGGACCCAACCGACATCCTCATCTCAGCCCAGTGCCCTGCATGCCAGTGACACCTTGCCCCACTTCACCTGCTTGGGAAAACACCTACAGCACAAGCCGGTCCCCAGCACAGAGGAGAGCCAGCCCAGCCTTTCCTTTTCTCGCCACCCATTTGCATTTTGGCAGCATTAATTCATTGCTCTACGACAACATCCTTCTCAGGAACACGTCACTGTGTCACCCTTTCACCTTCAACTTTCTCAACATTGGCAAAAGCTATGTATTTGAGGCATAAAATCTTCTTATTTCATCTCGGCAGCACTGCCTTCCTATACAGAAAATATGCCACCATTTTTTGATCTCAAGTCTTGTATCTCTAGCTGGAGCCCTAAATCCTACTTATAGCAATAAATAATAATAATCAATATATACCGTATGCTTTCTTTCATATTCTCATGTATAAATTGTCGATGTCCCTTAAGAATTGGTGTGGGAAAATATATTCTGTAGCATTCTTCATAACAAAATAGTTACAGCCTATTCTACATACTAGGAATTCAGCGAGACACAGCAAGAAATCAATAAAAACACAAATTGCTCCATCAATACGTACATTCATTTATACTCTTCAAGGTTATCTTTGCTATGCCAGCACAGAGACACATTTTCTCCATATATAGCCATGCATATTAAACAAGGCAAGAGAGAAAGGAACGGAAACAAAAGCTATCAGTACAAATCTAATCTAGCTAGCGTGCACGTTCCAAGACTTTAGAGTTGGTTTTCCCCTCTCTTCAGAAAGCAGTGTGAAATCTGGGCACAGCAGCTGACACTGACTCTCCATTCCCTGTAAAATCATCTCTTCCCAAGGCAGGTATATTTACTCATATAAAACATCTCCAAATTCATCTTATGTATGTCTCATTCTACCCACTGGTATAATATCTATGAACAGGACTTTTTTTGCATCAGTGACAGATGAATGGGTTATGACCAAAGAATTGATGGGTTCAGTTCTGGTCAGTGGTCATCCATGTCAAAGGAGAACAAAGAACACTCACATAAGTGTCTTTTGGGCACTTCATGTGCATGGACTTGTGCTGAAACCCACCTGTTGTGGTTTAACCCCAGCCAGCAATTAAGCACCACACAGCCGCTTGCTCACTGCCCCCCCTCAGTGAGATGGGGGACAGAATCAGGAAAAAAAAAAAAAAAAAGAGTAAAACTCATGGGTTGAGATAAAGACAGTTTAATAGGACGAAAAAGAAGGGACAAAAATAATAATAGAATACACAAAACAAGTGATGCACAATACAATTGCTCATCACCTGCTGACCGATGCCCAGCCAATCCCTGAGCCACAGTGTCCCCCAGCCAACTCCCCCCAGTTTATATACTGGGCATGATGTAGTAGGGTATGGAATATCCCTTTGGCTCATTTGGGTCAGCTGTCCTGGCTGTGTCCCATCCCAGTTTCTTGTGCACTCCCAACTTCCACTGGCAGGGCAGCGTGAGAAGCTGAGAAGTCCTTGACTTAGTATAATGACTGCTTAGCAACAACTAAAACATCAGTGTGTTACCAACATTATTCTCATCCTAAATCCAAAACACAGCACTATACCAGCTACCAGGAAGAAAATTAACTGTATTCCAGCCGAAACCAGGACATCACTGATCCAGGAAGACCCCACAAAACTTACATCTTTACTGATGTTCCCATTCATAGATTATGAAGGTGATAATTCCAAAGCACAACTGGACCTGTTACGCACAAAACCAGATTCTGCAAATATTGAGCTTTAGGGCCAGAAGAGTTCATATTCCTAGTCAAAAGTGGAAAAATACCAGGGAAGATGTGAGGAAGGACCTGCCTGAGGTAACAGACTCTAAACGAGCAAGGTAGTGACAGGGAAAGGTTTCTTTGCATCCTGCCTCTGACACGGGCGAGCTGTAGTATGAGATACCTCTTTTTGCCTGTAGTAGTCAGTCACTGCAGAGAAATAACATTTCAAGAGATTGCACTGGTGAACACATGCACTGCTGGTTTGGCATGTTATTAATATTGTGCACAATAATATCCTACTTAGTTGCAGAATTCTTATTGCATCGTTTATTATTTGTACAATTCAATTCAAGTTTGACTTGCCAGGCCAGTGTCATTGGTATTTTTCCATTCTGTCCAGTCCTGGGACAGTCTTTTGTCTCTTATTTCTACTGTGTTTCCTGTTAGATGCACATTTTCTGCAAGGTCAAGCTGAACATGCACCTTCCAATAGGAGCTGAACATTACATTGCTTATGGTACATATTTGTTATTTTTCTAGGTTGTTCTTCATGGTATGCCCAAGAAGAGAAAATGAGCCTTGAAAAAGCACAGAAAGATCTGCTTCATTCGTGCCACTTTCCTGATGCTGAGTGTATGGCTAACAGATATTCTCTTTGCTCTCATTCATCACTAGTGAGAATATCAAGGTATAGATGTGAATTTATTTGATATGTTCTGGGCATCTCAAACCTTAATGTAGGATCAGCCACATGTTACTGGAGAGTGTGTCTCATGGACTAGTTGTTCTGTTTCTGATCAGATCTCCATGCTGGATTCGCCTAGAACTTATGTGCCTTGATCCAACTGGTTTTCTCAGAACCTACATAATTTTTCATAAATATGGATTTTTCTTTTCCCATCAAATAAAGTCTTCTACTTCTCAGATGAAAGCTTCATAAAAGGCCTTACCAATACTATGCAAGAGAGTAAGATGGAAGTCTGTATTCTTGGAAAGCATCTCGCTGCTCTGGAGACACTTGAATACATCTCTTTGGCCATGCAACACTGAATTCAAATCTGTTTCTTAATCTGACTCCATTCCTCTGCATGTGAGGTGCATTTTTATTACTCCTTGCTTTTAACACATTTACAGGGAAACCTCTGTCCGAGCTTTCCCTGATGAAACCTCAGCAAATCTTGCAGGCAGTAGCAGAAGTCAGTACCGGAGAACCCAGACGTACATATACCATAGGAGATGCACAGCAGCACAGTCTTAAAACTGTAGAAACTTTGTGTGCTGGAAAAGCTAAACAGAACAGTGAGCAAACTTGTTTGTTTCCCTCTCCAGAGGCTGAAAGCAAACTTCACAAGTGTTTTCCCCTACATGGGGTGTCTCAGCAATACATGTGTTGTTATGATTTTTGCCCAGTCCATGTTCAATATGGAAATGGCAGTCTTGCAATTTTTGTAATCATCTCACAATCTAACTCTGGATTTCAGCATTTAAGCAGACAGGAGCACTGTAATGCCCCATGATTAGCTCTGATTGTGAAACTCCTTCCATAACAAAATGATAAAAGTGATCAATCACCTTAACAATAGTTAATAGCTCTTATCCAAAGCCATAATAATTCCACTCTGCAGCTTGACTATAGCAAGCTATTACCCTATCAGCCCAGCCTTGTGTCTGAAGCAGCACTATTCTCTCTTGTCTAGCAGCCTGAAAGGACACCTTATCTCATGGTCCCACAGTCTTTTTTCCACCTTCCTCCACCCCTGTACAGTAATTCCTGCTCCTCTCTGACTCCCAGCCACCATCCTAAAATCTCAGTTAGCTCCCCTGGGAGGCTCTCATAGGAAGCCTCCAGGCCTGGAGGCTACCTCTTGTTGTCTGGCAGGTTGTTTTTTTCCTCACCATATGTCACATCAGTACCGGACCCTTCCTTTTCACACCCATCCTTTTTCCTAGCAAAATGGAAACATTACACGAGTCTTTAAACACTTTCTCTCTTGGCATGTGCATGCCAATATAGAGCAGGAAAATTATCTTGGATCGTAACAAGTGTGATCCCACTGGTCTTTATGTCAGACCTGAAGGCCTGCAGTGGGGCAGACACAACTGTAGCGTCTCATTGAAGGTGCAGGGATGCAGTGACTCTACCTTTTCCAGCCCAGCTACTGCCTCTGTCAAGGAACAAGCAGTTACTGAGGACGCCACAACTTTAGGAAGAGGAAAAGTCATTCCACTAAACTGTCTCTGCCTCTCTGGTTTGCCTCAAACCTATTTTTGCTTACTTTTAGTTAAACTCATCTGTTAAAGGACTTTTCATTTTTTTAGGGTATGAGATAAGGCTTCCTGAGAAAGTGAAGACAAGGTTTATGGGGTTGGTGGAGTATGAAGACATGACACATTTCCATGCAAAAGCTAAACCAGCTAGGCAGAACACAGGCAGGATGATAGAATCATAGAACAGTTTGGGTTGGAAGGGACCTTTAAAGGTCATCTAGTCCAATGCCCCCTGGAAGGAGCAGGGACATCAGGATAGTCATGGCCATTTGTGTTCCAGAAAGGACTCATCTTCCTTATGCTGGACTCAGAGAGCAGCAGGATCTTCAGCATCCTGTAACTCTGTGTTCATTACTGCGATCTGCATATGTGCTGTCTGAGACTTGCTCCTATTTTCACACAGGTCTGTCATTACATTCGTAAAGCCAGGCAGGGCACTTGTGATGCTGATTTGGGGACAGAGTGAGTTTTCAGTTAATATTCCTCAGTCACTTTTCTGCAGATTTATCATTGTGTGCTAGTCCAGCCCACCAACCACCTGCATGGGTGAACTCATGGAAGAAAAAAGGAATTACCTGCTGAGATAAGATTTCTTCTCTATAATGTTTGGAGAGCCACACAGACCTCTGTCCTGAGACAAAGAAGCAAAGGGCACCATGGAGTTGGGGGAGGTCTGTAACCCAGACCCCAGAATGAACCAGGAGCACTCACAGTCTCCCAAGGCTTGAAGAGTTGCAGAGCCTCAAAGTATGCTCTCATTAAATACCTTTTCATTAGGTAATTCATTAAATAACGGCCAGAAAGAAGAAAAAAAAAAAATCAACTCATCAGTACTGTAACATAGGTAGGATCATAAACAAGGTAGAGATAGGACAAAATGATGGTGAAAGTGGAGACAAATTTCTCAACCAAGACAAGGGAAAAGCTGGGTGCAGGACAGTGGTGGTGTTGCTGAACTCTCCCTGGGAACGTAACTTGGTCCTACAGGCACATATAATGATTTAGTGCAGTCAGCAGCTCCTCAGCTGCTCCTTGAGAAGACACGATGTGGGGTAAGCAAACCCTGTTTCATTGAGAAAGCTTCCCAGATGGCACTGGCATATCACACACACAGTATCTTTGGCAATGTCCATGTTTCCAAAGATGTCACTCTCTGAGAAGCATACTTTAGCTTTCACATCCGTATTTAATATGTCAGTAAGTAACCACAGGTTCTCTTTTCCCCTGCAATGCCCAGAAATTGTATCCACTTTGGAGGGATGCTTCCCTTACACTGTGATTCAATAGCAATGACTTCACTGGCTGCGCTTTTGCCTTCTGGTTTGGGATGAGGGAAAACCCTGTCTTGGGGGCATTAGATGGGGGATAAATAGGTTTATTCATATTTAGTCTGGGGGTTTTTGCCTCCTTCTCTACCCTCTGGAAGATCCCCTCAAATTCTTATCAAATAGATTTAGTCTTTTTTCACTTTAATAACTGTACTTTTTTTATTACATGTTTAAGTCAAAAATAGATCCCTTCACCTTTGGCATTTCTGCAAATTCTTTTTTCTTAATTTATTATTTGCTTATACATTTAGTTCACACACTCTCTTGGTAAAGATAAGCTTCCCACTATAAGCCCCAACATTTCCAACTCATTTCCTACTGCCTGTGGCTGCTATCTCCATGATAATATCTGTGTTTCTAGCCCCACACCAGCTTGTCTACCTGTGTCCAACTTAAAATTCATAAATGTTCCATTTGATTTCAAGCTAATATTCCACTCGTCTTCTGCAAGCAGTGTCCATTGTTCAAAGAAGGAAATGCTCTGAGCTAGTGATGCTGTTGTCATCTTCCTTGTCCATGCTGTGCACACTCTGCTGGCATATGCACTCTTGCAAAGTAACATAATCTATCTCTATTTTGCATATCTTTCCAAATATCAGGCATTATCTTTGCTTACATTGGTTTTCAGTGCATCCCTATCTGCTATTTTTGTTCGCCATGACTTTCTGCCACTCTCTTTTCAAATAATATTTTGGATTGCCCTTACCAGCCACAGTGTCACCTCATGTAGTCTCCATAAGAAAAAAAATGCAGCTTCAGTTACTGCCTTTCAGAAATGTTATTTTCTTTGCCACAGATTATTTCTGATTTCTCAAACAGTCACTCCTGTGAGTATTTTTCCCCAGATTCTTGTCACTTACTAAAGACTTTGGACCACAGAACTGGCTTGTTGGCCTTGAATGAGTCAGAGACTATGTTTCTCTTTTTTGAGTCTTGGATTTCTGGACAGATATTTCTATATATACACACACACACTTGCATGTGTATACATATGTATATATACTATGTATTTTTTATATATAGTATATTTATGCAATGTTAGCAACATGTTTTTCTTCTGGGCAGCACAGTACACCTCACATTTCCATATACAATTTCTCAGTGATATCTCCAAAAGAGAGTTAAACGAAAACCATTAAGCACATGAGCTACCTCAGATCGAAGTGCTGCCAGAAACAAAATTGCCTTCTGATTTCCTTCTTATTCACTGGCTTCCATATCATGTGGATGGTGAAGTGAGATTTAAACCATCTCCAATTGTCTGGCACACTTTCAGAGAGTTTCAGCTTGCGCCTTTTTCTCAGGATACTTTCTTAGCTGGTTCTCCTCCTACTGCCTTGTGTCATTCAGTAGTCATGCAGAGTCAAAAAGCGTAAGATAGATACCCACTCTACTCAATACCTGAGCTTACCTGATCTGCTGCATAACAGCTCGTCTGAGCTGACTCCTGCTGAAAGCCACAGTTCCCTGCAGCTTGAACCCCCCAGAGCTTCTCGCTTAAGCAAGATGCTGACATGAGAACTCATGAGACAGAATTGCCTTTCTAAACCCTGGAGCCCAGCAGAGCTGGTTGCAGTGAGGCATTACAAACCACTCTCCTCCGAGGTGAGAGGGTGCCTTCCTGGGCCAGCAAACCGATGAGCTCAGACCAGCCCCTTCAGTGCTCAGGGGTTTGGGAGATCACAATATCATGCACCGTTTAACTTTTTCGGTTCCCTCAGGTCAGGTGAACTTACAGCCATATCTTCCAGGGACTTGAAAAGACACACCAAATTTGGGCTGGGCTAGAAAAAGCAGGAACTTGTAGTTATAGTCCATCCTGGCCAGACCCAGTCCAAGCCCCAGGGACTGCCTGGGGAACACCACTGTTGCAAACTGCTCATTCACAGAGAGGTTTGCACAAGGCTTCAGGCTGCCTCAGACTGGGTGATCTGGTATCTGCTAACAGCAGACCTGCTGCAGGCAGCAGGGCACTGCAAAGCCCCGTACCCTCGTTGAGGGATGCATGTTGGCTGAGAGCAAGACACAGAGCAGCGACACCACGCACCAGTTTTGGTTCACAGCATCTCCCTTCCTCACTTCGGTGTCATCTTGTTTTCCTCTGGGCTAACTTCGTCTCTTGGCTGACTGGCAGGACTAAAAGACTGTGAAAGGCGGTGAAGCCCTGCTTATGTTTGTCCTGCCTTTGCCACAAATGCTGATCGAATGAATACATCGTGAAAGAGATTGCTCCGGCTTAGCCAAATGTTTTCAGAACCAAGTGATTCAGAGAAATACTAGTTATTCAGTTAGATTATAGACACAGCCAAGAACATCAGAGAAGTCAAGAGCTCACTGTTTACAAGCTGATATAGAGAAGACGATGGAAACATCTGGCCCCTGCAAGAAGACTGCAGCCAAAAGAATCCCTCCAGTGAAGGTCTAAGAGATGTAACAACATCGTAGGCATAAAGACAGTGGCCAAGATAGGGCTGGTGCAGGGAGTCATATACATTCCCAAAACTGAGTGGTTTGTGAAAGACTCAGAATTACATGAATACCAGTCCTCAGACTACAAAATCACAGAGACCTTGTCTTGAACAACCCCGACTGTAAACCCACTCTGGGCAAGAGCTGCTCTGATATGTGATGTCTCTCCAGAACTTCCCAAAAGATGTGCCTGCTGCAAGAACAGCTATAAAAATTCACTGTCTCCAGAGGACTTACCCTTATTGCAGTGATCTTCCCACTTTTCTTTAAAATGACACTCTTATCCCTCAATAAGAAAGGCCACATGAGACACTGGGCCTTGGATGATTGTGCTGCGTCTAATTCTTTTTTTCATTATTATTTAAAAAAATCTGAGGCAAGATGGTTTTTAGCCTGAGCAGATCTTATTTAATCAAACTCCTCAACAATGTCATTCATAATAATGACAGTCCAGAGGGAACTTGCAGCATCCTGAATTAAATCAAGTAGTATATAAATATAACCAAGGCATTCTCAAAGTAAATACAACTAACCAGTTTTTAAATGGCAACTGGCTTTTGCTTTTTAATTGGGGTGACATTTTGCAAGGCCATTCCTTGGTGAGTTTCATATTCTTCCATTCTGTTCTGCTTTTCTTATTTGTATAGTGTTACCAAGGCATATATGAAATACATTTCAAAGTACAGATATCAGCTCATTTACAGCTAATTATAATAGGCAAGTGGTGCAGTAAATGGAACACCCGATTTTCTCCCCTCTTTTTTTTTCCTTTTGGTTGAAGCTTTTGTGATGTTCTCCAGGTGACTCCCATGCATAATGTAACACTAGCAATGCTGTTTGCATAATAAGCTATTTTCTACCACAGAAGCAGAAACATTTTATCACTATAGAGAAGGCTTGGATTATGAATACATTTTCATATAAGTTGATTTATGTGAAAATTACCAATAAATGCATTCTAGCCATAAGTAAAATGTTTGTTCCTACTTTAAGGAGTAGTATTATCTGAAACTTAGGGGGAGGGGAAATGCATATCCCACAAAGGGAAACTATTTGATTAATACGATTCAAATGTCAGAGCTTGCAGTCACCTTCCAAGGTACGGAGCTCCCTCAGTTTCCTCCAGCTAAGTCCGTGAGAGTGGAAAATGCTCAGCACTAGACAGAAGGACTCTGCATCTCACCACATGGACCCACCAGTTCTATGGTGTTTAATGCAGTATAAACACCAAACCAAACTCTGCCTTAACCTGATGGCACCTTCTGCAGCCTCCAAGATGGTTGTTTGTTGCCATCTTGTTTAAAATGCAGCTACATTTTCATATTATGAGGTACACGTTTCCTTATTAGTCTTTTTTTAACATATTTATTTGAATGAGAGCAACATTCTCAGTAAGACCAGCTCTGGAGTCTCACCTACCTGCCAGTGCTATAGGAACAGGACTGCAGAGTCTGGGTCCAGTCCAGCAAATACCAACAACAGGCATCAGCACCTCCCTGCACTCGAGTAGCCCCACTCCGCTCTCATACCCATGCTGCAGCAAGTGGGGTTAAAAATGGCTCCATGTGGCCCTACACCCCTTTTGAGATCAGCACAGGATCACATCTCGCCCGTTTGGTCACAGCTGAAATGTGACCTAGATGCATATAAAGCACCAGCACCAGCCTCAAAACTGACACCCTTGAGACTAAGCTGGTGCCCTTTGAAGCCAGCAGAAAAGAGGGCTTTGGATCTGGCCATTTGCATTGGAGGGTATCCCAGAACCAATTAATTGCCATTGCAAGTGCGTTTTTGATGGGCTAGGGTAAAGAGGCATTCCTCAGGAAGTGCTGGACTTGCTCCTATTCAATGAGGAGCTGATCCTGCAAAGTACACGCTGTAAGCCAGCCCTGGTCCTCCTGAGCCTGCAGGGACCTCGGCAGAGCTGCCTGACACAGCACGGCTGTGTCCCAGCAGAGCAGATCAAGCCTCTACCTTTGAAACAATGAATAAACGTACACCTCAATTTTTCAAAGCAATACGCTGCTCAGATCTCCTGCTACTGTAAATCAAGGTGGTTTTATTGACACCAGAGGAGTTCTACTGATTTACATGAGCTGAATGTCTGATCCAATGCTGGTGATCAAGATTATTTCTGCTTAATAGAGATAACTCACAGAAGAAAACTTTTCACGCAATATGTCAATGGCTTTCAACTCTACAAAATTAAAAAGCTAAAACTCTGGTTGGGGG
This sequence comes from Aquila chrysaetos chrysaetos, assembly GCF_900496995.4. Taxonomy (NCBI): domain Eukaryota; kingdom Metazoa; phylum Chordata; class Aves; order Accipitriformes; family Accipitridae; genus Aquila; species Aquila chrysaetos. The sequence goes on along the minus strand of NC_044004.1, from coordinate 27,320,062 downwards.
GAGGAATTCACTACTGCAAATGAACAACACATAACATTTTTTGCTTCAAACACCATTCTATAATTGTAAACATTGCTTAATGTCACAATTTCCCTGCAGATTTTGTAAACTTCTGTAGAAATCCATTGATTTCAACGGCATTATACCACAGTATAATTGTGGTGTGGATTTTTTTCCAAATACACTTTTTTTTTCTAAATGCCTTCCAGTTTTATTAATTAACTTCCCTCTCTTTTCCCTGTAGACCTGCCTGTGAGGAAGAGCACTGTTCAGCAAACAGCCTTGAGCACTACACGCCGTTCTTCAGTTCAGCAGCTGAGAAAACACTGTGACTCTTTAGCAGGTATCACTGGACCTCAGTGGGAAACTTAGCCCTCCGCAGCAGGCTCAGGGGTGCTCAGACCCACGCCGCTTGCGGTCCAGCCCTTGTTGACAGCAGGATACACAGTGCACTATCTTTGTGCAAGATCTGACAACGCTGCTGCCCTGGGTTGCCTCCAGGCAAAATCCAGCATCATTCATTCCCACTCTCTGCTGCCGAGAATTGTCTGTACTACCTCTGCTTCTCATTTACATTTGCTATTAGGGTCACCTTATAGAGTCCAGCTCGCTGTATTTCTCACTGGAGTGAGGGATGTTTTGTTTTAAAAGGTAAATTAAAGCCTTCTCCAAAGGGGGCTATTCCCTAGAGACACACCTGAGTCCCAGCTTCCCCGCAGGACCAGGACAGTGGTGCTCTGCCCTGAAGTCTGCTGCTTAGGTGGCCAGCTCTGCACCATCAGCCAGTGGCACAAGTCAGCCAGCCCCTGCGACTGGTGACCCATGTTATATTTTTAGCCCCTCTCAAGTGAGCATTGCCAGCCACGCGTTTTGGCTCAGGATCTCTTTTTACAGGTACCGCAAATCCTTGCAAGCCTCTCCTGCATGGTGTCGTCCCCTTCCTGCTACGCACTCATCCAGTCCCCACCGCAGACAGTTCCTGCCCTTTAGCCTGCTTGGTGGCTCTCCCTTCAAACCCAGGAGACTGGCTAATACTGCTAAAGATGCCTTAGCAAAGTTTCTTCCCCCTTGAGACTTCTGTCTGCTCTCTGCACTCTGGCACTGTCACTGCTGGCACTGGTGCTCTGGCAGCTCCATTGGCCCCAGGTGTGGGTTTCTGAGCCAAAAACTCTGACGTGAAGAAGGAGCATCCCAGATTACCCAGCTGCGGACACGCCAGGCTCTCCTAGCAGCAGGAACTACCAAGAAGCCCTGGAAAAGTTGCCTCATTCATCACTGAGTCGGGCACTCCCAGAGTGAGGACTCTGTTTCAATTCCCCTGGTCCTATCCCCTGAATAACACAACTGATGCTAATTCACAAAGTAACACTGACCCCTAGGTCTTCGTATTTTCAATTTAAAAACATTTAAAACTATATCTATTTTACTACCATTAAATAAATTCCTGTCTCTAAGATAGTAACTAGTACTGCTGCTGGAGCATGGATTCAAGAAATTAAACTAATTCATATTCAGATGAGACGGTGTGGAGATTAAAGGTGGGAAGCAAGCTACAGAATAGGGGTGTTAGATCATGCATTCTTAGTTACACATTTACTATATCTATAACAGCTCACTTTTCTATTTTAAACCCTACTAAGTGGAGACTATTTAAATGTACTGCTGTAGTAATAAAGAAAAGGTCAACTCAATGTCTGTCTTGGCCATTAATCAATCTTTCCCATACTTTCTAATTATCTTGATTGCCTGATTGAATGAAGCATGGGACACTGATCATCTATATGTTCCTTGGTTATATCTGCTCTTGGCACCTTTGGTTTTGGAGACCAGAGAGGGTATTTTCATATGGACACTTTTTTTCAAAAAAGATCCCCAACTTCTTCTTCTGATAACCAATTCCTTTTCTGCCTTATCTCCCACCATTTTCTGTAGCAATTTTGCAGGCTGTTCCCTATAAAATTTTGAAGTGTCTTTAATCATCTCAGGCAGCAATTTTGTGTTGTTTTTTTCCTCTCCTTTTCAGTAATCTGGGATTCCCAGCATTATTCTCTCTCTCTCTCTCTCTCTGATTATGAATTGTAGCTTTTTATTTTTAGAGGGAGCTTAATGCAATGCAGTAACACACAAACACAGGAACAAATTATAGACATGAAAAGATCAGATTTTTTTATAGTGATAATTCCATTTTACTCCTGGGTGTCACATATCCATGAGGGACCCCAGAACTTCAGCAAGAGCAGCCAGATAGCTCGTTACCAAGACACCCTGGGGCTGCACAGCAGGCCTCCATCCCCAGGTGACAAGGAGGGCCTTTTGGAAAGAGTGTGGCAGGGGACAGGCAACAGGTCACATGCAGACTGCTTAGATCCAGCCCAGGGACTAGAAATGCATGTAACGAATGTCATACAGAAAGGGGCAGTTGTGCAGCTCCCATATGAGCTCTGGGAGATGGTTTAGTCTCAGTTCTGCTGTACAGAAAGTACCAGGGAGACGGGAGACCTGCAAGGATGGAAACCTCATCTTAATTCTCCTGTACTGAATTCATGAGGAGTTTGGGATGCTTGAAGAATGCAGAATGGGATCCTTTGGGAGTATTTCTCACCCCCTTTGATAATCTCTACAGCTTGATTGAATGAGTCATGCAACCCAGCTCCTTCAGATATCCATTAATGCCAGGCAAACAAAGTGTATTCAACTCATCACTGGTTTTTTTCAGTTGTTTGGTTCCACCCCCCACCCCCTGTTCATAAATAGCTTGAGAACAAATGTATTCATCGTTCAAAATCTTTGGCCAGTGATTTTTGCAACTTGCACAGAGCCTACAATTTGCCCAGGTAGCTTATGGTGAGCAAAGTCTTCCTCCAAAGCTGCATTAGCAGGCAGGCAGCCCCCACAGCCTTTCAGCGAGAGGCACCAGCAACCTCTGCAAACTTCATCCCTTGCTAGAACTAGTGTGCACTAGTGAGGCTCATGTGCTCCAGCCATATCCCAAAAACCTGGATCAGACTGGGTTTCTGCAGCACGATATAAAAATGGAGCTAGAATATTGCTAGCAAGGTGTCTCCTATTTTTCCTGGTGCAAGTGCTGTTACCAGAGAGAGAACTCCAACTGCTAACACCCCCATTCTTTGCATTCTGACACCCTCAAAATCAGGGTAATTGCCCCAGCGGCTCGGGGGCAGGGGGCTGAAGCTGGGGAAACTGAAGCCCACCACACTCCCCAGTGCAGCACCAGGATCCCCGAGCCAGGGCCGAGTGAGCCAGGACCTTTCCAAAGCAGATATTGCCTCGGGTCCTGAAAGAGGTCAGCTGAGGTTGCGTGAGTGTCACACCCATTCCTCCTCCCCTCTTCCACACTTTAATGGCAGAAACAATCCACAGCGGTGTTTGAGTAGATCCTGCTGCTCCGCATACCCGACTCGCTAACTCTTGGTGCTTCCCTGCTCAGCCTATTAACCACCTGCCAGATGTAAATATCTCTCCCCACTGATGATCTAGAGACCTTAGCAATCTGACTTTCTTTTTTTGTTTTGAGCACTTTTTGTTGGAGCCAGCCGCTGATTTTATACATGGCAGAGCCACTCTGGCAGCACCTGTGGTACCTTGCTAGATCTCACCCCTGGCAAACGGTGCACGCTACTAGAAATAAACAGCACAGCCAGGTTAGCACGGGTTAAGGGAGATTACCGTTATATGACTTTGTCTTATTTCCTAGCCTTCCAAAGACAATCCCATAGTGATAAATGAAACAGTACCTCTAATGGAGAATTACTAGCCGCAAAATTACAAACTTTAGTTTCAGTAATAGTGCATTCAGGCAATATTTACATGACAAATAAGAAAAACCCCTGACAGAAGAATCTTTCATGTACTTGTCTGGTTTTATCACTCAGCTCACAGTTTTATCTTGCATTTAATCATATTGCCCTTCATCTGCCATCCAGTAGCCAAAGTACTAAAATAGCCTTAATCTCTCTGTATCTCATTACAATGTGAGACTATGGTTTTGCAAAACTTTCTGTTAAGTATGATATATCTCAGCTACATAAAATATATGCCCAAAATGCATACAGTACACGGAATAGTACTATAAATTCTAGGACCATCTTAAAAGCGAAAGCACTGGGTAAAATGATGCAGAAAATACAGAGTGATGGGTAGGTAAAGTGTTATTAATAGATCATAAAGGCAAATGAAAAATATCAAATGCAATCTCATTTAATAAAAAACATAGAGAAATACACATCAGTGGGTCTGATGGGATAAGACTTACTTTGAAGATTGTATCCTTCCTTCCTGAGAGCTTATAATAAAGGGCTCCATGACATCTGTTTAGGGCAAATACAACTCTGGAGAAATCACTTTGTTTTGTTTTTAATCTCTAAATCTGTAGTCAGTATGACATAACGTATTTTCAGGCCAGCACAACATGATACAATATGTCAACAATATTTATAAAGATCACTATTTACTTGATTAACTCCTCATCAGCTTTAGGCCATAGGTACTCAGTACTGCATAGCACCAGGTCCTTAATTGGATGTGATCGTTGTCACACCTTGGTGTTAAATTTACTCTTCACCTGCCTGGCATTTACAAGTGGAAATCCCTTTAGGCAAATGTATGTGTGAATAACTAATTATTATTATTGCTGTTATTTTAGTCTCAGCTTGATGGAGATTTACAATCTGAAGAGTAGCAAGTGGCACTGTGGAAGTCTCTGGAATGACTGAATTTGGGCTGTAATATTATACCACAGACAGTTGGCAATTTATTAGTTACACATTCCATTTGTCTACACTGGTTTCTGTATATTTTAAGATCTCTTCTTTTAAGTATCTCTAAGACCCCTGTTGTTTCAATTACTTGTCACTGTGGTCAGAGGTATCATTACTACGCTGAGGATAATAAACAACTCCTCCTATTTCTGTTGCTAGAGCTGTGACTAACTTCGCATGATCAAGAAGCAGCATAGGATGGAGAAGTGCGTGCCATATGGTAGGTGGCTGATCCTAAATCATATTTTGCTCTGCCAGCTTTGTTATGTTGTCTAGGGCAAACCTCAACCTTACTTTTTGGAAGAGCTGAGCACTATATAAGCCCACAACACATACTGACTACACAAGATCGCATGGTGGTTTTGAAATCATATATGCTCTGCAGTTCCTTTGTTGTAATAGGGTTGAGGTCTGATGCTAGGAATAGCAGGAGTCTATTTAATACAGCAAATTTAGAAATGCAACATAGAAGGACTAAGCATTGGAGCCATTTCATTTGCATTACAGTGTGTGGCTGGATGTCAGTGCACATTCTGATGAGGGTAGGTTTAATACTTAGGGTTTGGGATGTTTGTCTTCTCACACAAAATCTTAATGCTTTGCTGCGTATCGGTTCTGACAACTGTCCCACAACGCTACTGCTGCCATCAAAGTCTGGATATAGCTTCATCTGGTTCTTTCTATGAATGTCTTATTAATGCTCTCTCCATAGCTTCTTTTTATTTTCTCACAGCCAATACTAACATTTGACCCATTTAACACAGAATTTGGGCCATGTAACTCCTGCTAATTTATTATAACCAGGTTCATCCTTGTCATGGTTTAACCGCAGCCAGCAACTAAGCACCACGCAGCCGCTCACTCACTTCCCCCACCCAATAGGATGGGAGAGAGAATTAAAAAAAAAAAAAACAACTCGTGGGTTGAGATAAAGACAGTTTAATAGGACAGAAAGGAAGAAGGAAAAAAAAAAAGAATATGACAATAATAATAATAAAAGAATTGGAATATACAAAACAAGTGATGCACAATGTAATTGCTCACCACTCGCTGACCACTGCCCAGTTAGTTCCCGAGCAGTGATCCACACCCCCCCAGGCCAACTCCCCCCAGTTTATATACTAGGCATGATGTCACATGGTATGGAATATTCCTTTGGCCAGTTTGGGTCAGCTGCCCTGGCTGTGTCCCCTCCCAACTTCTTGTGCCCCTCCAGCCTTCTTGCTGGCTGGGCATGGGAAGCTGAAAAATCCTTGACTTAGTCTAGGCACTACTTAGCAACAACTGAAAACATCAGTGTGTTATCAACATTCTTCTCATACTAAATCCAAGACATAGCACTATACCAGCTACTAGGAAGAAAATTAACTCTATCGCAGCTGAAACCAGGACAATCCTGTTGATTAAAAAAGTCCTAGCCTACAAGAACTGTGCCAGCCCTGAAGAATGCAATAGTTCAGAGTTATAGTTCATCTGTGTCTGTGCATCATCTAACTTATGTCAATTTTAAGGGCAAAGAGTTATGCCATCTTTTATTCGCTTAAAATCTACATTTACAATGCCACAGAAGTTATACATGAAGAGCTCTTTCCTTTATGGAGGAGCAGAAATAACACTGTAAACTCAAAGCTCGTACAGAATCCTGCTGTTACCATTCCTGCAATCATATCTTTCAGCTAATTTGTTCCCATTAAGCGTAATGTTACAGAGAAAAACTGCTTTGCAAACATTTAATGGCTTCTATCAGTCTGAACAAATGAATCCATAAGTTCCTGCCTCTTTAAATATCTTTTGGTTTTTTTTTTTTTTTTCTGATATTCAAAAGAAGCAGTTTCTGGTTGCTCTCTCCTGCAGGTGCGAGACTGTGAGGTCTCAGGCATTTGAACATTGCTTCTTTTTCTGGGGTTTTGTGGACAGACCAACCCACAGGCTCAGACTGTAAACTGCACAACTATATCACAGGACTACATTCTCTCCTTATTCTGCCTGTGATAGGCTACAAGCAGAAAAATCTCTGGTGGTGGGACCAGACAGAGAGCTGAGATCACATGAATCTTAAAATGGCTGGTGTGATCTGTTAAAGAACATTAGTCAGTGTCCAAAATCTTTGATGCTGCCTTCCCCCATGAATTTTGCTACCTCAGACTGTTTGCTTGGGCGGGTGATCTTATTCATTTGATCTTACTGCCTTTACCCTGTCTTTCATCAGCAACTCCAAAAGAAACTACTTTGTCCCATCAAACTGCTGGTTCAGGCTTGTAGGAGGTTTTGAATTGTGCCGGGAAGTCACACAGATATGAAGGGTTCCTTCTGAGGCTGCCTTTATACCTGCTCCACCCCTGGACATCACTGTTGCAGTAACTATTTTAGCCCAAATGTCTTTGTACTTTGTTGCAGGGACGTTGTCACCTGCAAGGCAAGTGCCAAATCCTGCACATGACCAGGCACAACTGTAATGGCACAGAGTAGGGGACAGGCACTGGAGACACATCTTGAGAGACAGAGCTGCTTCCAACCAAGTCCACCCTGCAGGGCAGCTGTCCTCTACAGATCTGGCTCTGGAAGGAATATCAGCCAGCAGAGCTGCATGTTGGACAACATCAGGATGCTTCTTTTGGAAGGAAGTTCAGCTGTACAAGATGGGAAGAGTCCACAGAGGATTCACACAGGCCCCCTGCCCCGGGTGGACCATGAGCAGACCAAGGCTGCTGGGGTCTCCAGGGACCGCGCTTGGTCCTGCTACCAGCAAGCTGGTAGCTGCTGGTAGCTGGTAGCTGCTGGTAGCTGGGCCTCTCACAGAGACAAAAAGATTGGTGGCGTTTTGTCTATCCATTACTGGAATGGTTAGTCTCCAATTTGGGAGAGAAAAGAAATATTGTCGATAAATAAAACTGAGAGACAAAAGGGTTGTTTATGATCTCAGCATTAAAGACGTGCAATGGGACACAGAGTTACATTCCCCAGTGCTGTGAGTGTTGTGCAGTGATTTACTGCAGTACAAAGTGTTTCTACAACGCTTGTATTTTATACCCCACCTAAATGGCAGAACAAAAGGGAATGAAACCCCCCAAATTACTAGCGACCTCTTTTTTACCATACAGGTAAGTAATGGGACAGCACTTTAAGTTTGTGTCCTTACCGCAAGATTGTAATTCCTCTCGCATTTACTTTTCCCCTCCCAGCTTGAAAATCCTATTGTATGAGCCACTGTAGCATGGCAGATGTAAGCATCAAGCTTGTTTTCACCACGTACAGAAAAGTAGCTCCTCCCTCGATAAAGACATACCAGCTTTTTTATTTGGTACCTCACCCAGATGTAGGCTTGAGATGTTACAGAGGGATCAGCATTACAGATGGTTACAGACATTTTACAGAACACAAAATTAAGAATTCAGGCCTTTTAAAATGAAAATTGACACTGTTTTTATATTGCTCAATCTGCAAAGGCATGAACCTCAGACTTCAGAGGGAGTAAAAAATCATCACTCGTATATTTTCTTAAATATCATTAATTTCCCAAAATAACCTTTGTATATGCATAATGTTCTAATTGTAGATTATTTGGTGTTAATTATACATAATACCTTGCTATGTGTCAAGACTTCCTCAAAATCTAATTCCCCGAACTAATATTTCTTGATCTTTAACTATGTAAAATACTGACTTCTAGACCCAACGAAGAGTGAAATAACAGACCTTAAAACTGCCAGTGGAACAACACTGTCATTTCAGGCCTGTCAGGGAGTGAAGGAAGGACTGTTCTGCATTTTGGGAAAAGAAAAGACCATTTCTCTAGCAACTCAGTGCGTTTTTAGCAATAATTGTTTAAAGAACCTCATTAGCATAAGAAAAAGACTCTTGGTAGAAATGAATTAGCAGTCACAGTGCAGGTGAAGCAGACAGATAATATATGCAACGTAAATGGAATTTATTGTGAACGTGGCCTGTCACATGGCTGACATCTCCACCTGTTTTTTTTCTGACGTGTACTCCGATGTCATAGGAAAACAGCCCCTCTTAAGTTTCCCACTGCGTGTGGGAACAGAGCCTGTACCTGAAGAGTGTGTCACCTCCTATGCCCCTTTGGGCACCTTTGGTCCAGAGCTCCCAGGGATGCTCACCATCACTGGCTGGCCCACCGAGGGCACCCCATGCCAGCCAGCACTGGATTGCAACAATCTCATAACCAACACCTCTAGCACCTGAGTCAGGTCACCTCACAATTCAACCCACAAGTCAGGGAGAGAAGCCACTGAGGCACAGGTACATGTGCCTCAAACTGCAGGGAAATATGAAGAAGGACCCAGCTGTCCTCCACTCAGTGCTTAAAATACCCAGGTCTACAAATCCAGTGTAAGATCCTGCACGAGTGTGGAGCAGTGAGCAGGAATGGAGCCTCACAGGGACAGTCCTTCGAAGTTTTTAGGTTGGTATCACTGGGTTATTTATGTGCACAGGAACGCCTCCAGTAAGGAGTGGTTCTGATACCTTGAATAATCACTAAAGGCAAAGTTGAGGAGCTATGGCTCAATTCATGTTTACTCAAGTATTCTTGAAATCCTATTATGTAACATAATGTGTTAATAGATAACAGACCTTAGACTCTGCTGAATGTTGTAATCAAGCTGGTTAAAACCAGTTTAAGACCAACTAAATGAGAAGAAGAGATGAACCATCTAGGATAACTCCCATTGCGCATGCCTTAAGGGAGAGCTCAATTAGAGGACACCAAGAAAACGACCACTAGAGGGTCTCAAAGACCCCAAAAGACCACCGACCTGTCCAATAGTGCATGCCCCAAAGGGTTGGACACTATGTAAATAATTTCTGGGAAATAACATGAATATGTACGACAATTCCAGGAAATGTAATTAATATATATGTATTAGAACAATATAAGCTTTGCTTGCTCTAGACAGCGGTATGCATGCTAGGAGGAACTATCGCACGTGCATCCAGCGCTGCAATAAAAGAATGCCTACTTTCTAAAACTCCAAAATTGAGTCTTAGAGAGTTTCTTTGAATGGCTTTTACGGTAACAGTTTTGGTGACCCAGGTGGGACACTGCTTCTAGACCCCGATGGATCCGTGGGATTACAGGACCTCCAGCCAGCACCAAGGGATTCTCGGGGAGAACCTCTAGTCCCCGGAACAAAGATCTCAAAGTAAGACACCTGGTAAGTTTAAAGGCATTCTATCTGTTGGGTTTTGGTTGCCTGCCCATAAGACACAGCAAAAGCTACACAGGGTTGGGCTAGAAAGGTACCTATTGGATTTGTTCTGATAAGCCCGGGCTCTGGTTTGGTAAAAGAGGTTAAAAGTCCCCAACTTGGTTAAAGGGGTTAAAAGTCCCCAACTTGGCTAACTGTCTTGATTTGGTCTCTGAATTTTGGTTTCGTTGTCGGAACTTGGCTATTGGAATTACGGATTTGCTTCTGTTTACTTGGATCATATAGTCATCTTGCTACTCATATTTAAAATGGGTGGGGGATCGTCTAAGGGAGGTATCCTGAAAAACTCACCTTTGGGGCGTATCTTGAAACATTGAAAACAGATTGCCGGACTGCCGGGTGGGGTCGCAACAAGGGAAAATTTGATTAAGTATTGTAATCAATGGTGGCCACTGTATAAATTGGACGATGGGGAAAAGTGGCCCATGAATGGTACATTAAATTATAACACCTTATTACAATTGATGTTATTGTTGAGGAGAGAAGGAAAGTGGGATGAAATGTTGTATGCGGATATGTTCTTTACTTTGAGGAGACATCTGGAATGGCAAAAGGAATGAGGTATAAGTCTTGCACCTAGTGATCCCCTCGTCTTAGCTTTAAAAGATGAGAAGGGTAAAACTTTGAAAGGTGGTGTTCTGCCTGTAGTATAGGGCAACAGTGTTTAAAAGTTCCCAAGCAAAAGGAGGATGATATGGACTGAATAATAGCCCCTGAATGAAGGTTGGGAACCTCAAATACTAGGTATGATGTTCAGGGGCAGAGAATGGAGAAAGTCATGAAAAATGTCACCCTCAAGGGGATGAGTAGGTCCTGGGGTCTGAAGGTTTGAGCCCAATAGCCGGGCGAACAAGTGGCAAGCAAGGGGAAGTTATACAGGCACCGTGCGACAAGCTGTGGGTAATGAGGGACCGGTGACTGTAAAAGTTCCGTTTTCAATTACTGATATTAATAATTAGAAATTTGCTGCTGGAAGTTATAGGGGTGATCCAGATAGGGTAGCTAGAGCTTTTGAAATGATGATTAAAACTCAAGATCCTGATTGGAAAGATATCGAAGCAATTATGCAAATTTTGTTTGACAGCACAGAAAAAGAAATTGTTTGTAAAACAGCTAAAACACAAGTGGCGGCGCAAGTTGCTTCTGGAACTTCACCAGACCGTTGAGGTCCATTTTCCCTCTGTAGACCCAAATTGGGATCCAAATATACCAGGATCGAGACAGCTTCTGAATCAATATCAAAAGTGGATTTTGTTTGGTATTCAAAATGCAATACCTAAAGCTATCAATTGGTCCAAATTATATAAAATTAAACAGGATCGGAAAGAATCTCCTACTGATTTTATGAACAAATTTAAAGAAGCTGCTTGTAAATATACAACTATAAACCTTGATTCGGAGGAAGGAAGAAACCAACTAGCTCCTTTATTTATAGGGCAGTCATCGGATGACATAAGGAGAAAATTGCAGAAGCTACAAGGAAATGACACTTGAGACCTAGGCAAATTGCTAGATGTAGCTTGGATTGTGTATAAAAATAAAGAGAGGCAAAAGGAAACAACAAACAGTAGGCTGATAGCAGTATTGGAGGGCAGTCAAAGAAGAGGATTGCACCCTGGAAGAGGCTGGGGAAGGGAAGGCTCTACGCCATCACATAATCCCAGGCCCCACCTGGGAGAAAATCAATGTGCTTATTGTAATAAGGAAGGACACTGGAAGAATGATTGTCCCTTCTTAAAACGAAATACCTGTCCGACTCCTTTACTTACAATGGGAGAGGATTGACAGGGACCGGAGGAACCTCTCCCAGTGGAACCTCTGGTTAAAGCAAAGCTGGGGTGATGAGGAAATAGAATTTTTAGTCGACGCTGGGGCTACATATTCAGTCTTAAATACACTAGAAGGAAATTTAAGTAACAAAAGCATAAATGTATTTGGTGCAACAGGGACTTGTGAGACCCAGCCATTTTTCAAACCCCTTAAACTTGGAAAACAATGGCTTATCCACCCGTTTTTATATTTGCCAAATTCTCTGAAAACTTCACTGGGTAGACATTTACATGAAAATGTAGAAGCTGAAATCAGATTCAAGGATGGAGAAGCTGAAATTTTAATCCCAGAATCTAAATATGTTGAAGCCACAGCCTTGTTATTACAGGATATAAATCCCAAAAGGGATGAGATACCTCAAGAAATAGAAGATGCAGTGATTCCCATCATTTGGGCAGGAGAAGCTCCAGGAAGGTCTGAGAGAGCAGAACCAGTAAGAATTGATCTAAAACCAGAATTGTTATGGGTAAAAATCAAACAACACCCTTTAAAATTAGAAGTGAGAACTGGCTTGGTACCAATAGGTCAAAAATTTTTGAAATGTAAGTTGCTGGTAGAATGTGAGTCAAAATATAATACACCTATCTTACCAGTAAGGAAAGCTAACGGAAAAGATTGCCATTTGGTTCAAGACCTTAGAGCGATCAATCAGACAGTACAAGATATACATCCGGTAGTTGCAAACCTGTATACATTACTAACTACCCTCACCAGTGAACAAGGCTGGTTCATGGTTTTAGATCTGACAGATGCCTTTTTCTGCATTCCTTTGGATTCTGAAAGTTAGGAGCTTTTTGGGTTTGAGTGGGAAAATCTTGAAACAGGGCAAAAGATACAATATACTTGGACTGTTCTACCACAAGGCTTCAAGAATAGCCCGACTATTTTTGGAAATCACCTGGTGAAGGAATTGGAGATTTGGAGGAAAGAAAATGGACAGGGGACTGCATTCCAATACGTAGATGACAACTTAATTGCAGCAGAAACTCGAGAACAATGTTCTTCTTTGACCATAAGCCTCTTGAACTTTTTAGGACTTAGCAGATACCAAGTATCAAAGGCGCAAATCATCCAGGAAACAGTCATTTATCTGGGCTTCGAAATTCTAAAAGGGCAGAGATGATTGGGAATTGAACGGGAAGAAGCTATTTGCCACCTGCCTGAGCCGCATACACCAAGAGAACTGTGAGCATTCCTAGCCATGACAGGATGGTGTCACCTGAGGATTATAAATTATGGACTGTTGGTAAAACCTCTACACGAATTACTAAAAGACTCCCAAAAAGGGACTCTTGAATGGACAAATGACAGCAGAACTGCGTTTAAACAACTGAAACAAACTCTGATGAAAGTCCCCACCCTGGGATTGCCAGACCTGACAAAATTTTTTGAATTTTTCACTTATGAGCAATGAGGAGTGGCACTAGGGGTCCTGGCACAGTTGTTAGGGGGCAACGGAGAGCAGTAGTGTATTTTTCCAAACAACTGGACAATGTGAGCCAAGGATGGCCCAGCTGCCTCAAAGCAGTAGCAGCCACAGTATTATTAATTCAAGAGACTCGTAAACTTACTTTAGGGCAAAAGATCACCATGTATGTACCACATATGGTAGCCACAGTTTTACAAGAAAAAGGGGGCATTGGTTGTTCCCCAGCCGTATGCTGAAATACCAAGTAGTACTACTGGAACAAGATGACATCGATCTCAAGACTACTTCAGTTGTCAACCCTGCAGTGTTTCTCTCCACTGATCGAGTGGAAAGTCCACCAGAACACGACTGCTTACAAACAGTGGAAGAAACATATACTAGCCATCCAGATCTTAAAGACGTTCCATTGGAAAATCCAGACTGGGAGTTATATACTGATGACAGTAGTTTTGTTCGTGACAGGAAGAGATTGTCAGGATACACTGTGACGACCTTAGATGGCATAGTAGAAGCATGAGCCTTATGTCCCAAAACATCAGTCCAAAAGGCAGAACTAATAGCCTTAACTCGAGCACTGGAACTGAGCAAAGGGAGAAAGGTTAATATCTGGACAGACTCTAAGTATGCTTTTGGAGTTGTACACACCCATGAAGTCACCTGGAAAGAGAGGACTACTATCAGCACAAGGAACTGAAATCAAGCATGCTGCACAAATACAAGAACTGTTAGAGAGCATCGAAAAACTGACAGTAGTTGCAATAATGCATTGCAAAGCCCATCAAACAAGAAAGACCCCACCAGAAATAGCTAATCAATTGGCAGATAAAGCTGCCGAAGAGTCTGCAGGAACAGGTGTCATGGCATTATTACCAGAAAAAGAAATAACTTTACCTAAAACACCACCTAAATATGATAATAAAGATGCCAAATTAATAAAGGCCTTACAGGCACAAGAACAAACAGATGGGTGGACTGTTACAACCACGGGGCAAGTAGTAATCCCACCCTCATTAATGAGAGAAATTGCTAGGCAAGAACATAATAAAGTACATTGCAGAACTAAAAATTTAGTAAAACATCTTTGAAAAATAATTAGAAGCCGGGCAATGACAGAAATTATCTGATCCATTACGGAAAAATGAAACTTGTTGTAAAAATAACCCAAATACCAGCAATAAGTTAATTCTTGGAGTTATAAAAGGAGGAAATTCCCCAGGAGATTATTGGCAAATTGATTTTACAGAACTACCTAGAAAAGGGGGATAGAGATACATCCTTGTTCTAGTTGACACTTTTACCGGATGGCCAGAGGCTTTTCCCTGTCACACCAACAGACCTAGAGAAGTGAGTAAAATCTTGTTAAAGGAAATCATTCTGAGGTTTGGTGTTCTTTTAGTAATGTCCTCAGACAGAGAACGACATTTTTTTGGTGAAGTTATAAAACAATTGAGCAAAAACTTAGCCATAACATGGGATCTCCATAGCCCTTATAGGCCACAATCAAGTAGAAAAGTAGAAAGAATGAACTATACACTTAAATTGCAAATTGGAAAAATATGTCAGGAAACATCAATGACTTGGATACAAGCACTACCTTTAGCATCAGTAAGAATTAGAATACAACCTCATGGTAAAAACAGCTTGAGCCCTTATGAGTTACTTTATGGAAGGCCTTACCAGGCCCTACATATACCAGGGACAATCCACCTTAAAGGGGAGATGGATTTAAATAATTACTTGATGTCTTTGGGAAAGAATTTACAGGAATTGCAGAAGTACGAGACAACAAGCAGGCCCTTGGAACTGGATATACCAGCCCATTCATTTCAGCCTGGAGACTGGGTCTACATCAAGTTGTTGAATTCAGAGCCGCTAACTGAAAAGTGGAAAGGACCATTCCAAGTACTCTTGACAACTTACACAGCTGTCAAGGTCCAGGGGAAAGGGCCATGGGTTCATTACTCCAGAATTAAAAGGACTCCCACTTTGTGGACAGTCAAAAAACAGTCTCCCCTTAAGCTGAAATTAAAAAAACTATGACTGAATTTTATGTTTTGTTTGTAACAATTATGGTAGCAATGAGTCAAGTGTGCAAGACATCACCTTGGGACCAAAACCTCCATTTAATTCTAACACAAAATATAACCCAAATGCTCCGTAAAAGTTATTGTTGGATTTGTACTCAAATGCCAACTTCAGGACAAGAGCTAGGCCTACCTTTAATAGGGATACCACTTCCTAATAACATTTCCTGGACCTCCCCCACAATTTGGAGCAATACAACTTTAAGTAAAGATCCTCCGTCAATGTTTACTGAAATTAGAATTACGACAGAGAATTATAATAAAACCCATCCATGCATAATAAGTGAATTAAATGGAACCTACATTGGATGAAATTTGAAATGTAACAGAACTCTTTCTCTAAATTTGACTAGTGATCTCACTCAGACTTTTATGGCAATGAATTATACTGGAACATGGGTGCCTAAAGTAACAGGGTGGTATTGGCTATGTGGAAATAAAGCTATAAATGTTCTACCTTTAGGAGGAAAAGGAACTTGTACTCTAGGAGCATTGGTTCCTAACATGACAATAGTCGACAGGTTGCATCAGTCGGAAAGATGGGTAAGGACCTTTCTTAAATGAACCAGGAGAACTCATAACACCATTGCAGATTTCCCCTCAGGTTTTCATAGCTATCTCAGGTGGTTCCTCCCGTGGTTAGGGGTTAGTGAATTAGAGAAAACAATTGTAAATATATCTGCTGTTATTGAAAATACCAAAAACAAAACCATGGACGCTATACAGGCATTACAACTTGAAATATCCAGTTTATCCCAGGTAGTGATGCAAAACCGAATGACTCCTGATGTATTGTTAGCCTCACGGGGAGAAGTCTGTACAATTATTAATACAAGCTGTTGTATGTATGTAGACCAAAGTGGTAGGATCTCTACCGACTTAGCAGAAATTTGGGAACAAACAAAAATTTTACATCAGGTTATGAAGGATGATACCTCCTAGGGATTTGAAGATTTATGGCATAAACTTACCTCATGGCTGCCAAACAGGACATAGCTAAGGAACTTGTTTGTTATTGTAATAATTATAAATTGTATATGTATTGTGGCCTGTGTTATGGTTCAACTTTGTAGTTTTTTTAATCAACTAGGTATACAAATTAAATTTGGTTATTGGAAGTTTGGATTTATAAACCCAAAGTCTCAAGAAAAGGGGGAATTCATACCTTGAATAATCACTAAAGGCAAAGTTGAGGAGCTATGGCTCAATTCATGTTTACTCAAGTATTCTTGAAATCCTATTATGTAACATAATGTGTTAATAGATAACAGACCTTAGACTCTGCTGAATGTTGTAATCAAGCTGGTTAAAACCAGTTTAAGACCAACTAAATGAGAAGAAGAGATGAACCATCTAGGATAACTCCCATTGCGCATGCCTTAAGGGAGAGCTCAATTAGAGGACACCAAGAAAACGACCACTAGAGGGTCTCAAAGACCCCAAAAGACCACCGACCTGTCCAATAGTGCATGCCCCAAAGGGTTGGACACTATGTAAATAATTTCTGGGAAATAACATGAATATGTACGACAATTCCAGGAAATGTAATTAATATATATGTATTAGAACAATATAAGCTTTGCTTGCTCTAGACAGCGGTATGCATGCTAGGAGGAACTATCGCACGTGCATCCAGCGCTGCAATAAAAGAATGCCTACTTTCTAAAACTCCAAAATTGAGTCTTAGAGAGTTTCTTTGAACTGCTTTTACGGTAACAGTTCAGAGGATGGGTTCTCAGCTGGTAAACAGGGGCCACATCTTCCCTAGACCAAGGGGTCACACTCATCTCTCCTTTCCTTGTGGCAGGGATCCCAAATACAGGGTATTGCTGTCATTGTTGTCGTCATAATCATTACTTTGTATGGAAACACTGGTAACTGCTACTCTTGAAACCATTGTTAGCAGAAGTTGTCTGGAGAAAGAATAGAAGAAAAGGTAAATGAGTCCTTTCCAGGTAGATCCTCCCAACTCCTAGCCACCAACAATTTAGTTACTTCTTGGCATGGGCATAGTACCCCTAACTTGCAATGGCTCTATCCTCTGCCCATTTCTCTGATGTCTTTTGGATGCATTATACTTTGGACCTCCTCAACAGTCTGTGGTGGTGAGTTCATGTGTGTGGCATGTAAAATAAGCTGGTTT
Organism: Aquila chrysaetos chrysaetos; assembly: GCF_900496995.4. NCBI lineage: Eukaryota > Metazoa > Chordata > Aves > Accipitriformes > Accipitridae > Aquila > Aquila chrysaetos. The sequence goes on along the minus strand of NC_044004.1, from coordinate 27,302,567 downwards.
TAAACTTGCCAGCTGAGTGAATGTCCCCCAGCTTTTACAGTGAAAGGAATACTGAATCATCATTTTTCATTCACCTTTTCCACACCACTCAAGATTTTATAACCCCTTGTTATAACCCCTTTCAGTTATCCCTTCTCCAAACTGACAGCTTCAGGTTTATTTGGAGTCTTTTCATAGGGAGGTTTATAGAAATCTAGCTGGGTCCTGCCTAATTCACCTCACACTTTGCAAGATGAAAAAAATGTAGATATTATACTGTATAATCTGAGAAATAATATTTGATCATGTAATTAGACTGTATCATAGGCAAATGCACTAGGGAACAGAGTTAATGTTGCATGTACAACCTTAATTTTATTTCCTGACTTTTAAATGCCGAATTAGGCAACTTCAACATTTTCTTAATGCAATTTTTGTATGGAATATTATATAGCCTATTACATATGCATGCATATTGAAATATGGAATACATTAGGCTGTAGCACACAGACTGTGGCACACACATCTGAGTACTAGATGTCGGCACTAGTCTTGACTGGCACAAAGTTACACAGGTCATTTCAGAGTGGTGCTCTCAATGCTTTTTGGTGTCACTGCCCTGTTGTTTATTCGCTATATACTGTAAGTCTTATAGAGCAGTGTTACAGAGAATTAGCTTGAGAACACTTTTTTAAAATTTAATTGATGATGCTTTTTACAACCTCCTTCTTACAAAGCTAGCCTTATTCAAATATTTAGGCTTCAGTAACTTAGAAAGTATGTCCTCAGAAGCTTTAAAAATTATGAAAATGTAAAAGAATACTATAAAAAACATAAAATAGTTTTCCAAACATAATGATAACATGGCTTTACTTCCTGATCTCTGCAGACCTCCCTGGGTATGAAGACAGTACAATCGAAAGCTAAGAATCTCCCTTTTCAAGTGGTAAGTGTAAGAAGTCCTTTTCTAGCTACAAAGGGCTATAAGATGATTGACTTCAAGGCTGACTTGTAAAGGATTAGACACTGTCCTTTCTCCATCTTGTTCTGCACTGTAATGTCAGAGTATCTCTGAAGCTACATGGCAATTCTAGGGGTTAGAAGAAATCCTTTGCAGAGACATATTACTGAACAAACTGCAGCGAAGACACTTGGATGAACCAGAATATGGGATTGATTGATGTAGCTAATCTAAATAATTCAATATGCAGTCACCAAATGAAAAATAAAACACATCATACATGTGTTGTCATGAATGTGTGATACAAAAGGGTGCTGTCGGACATGGGATTTTATTTCCCTGGTCAAAGACATCTGATACGTGTCAGGATTACAAAAGGTTAATATCATATGACAGGAGCAAGAAATCTACTGTCTTCAGAGGTTACTCTAGAAGAATGTCACCATGGACTGGATGGAATATACCACTAATAAATCACAGCAATGTTCTTCCAATAGACTAAGTGATTTTTGAAAAGGGCAAAAAAAATCAAATAACTTATTCAGCTAACAGGATTTGATCAGCCGATCATCTAGTGAATATTAAAAAAGCTGATCTGATGAATAAATTATTCAGTGGAAGCAGGCAAAATTAACAAATTATGTATTTGCTGAACAACAGTTAAACCGTTCAGCATATATATAATTAAATATTGATTCATACATATTTATAAATAGTTCTTACACATTTTTTTGTTTCATCCAGGTGAATAAAAACTCCTGACTCTTTTTTTCTCTCTTCTGAGGAAAGTGGAAATAGCCTGTCTTCAGAAAGCTTGATCTCAGGTCAGCATCTCAGTGAAGCCAGCTTCATTTGCATTTTTAATCAGATGCCTATGTAAGTGAACATGTAAAATCTTAACTGTGCAAGTGTCAGATTTTAATATTTAGTTTTCCAGTTTTCTGAATGCATGTGTGTCTGCAAGACAGTGTAAAGAAAGAAAGGCTATATCTGTGCTCATGCTTTGGCCAGATGTATTTGGGCAATGTACTGTCTTTCAAACCTGGACAGCTATCTTTCCTGGCACTTCAGTTTTCCAGGAGCTGCAGTCTTTTGCTTTCATACATACATATGGTCTGAAAATAACAATTAGGGAAGCTAACCCCCTTTCTTTGGAAAGCATGGTTTCCTCCATCATTAATAGAGCTGATCAGAAAGGATTTTCATCCCAGCAAAAGAAAATTACAATAAGCGTAGTATTAAAAAATAAAAGCATTTGGAGAATTACAGAGACAAAAAAACCAACCAACCAACCAACCAAACAAACAAACAAAAAAACCCCAAACCACAACCCTTTTTTTCTTAACAGGCTAAATCCTACATAAGTGAAATGGATGTTTGTGGAGGGAGAGCAAGAAATACTGTCATCCTTGAAGAGCTAGTTTCCTATCAGCTGGGAAGAAGATTTTCATAAATTTTTAAATGTTAGTCCAGATTAAAATAATGTAAATGACCTAAATTCTGATCTCCTTTACTCTAACTAAGGGTGGCAGAATCAGCACCAAAACCAGTAGATATTTTCAAGGATGGTAGATGATATAAGATTTCCTCAATTATAAATTAAGAGATTCAGAGACAGAACATTAGCTAAAGTTAACTCTTACCTCTCTCTTGATCTGATGGGCAAGTCTGTCTCCTGTTTTAAGATGTAAACCCATCGTCACATAGCAAAGAAACAAGAATATAATAACAGGGATGCTGAATAATGGCCAGGACATAAAGAGATTCTCATGATACAGTAATCACAAAAGGAAAGCTGATAGATACCTGGGGTATTATCCTATTATTATCTGAGACAATGACACACATATCATCAATTTTTTTCAGATCCTTTGCATTTAAACAAGTAAAAGCATACATTTTTATAGAACATCGCTTACTTGAAGTGCTGCTCTGAGATCACCTCTGGATGTCTTTTGGGTGCAACTCATCTGTGTGAAGAGAGCCGGGGTGGATGGTGCACCAGGTGAATTTCAGCCTCTGCAAACACAACCTCTGTACATTTACCATTGAGCAAGCACAGCTTCACCTATTTATTTTTTTTCTAAGCAGATGCAGCTTGTGATGGACACATTCCCAGGCACACAGACTTGCAGGGTGATGGAATTTCTTCTCACTTGAAACCACAGCAGTCTCCTGGCCCTGCTCCCATACAATTTTGCCTTTACGTACAGTTGTCTTTTTTTTTGTTTGTTTGTTTCATTTCTTTTAATGTGGCACACGGTTCAGTTTGTGTTTCAAAGATTTTAGCACCTCTCCCAAATGAGCCATTTTGTGCTGCACCAGCCGGTGTGCAACTGAGGTCTCAGGAGACTCCAGGTTTTGCCCATTGCTTTCCTCTTTTCTGGACTGTAAGTAATTATTTTGCCCCCCGAGGACAGCTTTTGGGGGTTTCCCACAGAATTACCAGTACTACTTCTACAAGATTATTAACATAGAAGAAATCCTTCATTTCATCTCCATGAAGTGGTTGAACTCTGCATATAAGAATGAGCTGTTAAGTTGTCATGATTTCATGTAAGGTTTAGGGGCTGCCTGAGAATGGAATAGTGATGAAGGCAAACGCAGGGAAGATTTTGCACCCTTCAATTCCTAATAGGCCCTCTTTAAAGCTGGGAAAGGCATCTAATCTGGGGTGAAGCCTATCTCCAGCAAAGAATCAGGTGTCATTCCCATGCTTCCAGCACTGGTGGTATCTCCAGGCATCTGTCAGGCCTGTGTTTTTCATCAAATTAAGCCTAGTTGACTCTCTGCTTGGTAGATGCCACATGGCTGATCATGTATATCCTGTTGGTTTTGAACCGCAGTCAGGCTGCCCATCTAGATAAGTTTAAGGAAGATTCTGCTTTCAGCTGCTTTCCTCTGTCCATTTCATCTGTGTTTTAACTGCAACTGATGCGCACAGCCTGCTTGACAAAAGTTGACAGTATTTTTGAACAGCCGCTAGGCTGTGTAGGTGCTGGGCCTGAACATAACACTTCAATGCAAAATATCAATAACGTCTCTACTTGGGGAAACCAACATTTTGTACTCTGAGTTCTAGCTCAGTGTGACTTCTGTCCTGCAAGGACCACCTTTTAGCAAGCCTGGATAACAGAGGCTGGAAAGTATATGACAGGCAGGAACTAGCAGGACCGTCGAGAGTCACACAGGTTCGGCAAAGCAAGCTGGATCCCAACCTGTGGAGGCTGGCTCTCCCTTTCAGCGCACAGCCAGCAGACCATTTGAGGTGCTGCTTTCAAAGTGCCAAGTGCTGCAAGATGAGGACTCAACATTGCAAAGAGCAGCTATACGTTTTAGAGCAACTCTGCATTACACGGTGCTGGCCAAGAGGAGAGCACCAAGCTTGGGCAAGGGCTAGGGCAAAAGCTAATGCTCGAGGGAGGTGAACCTATTCCAAATCACTCCAACACAGACAGGGAAGCTTTTTTAGAGCAGACAAAAGTTTGGACTATGTCATGTCATCTGTTTTATCCATGACATATTTCTAAAAAATTCTGAGCAACAAGTGCCTTATACTATTTCTCCCTTCTTCAAACTGCTTTATGTAAGCTATCTTTAATTAAAATGAGCTTTTCCATGTGTCCACAATTGATTCCTTAAAATATTAATAATTTTCCCTACATTGGGTATCAAAGCCATCTCCTTTTCCTGTGTGTCCTTTAACTATATTTAAATAATTCATTTAGCCATTTTCCAGCCCTTAGGGAGACTGGTACTTTTTTTTTTTTTCACACAGTGTGATCCCGTTTGAAACACAGGATATTTCCTTCTCCTAAAGTTATAGAATATTTTCTTTCTTGCCAGTGTTTACTCAGCACAAGAATCCAGTTAGCTACCATTTTATTAAGACACAAATGTAGCATGGAAATATGTGTCTGCCTGTGTATAAATGCCCTTTCCACTGCTCGTCAATCTTGCACTAATTAGAAAGACAAAAATATTTTAAAACCAATTAATGTCACTGAGAAACATTCCAGTAATTCTCAAAATACAATGTAACCATGATAGATACATTTCAATTATTTCAAAGCATTTTCACAGAGCACTGAGTAAGCATAAGAGAAAAAAAGCAGGGGCTCAAAGCCGCATCGCTTGGCTGATGGATCTCTGACATAGGATGTGGATTAAGGTTTAAGTGAGACCAGCAGTTCATGTTCTCCCTCAAAAAGCTCCTGAGTCACCTGATTAAAGTGCAACCTTGACAAATATGCACAGCGTTGTCTCTCACAGTTGGAATCACCAAAGAGGCTAAAAACAGCACCATGCGCTGCATAATCTCTAACCTCAGGGGACAACAAAAACAGAGAATTGCTGTGTCAATCTCATTTCCTTGTTAGGCTCATTATCATAAATGCAGGCCTTTGGTTTTGAATGCCACACTTCAATAACATTTACCTATCAACAGCTGCTGAAATATTGAATTCCACAGTCATCTTTTCCTTTTGATGCTTTCCCTTTTGTTTCTTTATCCATAAACATGAGCAACTGAGCTAAGCTTAAATTAACTAGCTAGGGTTAAATGTTTAGGGCAGCAAATTATGGCTAGCCTGCTTGCAGAGTGGTTTAGATTACAGAGGAGAGTTGCCAATCTTAGCTCTCATCATGCACTCCAAATGTGCAGAGCAATATTGGCAGTTCATGGCCAAATCCTGCATGCTTTAGTTATCACAGGAGCACTGCTCCCATGAATAAGTGGAGCAAGATTTAGCCCCTGCTCGGAAGATAGAGATGAATCACACTTTTATTCTTTGAGTACCTCACGGTACCTTCAACACAGGCATGTTCAGTGATTGATAGCCTGTGTCTAGATTGGGTATTTTTCTATATACTGACAAATATTCTCTTCGTAGTGATTTCTAGGAGCAGAGCAGTATACACTGCAGCAATGTTGAGTTTCTTATTTTTTGTTGTGCCCTTTGTCTTTGTTTTGATTGGGTTTTTTTCTGAGGGTCAGTTACTTCCCATCCTTTTTCCACTCAGAGTGCTCTGAAATAATCCTGTTACAGATCTCCAGCCCTTAGCGTCAGTAAAACAGTGGAAACCTGCATCAGCAAACAGGTAGGGAAAGACACAACCTTCGCTTCAGGGTCAAATCCCAAGTGGTAGTACAGTCTAAAGAAAATGAAGGTGTTTGGCTTTCTTGAAATGAGCTGCTGGTACCAGCTAAGGCTTTTTTTTTTTTTTATGCCACTTGATCAAGGCAAGGGCTGTGTGTTAACTGTTTTAATCCAGCGTCCAGCCAAAATGGGACTGTAATTCAGAGGTAAATGTTTGGTTAATAATAATTTCATGACTACATGCTGTTACTCATGAGACCACTTGGGTGCTGTAGGATGTGCATGGAAGGGGGCAGCCCACAACTGGTCGCAGCAGGTGCAGTGGCATCTCCCCATACTTTGAGACCATCACTTCACCCAGCCTGATTCTTTGTAGGTCTAGGGCCACGCTCCTCAGCTACAAAGCCACGTTAGTCCTCCTGCAAGAGCAACTGCATACCTGTACAGAGCTTATGAGTAGAATGGTGTTCCCCTAAAAAAGGGCATCCCACAAAGCCAAAGGTGGGACCACCAGGGTTAAACTCTTTTGCTCCACAGGCCTGAGCTGCAGGAGCCCCTCGGGTTAGGCAAAACACACAGCCTTTGGGCCACGGCACCAGAGTCCCTCGCCTGAAACTCAGGGGAAGAGTCATAGAAGGAAAGGGGGTGAAAAAAAAAAAAAAAAACCAATGCATTTTTTAGATCTACATACCCAGAAGAATCACTGAGAGCAGAGCAGAGGAAAAGCCAAGCCTTCCTAAAAACAACTGAAGGGGCATTTTGGTGGTCCAGTGGTGGGCACTGTCAAAAACCTCAGCAGAAAGAATTTCAGAGCATAAATTATGTATTTCGTTTTCCTCCTGGCTGAGGTCCCCGCCTCATTTCAGTGGCTTTGGACCCTGTTAACCCCAATCCTGCTTCTCTCTTCATGTCCATAGAGACCCAGCACCTGCCTGATGAGCTGCAGGGACCCCAGACAAAGGAGGCAGCTTGGAGGACGTGACCTGCCAACCCCGGTTTTCTCTGGTTGTACAAGGCTCGTGGTAGGCAAGGGTTGTTTCCTCCACCAAGAGCGGAGGGGTAGGCGTCAACACCAAAGAGTAGTGAGCTCCTAGGAATGTATTTGACACCTGAGCAGGTAATTTTGGGCTGTTTATTTGAATCTGACTATTAAGAGCCTAATATTATCTTTATACAATTTCGTTATTGTACTGACCTCCAATAGCTGCTGGCCACAGCTGTGGTAGAGGCCAGTCAGATGAGACAAGGTGGAGGACGCATTTCATTTCCGAGTGGAAGCAGTTTCTCTCAACACTTACTTCCAGTCTCTCTTTTGCATTACGGCACAGTATGTTTTTTTAAAGCACAGGCAATCAAAGAGTCAGAAAACAAAAAGACTTATGATTGATTTTGCTTAAGTAAAATAGTGATTTCTATTACACCAGCCTTTACTTAGAAGCTTTTGGCTGTTATAAGGAATCGATTTATTCTACTTGTCAAAAAAATCAAAATCAGAAACAGCCCAGTTCCTTGTACACCCTGCATGAAAGAAATGCCCAGCTGGTAGAAGTTAGCTTGACTTTTCTGCAGGAGAGGGGCCGAAGACCGTGGAAGTTAATTACATCAGTAGAGAAGGGTCGCTTTTCATTTCCAGCGAGCCCGACTCGGACTAAATAAATAAAGCTGAAATGGGAGAGCGATGACCACAATAAGTGGCCGAAACTCCACGTGATGACAGAGGAATGATTTCCCACCACCACCGCTTAAATATAACTAAGGTGTTCTGTAATTTTACTTCCACAAGCCAGAGGGCTTATTGTAATCCTGATAAATTATAGCTGCAGAAGCAGGAGAGAAGTGGGACAGAAGAAGGGAAATGTTAATGCAAAATATAAAATTGCCTCGCAGAAAAGAATGGGGAGAGCTAGCGAGCGGTTTGTTATCGTTTATTTTTCTTCAACATATCATTCAGTTTCAGCTGTCTCCCATCTCACCCAGATCTCCACCATTTCTCAGAACCGTCTCTCGATGGCATCTCATTCTCTTCCTGTCTTTCACCAGCGTTTCATTATTTCTTAACTGTCCCTGATAGGGTCTGGGCGGCAGGCGGAGGGGAGCGGGAGGCGGAGGGGAGCGGGACGAGGCTTCGCCCCACGTGTCCGCCTCATTTAAGCAGTTTGCAAAAAAGCGGGCTGGGGGGGAAGGCGGGGGACGCTGCAAATAATGTTAAATGTGATTAATCTCCCGGATTCCTGGAAATCTGACATGCATGAGTTACAGCGAAACCTCTTTTATTTCGCCATGAAATGCTTTTGCATAATGAGAAAGAAAATGTCCTCTGTGCCCTAATCAACTCTGACAGGTCCTGGACTCCCGAATACTTTTATTTATGGCATTATTTATTTCACCCCTAATAACCGGGGAGGCGCGGCTCGCCCCTTGCGGGGAGGGGAGGGCCGGTCTCCCGGCGGGGCACCCGCGGCGGGGCTCCGCGCCCGGCGGAGGGACCACAAACTTTTGGCGGAGGCTCGGCTCGGCTCGGCGGGGCGGGGCGGGGCGGTGCCCGGCCGGCCGGCCCGGGCCGGGCCGGGGCGGCCGGAGGGAGGGAGCGGGGGGGGGTGCGTGTCTCCGCGGCCGCTCGTCCCCCTCGGCGGCTCACCTGCCCCCCGCGGGGGGGTGCCGGGGGCGGTGGCGGCCCCGCCAGGGCCCGCCTCCCCGGCCCGCTGCCATTAGCAGAGATTACCCTAAACACTTGCCGGTCGCCGCCCGTCTCCCTCCAGGCATTGGCGCGGCCGCCTGTCAATCAGGCCGGCGCCCCGCCGCGCCGGGGCTCCGCCGTGCCACAGAGACGAGCCGCGGCGGCGGCAGACGCAGCCCCGGAGCGGGGCCGCGCCGGGCCGGGCCGGGCCGGGGGAGGCGGCGGCGGAGGATGGAGGAGGAGATGCAGCCGGCGGAGGAGGGGCCCAGCACCCCCAAAATCTACAAGCAGCGGGGCCCCTACAGCGTCCTGAAGACCTTCCCCGGGAAGCGGGCGGCGCTGGCCAAGCGCTACGAGAGACCCACCATGGTGGAGGTGCCCCGCGGGCGCGGAGCGGGGCAGCCCTTCCCGCACGCCGCCGAGCCGCTGCCCTACGCGCCGCACGGCCCCTTCCCCAACGGGCCCGCCCGCCCCGCCGCCGCCCCCGGCGCTGCCCAGGGCCACCCCCGCCCGCCGCCCCCACCCCCGCCGCCGGCCCCGAGCTCCTCGGGCCGCTACGGCCCCTGCCCGGCGGCGGCGGGGGGCGGCGGCGCGGAGCTGAGCGCAGGTACGCGCAACTCCTCTCCTCCGCCGCGCAACTTCGCGGGGCACTTTGCAGCAGGCGGGAGCGGGATGGGGGCTGCGGGCTCCCCCCCCCCCACGCACACCCCCCTTTCCCGGGGGGCTGGCGGCGGGCTCGCCCCCCCCCCCCCCGCGGGGTCCCCCCCATCGGGGCTGGCGGCGCCGGGCGCCCCGGGCCGGGCGCGGCGGTGAAAGGGGCGAGCGGCCGGTTGCGCCCGTCGATCGGGCGTCGCTAAAGTTCCCGGGGGCGGGCGGGGCCTCTGTGGGGGCCGGGGCCGCGGGCGCTGCCCGCCCGGCATCGCCCCCGGGGCGGCGGGAAGAGCGGGGCGGCGAGGGGGTCGCGGCCGCCCCCGCCGCCGTCGGGGCCGTGCCGGCAGCCGCCCGCGACTTGGCGGGGCAAGCGCCCGGCGGGCGGTTCGCACCTGCGGGAGCGCCGCTGCCGTCTGCGGGGCGCGGGGGGGGGGCGGCCCCGGGCCGGCGGCGGCGGCGGCGGCGGCCGGGGAGGGCGGCAGGCTGGGGCTGGCTGCCGGCGGGAGCTGCTGGTAATGGAGAGGCTGCTGTTAAGGAGGTGGTGGTGATTTTAACAGAAAGAAAATAGATCGGTTGCTTGCCTGCACCGTTTTCGTAAGATGCAGCGAGGAACGGGAGACCGGATTATTTTATTATTTTTTTTCTTTAAAGGTGTAAGATACCGAGATGCTGAACGCGTATCTTTCTTCTAGCGATGGCTTGGAGTTAAAAACCACGTAGATCTTGATATGCAACCTAAATTTGGCATCAGGAAATGGGAAATTGCATCTTTAAGCAGAGTACAATCAAAAATGAATTACAATAAATCCTATATAATTGCATAGGTCATTCTCTTTAATGAGATTTTATTAACCTGACTGTCAAGCTTTTGAGTCAGGCAGATATTTTATCTTCTTCAACTGATAAAAGTGTCAGCTATAAACCACCATATAAATATTCATAAATCTACACATCTGTGGCAGCCTATCAGCATCATTCTTTTGGACATTAAAAGCATTCTAATTACTTTCTGTCTAGCAGAGCTGAAATGCTGCCTGTTATAGTATGTGCTTGGCAGGCATGATTGCTTTTGTTTGCCATCACAAATAGCAGCATCCTATTTTATATACTGATGGTCCAGAATATATTCAGGGTTTGACTGAACAGGATGAATATTATGAAGCACCATCTGGTTTTGATAACATCGGGTATATTAACTCATCTGTTAATTTTTGACACATCATTGATTTATTTATTTAGAAAAATTGGATCCTGTTTTGGTATGTTGCTGTTTGCCTTTGTAACAAATGTGATGACATTTCCTTACTAAACAGGGAGATATGCTAGTTAATAGGATATATGGCTATGTTTTAATGCCTGTTTTTGCTCAGAAGCAGCCGTGTGCTGGATGAATTTATCATGTCTTGTTACAAATAATTCAAGTACTTTACCAAAAAAGTTTAATACTTGAATAGATTAGCCTGAAAATTCACGGGTCTGACGCATAGTCCCGTGATCCGTGGCAGGAGGTCATGTTTTCTTTTTTCTTGAAATTACTTCTTATTTTAAATGCCCAAATGATGGTTTTCAGGGTGGGGGGGGTTTGTGGCCCACAATCAAAACGATGCCAATAAACGTGACACCTGCATTTCTTCACAGAAGCAGATTACACCATGGAAAACACTTGGCTGTCTGGTAGATGATATACGAGGCCATATTCAGAGCAAAGCCCTCTGGGCTTTGATGAGCAGAAGTTTGGACTTTCTCCTGCCCCTGTAGACTGTAGTAACCAGGAGCTAGAGCAGGCTGCAAAGTTTGTCATTGATTCAGTCCTGTGCTAAACAAAAAAAAGATAGTTAAGGAACTGCTTTTTGTGCACTGAAGTTCTGTGAAGTCCCCGTCCCGTCACCTGTACATCTAGACTTTACTTTTACTTTAGGTTCCTATATGGGTCCCAACATACCCTTCTCTCAGCTAAAACTTAAGTACAAAGCAAAACAGAACAGGAGAAAACAAACCAAAAACTTGCTACAGTGTGCAGAACAGGGATTCTGTACAAGTTGTTACCAGAGGCTGATAAAGCAAGAGGCAAGGTTTAGACCTCCTGGGTATTGTAACCCCTGAGGTACGGGTGCTTTGCTGAGCTATGCGCCTATCCTTCCTGCTCGGTGATGGAGAAACACCAGGTGCCTTGTGTTGGAGGAACCGCAGCACCGGTAAGCTGAGCAGGGAGCTGTTGAGGGAGAGCTAGTTGGAACCTCGAGGCTGTATGCATGTGAAGTACTTCCATCCCGTCATCCAGAGCCTTGAAATCCTCTTAACAAATGTGTGAGCCAATTTAATAGCTCAGGCTGCCGCTGGGGAAGCAGAGCTGGGATTTTGCCCCTGGGGAGCGGGACCATTTGCGTGTGCTCCATGCACGGTCACCCTGTGCTTTGCCCAGCGCCCTCAGGGTCTCTGCCCACCCAGCTCCTGGGTTGCCCACAGCAGCAAGGGGCATGGGCTGGGCCCTTTCCAGAACACCTCTTGGCCAGAGGTTCCTCTCCCTAGTGGTGGGTGTTATAGGGAGGGAAGGATCCTTCCTTCCCTCAGCAGGTATCCAGCTGCAGGTCTGCTGAGTTGTCCTCCACAAGGCAGACAGTCACCATCCGTGCCTTGCACAGTTTTCCCACTTAGCTTACCCGCAGCACTTGGCGGGTGCTTACTTGATTGAGGGGATGGAGGGCTGTAGATCACAGTTTTGTAGGGACACTCATTTCCTAAGTTCAGTTTTAGAGATTCCCCTCTTTTTGCTGACACCTCTTCACTTGTGCAAGCAACAGTGAGCAAGCTGGCTAGTAAAACACCATTCCTGGGATGTCTCACTCTGCGCTAGCAGCTTAAACGCTTAATGCAGTTGATTCTTAATCTTCGGGCATGACATTTCTGGCCCCTTGGGATTCAGAGCACCACGTTTGCTTTTGAGAGGGGGCACCTCAAAGGCAGCTACAAGTAAGGATGCTTCCATATTTTTGAAGCTTTTCCTAATGGTTAGAGATGGTTTCTTCCTCAGTCCCTCTCCAAGAGACCACCCTGGCCTCCAGACTCCAGAAGAATTGCAGGAAGAGGTTGGAGGAAGGAGGAAAAGCAGGTGTTCTCTGCCCTGGAGCATGGTGAGGAAAGATCTACCTTGAGATCCCATCTTGTAGGGAAGAATCCTGCAAGAGAAGTGTCGCCTTACAACGAGAAATGTGGAGCTGCAGTGCAACGCGAGCCTTCTCTCTCCCCTCTAGTGAATAGTGGTTACTCTGACCACTGCTGCTGCGGAGTAAGCCACGCAAACGGATGCATTCAAAGCACCAGCAGATACCCATTTTCTCCTGTAAAATATTAAGTCTTTATTAGTCTATTCAGATTATTTTCCTGGTATGAAAACAACATGTATCTTTGTCTTTGGTAGTGGGTACATTAAACAGTGTCATAGTCCACCAGAGAAACTCCTTTTCTTTAGGAAAGCGTGATGTAGACCTTATAGCGCGCCTTAAAATTTAAGATGGGCTTTCATGGAAAGCAGAGAAAGAAGAGCAGAGCTGTCTTAGAGGTGTTATTCCAGTGCCAACAACCTGGCATGTTTAACAACCAGTTAATAAAGCTCTATCACGCCCGGACAGAAGAAAGTTTAAGTGAACAGAGAAGGTGAAGATCATTATTTTGGCCTTAACCAAGAAGCTGGAAACCCCCATCTGGAAGTAGGTCTATCAGATCAGTACTGAACTGGCCAAACACTTCTAATCTTCATCCACTGGACTGTCTCGGTGATCTTCATGCAAAATGCCCCATAAAGCATCACTTAGTCATGGTAGGTGTCATATGCTCTCGATTTTGTGACCCAAGCGTAGATATTTACAGCAGCGTTCATATCTAAAAACATAATGATAAAGTCTATATGCATGGACAAAGCCACTTGGGAGGTACAGAGCTGCTGCCCCAGGATCTGAATTAATGTGATAATAATCTAACAAATCAAGAAATACAAACTATCAGGCGAGAGGGCTGAAACGCTGCAAGGTGAAGAGCGAGATGATTGAAATTGCGAAGGAACCCGAACTTTGGAATCTTGCTGAAAATTAAATATCTATTAATACATTCCCTGCAAGGAAGAATGTATGGTATTCAGACCCACTCAATAGTTACGAAGATGACTTTTTAAACCAGCTGCCCAAGATTACAAAGGAAACTACAGAAAAGCCACGACCTGAATCCAGAGCCATTGAGACCCAACACAATGCCTGATTAATAAAGCTGTCTGGTCTAAGTATTGAAAAGATCCTCAGGTGTAGGAAAAGCTGATGTTATACCTGCCAGTCTTTCCAGATACATTGATGCATCAGAAAATGTAAGTCGTCAGGTTGAGTTTCAGAAGTTTGCTCTTACTAAAACCCTGGTTTTAATCTGGCAGTTGGATAGCTAAGAAGCCCCACAGTTTAGCATCAATGAGAAAAAGATGTAAAGATGAATGCTGTATCTGGGAGTTGGTACCTGATTTGCCATATGATAGTATCTTCTGGTTGCTTGCACTCTCAGATAAATCTAGTTAGGAATACTTACACTTTTAGCAATTTAATCCCGCTATATTAGCACTTTATGGGCCTGATCCGGCAAGTCTACCTTCAGGCAAAAGTCTAGTTAAAGTCGATAGAAGTTCTGTATGACTGAAGACTGCGGGGTCTGAGACATTAGAATTACATGGTTGGTGAGCATCGTAATAAGAAAAAGGAATATCACAATAAGACTCTAATAAACTGTTTACACTGTTTTAGTCCGGTGCAGTCATTTCAATAGAATCCTCCTTTCCTAGAAAATACATACATTACATTAAGTCAATTAAGAATCATAGATCAGTGATTATTCAGTAGTAATCACATAAAAACAACTTTTTGTCATTTCTTAGTGATTAGACATTGCACAGTGCTTGCATTTCTAATTACAGTCAGTCCGTAAAAGCTGAAATCCCAGTTTCTACAATATATGCTAAATGGGCAGCATTTGTTTTTATTTTTTCTCCATCACAAGAGATAACCATGGTTATCATTCTCATTTAGGACTGTTCAGACTGTGGGTACGTGTACAGTTACTGGTGAAGAAGTCGCTTCAAAGTGGTACCCGCTTCAGCACAGAGCCAGATGTTTCCAGAATGTGTGCTGAGAGCATCCCTCACTATTGCTGCCCAGCAGTACCCACAAAAAAAGCATTTGTGAATTTTTGTGCTAGCATTTCAAAATAGCCCTGCCTTGTCATGACTTCATTTTTATATCTTTGAGTATGGGTTAAAGTTAAGAAAAAAAACAGTAATTGCCGTTATTTTGTCTTTGTAGTAGATCTGATACCGAACCGAAGATTAAATCAATACTGTCATTTCTGTCTAAAATTTCAGTTACATTTTAAGCTATTATCACAGTGAATGTGCCTAATGCATTCAATTTTACAACAAAACTAATCATTAATTTTATCTTTACTGATGTTAGTGTGTATTATAGCATTCTTCAAAACTGGTATTTGAAATGTCAGGCTACTTTTTGCCGTATTTTAGGAGAAGCCATAATATTAGAATAACATCTCTTACACTAATCTAATCCCTTTTCAGTTGTTTCATTCATATTGTGTCCGCTTGCAACAAGGATACGCAAAGAATGAGTAACTGTTTTGTCAGCAGGGACCATAATGATTAAAATACAAACAGTAAATATGACTTCAGGTCTGGAATCGGATTATAGGATTAAAATGAATGAAAAAAACGCTCTGTAGTAGGATTGCAAAGTTCCAATCAATATCATCCTGTAATAATTTTAAAGGGAAAATGTGGGAAGTAAAGAAATAAGGCAAAGAAAGCCCAACTTCAGGTCGTTGGTGATGCTTGGGTTTCTTGATTTTCTTTTGGTTTATCAGTAGGTCCCAGCTGGAAAGCTGCAATGTCACTGAGGTTCCATTCTTTTAATTTATATTACGTCTGTTGTGCTGTGTTATTTTGCACTTGCATCGTAAGGGTTAAAGACAGCTGGCCTTAGGTTAATGCAGTAAAAGGTAAGGAGGGACAGCAGGTGTGGAGGCTGCAGAGCACCTGGCACCCCACCAGCACCCACTTGCAGAGTGGGCAGCAATGCCTGTGCATTTCTGCCCTTCTGAGTTTGTAGTGTGGACAGAGGGCATTGCTTAACATTTTGGATCAAAGATGTTGGAGAAATCTGCTCTGGTTCGTCCGAGCCCATCTACAAGGGGGTGGTGCGACTTGTTAGCACAGGAGGCTGATTGCGAGGGTGCTTTGAGTGGTCTTAGGACCACCCCAGTCCTTCACGTGCCGGTGGGCTCTGTCTGCCTGGCCCTGGGCAGCCTCGTCGCCCAGCACCGCGCCTGTGCTTACTCTGTCCGCCTCACGTCCCTGCGCTTACGGTCAAGTCCTCGGGAGGTCCCGTCCTCAGGTTTTGTGCTGGGGAGGTCTCCTCCGGCTGCGTTCGAGACCGAAAGCAGTTGTATGCTGCTTCAGCCCTGCCCTCTGTGCAGAGATCTGGAGGATGGTAAAAATGCAAATTAGTGTTGTTTCAAATATTCTTCAGGCCAGCTGTACTAACTTCAGTGTGAAGTCGATTTTCCACCAGAAGGTGTCTTCTGGATTGTGGAGAGCACCATGAGAAGTGCCACCTCTTAAAGGCCTGAATTCCTAACGTTTCTGTTCTTTACTTATTATCAGTGTGATGAGGCTATGTTTTCATCTCTAGTGATGACGTTAAGATAAATTAAGGTCTGGGGTGCTTAGTCTCATGCATCTGTAGCAGGTTGCCTTTTCAAAAGTAAATGCATTTGTCACTTTCTAAAAGTCAAGCCTGCCTGAGAAGAGCTCTCCAAAATTGGCAGCGCTTAAACCTACCAGTCTTTTTTTTTTTTTTTTTAATCTCATGCAAAATGTTAGTTACATCTTTTTAGACACCTAGGGGAACTCAGCTATGAATAAGCTAAAAATTTTTTAAAAGGCGTTATTTTTACTGGGGAACCTAACAGGTCGTACCATAAATGTCTTTGGTCATTTTCCATCTGGGTCCAAGAACTGTTACAGCAGCTTGAGCTATATACATAGGTGCTGCAGAAATGAACCATCCTACTGTGTAGTTTAGGTTGTAGGTGCTATTGCTCCCTGAGACGTGACACCTCCTGTCATTAGAGGCCAGGCTGACTAGGTGCGGCATGGCATCCTTACCCTACTTCCAGAACCGAGCTGCTGCCTCCAGAAACTGCTACACAGCCCCACGTAGAGTTCCCTGATTACGTCCAGAGCTGCTTGGAGAACTCTGCACTGCTCTCCACTGCGTGTTACTGGCCTGCCCACAAATTCGTAGGAGGTCAGCAGGACAGAGAAAATTCCTCCCCTGACCGGGGCAGCTTCATGTTGTACATTTGATGCCTTTCTTTGGTGCAAGAAGAGGGGTTTGCGTTTATCACTCTTGAGTTGTTCTTGGACGTATCTGGAACTTAAAGCAAAAGAAACAGAAGCAAAGTCCATAGAATTGGAGGTGGGTTACGTGAAGTGTCCCACACCCAATATCAAGCAAGTGCAGCAAAGTTGAAAGGGAGAAAAAACAAAGCTTGGAAGCCTTGTTGGAGAGGAGCAGGGCATAGGATGAAGGTGTAGTGCAAAGTCCTGCAAATATGTACAGGCAATGCCCACCAGCAGCTTGAAATAGGCTTCCAAAGAAGTACTTACTTGAACTTTTACTTGTAGCAAATTGGATGGAGTTTGTGTTTTCTTCCCCATTTTCCTGTCTTAATCCATCTGAAAGAAGATGGCAGTAAGCAGTGACTATCATCACAGTGCATTTCTGATTAACAGCAAGGGCACAAGGGCACTCTCAAAATAGAAGCAAAGTCGGGATTGTTTTAAATCACAGTGTTGCAGAAGTATTAAAGCAGAAGCCATAATTTTAATGTGTTCAGAAATAAAATGCATGCTACTGTAAACAGTTGTGTACATTCATCTAGCTGTTACTGCCTGGCATAACCTTTTGCATTAGGTTTCTGTGATTCATCTTTTCTTTTGTTGCAGAGAGTCGAATGATTCTGGATGCCTTTGCCCAACAATGCAGCCGGGTTCTAAGTCTCTTAAATTGTGGTGGAAAACTACTGGACAACAATCACTCTCAGTCCATGATTTCTTGTATAAAGCAGGAAAACCCAAATTATAGTGAAAGACAAGAGCAGTGTCAGCTTGGGAAAATGGTCCATAGTCAGACATCAGACATTTTAGACATAGAGATGCAGTATATGCAAAAGAAACAACAAACCTCAGCCTTTCTGAGAGTTTTTACCGATTCCCTTCAGAACTATTTGCTTTCTGGGAGTTTCCCTTCTCAGAACACCTCATCAGTAAACGATTTTAGCCATTTGGCAGATGTGGATCCACTTTCAACCTCTCCAGTACACACTTTAGGTGGATGGACATCTCCAGCAACATCTGAATCTCACGGTCACCCATCATCTTCTACACTTCCAGAGGAGGAAGAGGAGGAAGAGGAAGAAGGTTACTGCCCTCGGTGTCAAGAGCTAGAGCAGGAGGTAATTTCATTGCAACAAGAAAATGAGGAACTTCGTAGAAAATTGGAGAGCATTCCAGGTAAATAATCCCCTGCCATATAATACTGTCAGTCAGTGATAAAAATAGTTTGGGTGATAGTTTGTTTTAAGTTCTAGTCATTTTTAAGGTTGTGATCGTAGTAATCAAACACTGGAATTTGTCTCCAGCCAAAATTCCTATAGCTGTGCCCAGTGGAAAATTGTCTGCTGGTACTCATCCATATGAATCTTGAGTCCTAGACTAGTGAGCTGTGATCAGGATGGGGTGTACTTGTAATCCCAAATTGCAAATGTCAGGTGGTTTGTCACAGTAATTTCAAACATAGGCTTTTATACCTAATTATCTATCCTGTTCTTTAAGTGATATTGCAGCTTATAAACCAAATTCCCTTTTGGGGCTCCTTTTTTGGTTACTTAAAGAAACTATTCAAAGTTACATCCATACTTTTAACTGAAATAGATTTGACTTTTACGTTGAACAGTACCTCTTAAATTGCTGTTAGCTCAGTGAGAAGCATAAATACATCTCCTCCCATTCATCTTCAAATAAAACCTGAAAAAAAAGCTTGACAACAACTTCCTCAGTTCAGCAATACCTAGCAGCCACAGGGAGAGAGAAAGCAGGCAGAAAAATTCCATCTAATAGAAACCCCCTCTGTGAAAAACTTCTTGTGCCCCTTTAAACTTAAAACTTCTCACTGTTAAGGTGCACCGAGATACTTGAAGAGTGGTATTGGATAAGAACAAAGTATCTTGGACCCATATCCTCTAAACTTTAAGCACAGGCAAAAATACAGCTCAAATAATAATAGTAAAAGCAAATTGGAATTAGTAAAGTAAATAAGTATACAACATGCTTCTGACATGTATAAATGCTAGGGAGCTGCACCTTTGCTAGCTAAAGTTTGAGGTGCTTAGGCTAGATCCATGCAGAGTTAATTGAACTAGTCCTGAAATGGCAGAAAAGCACAGATAATTTAGCATGAGCTGCAAGAGAGAAACTACTTCCAAGCTATGCTAACTATGCAGGAAGGAAGAAGGCAGTAACCAACTACTGCCCCAGTACATAGGTGCAGTTGCAGTATCTGATCAAAAAGCAAGCAGCAGTCTCCATAATTTCTTCTCCCCAGCTATCAGTGATGTATTATCCATTATTCGTATTACATTGTGTTTTTCTTTTGTGCATTGATCCCTAGGGGTACCAGCAAATCCCATAAGGATCATTGTTCAGTGCAGAGAAATCCCAAAATTTAGAATACTTCCCCCACCCCTCCCAAAATCCAGAGTTACCATAACTCGTGCACTCTCACTAGATTCAGTAGTGGTTCATATGTCATGTGGAAGCACTGTGTGACAAAGGGAATCGTGTGGACTTCAACTCCTGCTGAGTCCTAGCTTCAGGTGTATAAGACCGAAAATGATCATCAGCGTCTATAATCTGACCTACAGCTTTCATTCAATCACCTATATTGAACCCAGTGATCTTTTTGACTTTGAGTAAAGCATAACTTACGTTTGACTCAAGTAATATCTCAGAAGGTTTCCAGTCCTGAGTTGGAGACTCTGGTGGGCAGTGGCTCTACCTCTTACCCTGTCACTTGACTCCCATGGTTAATTACACTGCTGAACATGCGTGCTTTATTCTCTGCCTGACTATCTGAAACCAGCTTCTAGCCATTGACTTTTATGCTTTGCTCCACTAAATGAAGTGCTGTATAGGACTTGGTGCTTTTTCTCGTTGAAGGTACTTACAGATTGAAAGGTGACTTGATTTCCATCTTAGGTAAACTAAGCAAACAGCTGTTTAGAACTCCTCAAATGAGTTGAATTCTTCTTTGCGGTTCTTTTCTCCCTGTCTGCTCATTTCTTTAAAATTTGGGCACTGGAAATAAGTGCAATGTGTTCCTGTCTGCCTGAGCGAAGGTGAATAGGTCTCTTTGTTCCCACCCGCGGTTGCCCTGGTCATTTGGCGATCAGTCGCGCAGCTGAGCTGCTCATTCTGTGCGCGTTTCTTCCTAGACGTGCATACTTTGTATTTGGCTGTGTTCATTTACTAAGTGATCTGGATTGCTTTGGCTGTCCTGTTTGCCCACTGTTTGCTGGTTCACCAATTTCTGTATCATCCAGAATTTTTTTGATTGTTTTTAAATTAACTTTGTGATCGTGGTTAGAAATGTCAAATGGTATTGAGGCTGCTGTCAGTCCCTGTCGAGCCTTGCTAGAAACACATCTATTGATGATGATTCCCCCAATGACAAATACTTGAGATGTCAGTAGCAGGTTCTTAATCCATGTATGCTCTAGTCTACTGATGTGTGTTGCTGCTTTTGCAATCAGATCGCTCAGGGTACTAAGTTAAATGGCCTTCAGGAGTCTAGGTATATTACATCTATTCAACCCAACTTTTTCAAGCGAACCTATAATCTCATCAAAGAATGACAATCAGGTTAGTCTGACAAGATCCACTTTCCATAAGACTGTTTTGACTGGCATTAATTATATTCATATTCTTTAGCTCTTAGTCAATTGAATTCCATTGCGATTGCCTGTATTTTGCTAGGATTAATGCCAGGCTAAGCAGCCAGTATTTACCTGGGTCATCACAGTTACCCTTCATCTCCCTTTAAAAGAGAGATAAACATACATAAGCATAGTCATTTTCCACCCCCCAGGAGTAATGAAGCACCTTGTTAACAGTGGTTCAAAGGAAGCAGACAAATGTAAAATAAGTGTGCAAGGATGTATGACTTCATCAGCCAACATAAAATTATCATCAGATGCATCTGCTGCTGTCTGGGTGATGTATACAGATAGGTCTAAAGTGACCCGGGTGTTTGAGGAAGTGTTAAGAGCTACAGAAGGTGCCCTCAGATTTTGCTACATGGTAGGACAGAGGTCTGATCTCCCCAGGCAGTCCCACAGCCACTACTGAGCAAGGTTAATCAAAAATCAACTAAAGGCAATGTCTGATTATTTTTGTCTCCAGTGCTGATTTTGCTCCACTGAGCTTCTGCTACCAAAGAAGCCGGCAGAAATTTTTCTCTGACTTGAAATGCCCAACTCTGTATGTAAACGGGTTCAGCGCTCGTTCTCTGAGCACTATTTTTTTGCCCATCAAGACGTTGCGTGCCTTGGAAGGGAGCCAGAAAGCCCTCTGCAGAGGGTTTGTGTGTTGTTTGCCACCATCTATCATCACATCAGAGTCATCTCGGAGCACAAACTTTCTTCCTTGCGCATTCATACACCTGACGCCGGGCGTCCGACGGGCCAGGCGAGGCGATGAGTGCAGCAGAGGAGCGACTGTGGAGGCAGCTAGGTGAGCATGGAGGCTGCCATACCATCCCGTCAAGCCGCTGATGGAGCAGGTTTTTTGAGGTAGTGGGTTTCCCTCTCATCCTTGAGGGAGGTGGGCTGGAGCTGTTCGGTGAGGCTGGCAGGGGACCCCGTGGGGCAGTGGGAGGCGTGCACCGAGCCCTCCCCGTGGGTGCTGAGGCTCCCACTAGCAACCCTGTCAACAGGAGATAAAGGCACCAGCCCCTCCCTTCTGCTCCCTAACCGTCTATGAATCATTTTATTCTTTTCCTGAAATACTTTGCCTTTTTTTTTTTTTTTTTTTTTACTTTCCATATGCAAAAGCCCTTTTAAAATCCATGAGAGTTTGCGGTCTAAAAATAGTTACCGCTGTACATCTCTGCCTCTAGCTCTGCAAAGCACCATTTGCATGGCTCACAAAGAGACTACCAGGAAGAAGAGTGTTTTCTCAGCAGATGTAAAGGCAACGACTGTTTTTTTTTAGCGAATATTATACAAAACATATCCTTCTGTAGCTTTTGGACACAGAAAATAAGATTTTTCTGTTTTCAGGACTCTGCCCTGTTGCTGTAGAAGCCCTCCAGTCCTGTAGGATCTTTTTGCCCATAGCCTAGCATCACTCTTTGGCAGATCACCACTGGAGAAAAGCAATTACATGGGTGAAATATTGCATATGTTTTGGTTGTTGGGAGTTTTTTTCTCAGAAAATACCCATTTGATTTGACTGAAACAATACTTAAAATTTGTGTGAAATCTTAATTGTTTCAGCTATGGAATAAATGAAGAAAAATTCCTATTTCAGTGCTTTGGTTTTGGAGCAATGTGACATCTTGCAATTTGTGCAGTTTTCCCCAATATTTTTTTTTTAAGGCAAAAACATTAACTGAACATTTTCAGTTTTCAGTTCAACTGAAAAAAAGAGAAACATTTTCATTCAGTGTGTTATTTTGTCTTGTTTTGAAAAATACTTAAAGATTAGATAATTCCTGGAAGGAGTTTGGCAAACTTGTCATTGGCTCTTTAAGGTTTTGAGACTGTCAAGAACAGAGCAAAGTAATCCATCTATATGAGGAGAAAAATGTCTCCTAATCTCTTTCCTCTGTATAAAAATTACTAGGGCTGTGATACATTCCCAATAGTAAAATTAAAGACTTATTTGTGAGACTGCATGTAAGACCTGGATTTAGACCCTCTAATATATAGGGATATTAAGCAGTTCTCCTTCGCTATTGTCAGCAGCATTTTCTCACAGCTTTCAGCCTAAAAGGGAGAAAATATTTCCAGGTGGTTAAAGCAAAGGCCAGGAGTCATGAGTGAGGGTTTGCCTCCGGGTGCTCCGAGCTTTGCTTCATGGTTTTGGGCAAACCAGCCTGAAAGTAGTGAAAAGGTACAAATAAGTAAGGGGAAGCAGTGTGTGATAAATACAGTAATTATTCTTACCTTGTTGGCCCAGCAGCAAAAAATACTCCAGCAACCTGCGGGAGAATGGGGGTGAAAAATACCCTCAAATGTAGAGAGGTGGTCACCTACAGAGGCAACTTTCGTGGTGGCTGGAAGTAGCCAAAGCAAAGCGGGATTTGCAGGTAGAGTTAATATCAATGTAATTGAAAAAGTCAGACAAGTTTTCCAGAAGGTTTTGTGTGCCCAAGGCTTGACTCTTTTTCCTGACTATATCGGATGATCTAATAAAAGATATTACTTTTCCCTACAAATCCTGTCTCCTTTATACTTTCAGAGCATTGCATTTCCAAAGAGCCTACCACAGCAGCAGCGTAGATAAAGCAGCCATCAAGGGTGATGACGAACACTTTTTCATGTCTTTTTTTTTTTTTTTGTCCTTTTTCTTGATGTTCACATTTAACCACTTCTTTGGTTTCCCTTCATGTTCTGGATGTTTTGGTCTGATCTCTGGCCTCGTTCTGCTGTTCAGCTTCAAAGCGTGAAGTTACTTCGGGAAGAGAGAGCCTCGAGCGCGGTTGCCCAGTGTTTGGCACGAGAACCCCTTTGAATTTGCAGCATGGCTTTGCTTTTGCAGCTTGGGGGTGCCAGCTTAGTTTGCAAAACCAGCCTGAGTACAAAAACTTACTGAAACACGTAACTGCAGCAGACCAGGGCTTTATTAATCTGTTTTCTCAATGCTTCTGGGTAAAAACCCGTAAGAATTTGGGGGGTCAGGTTTCTTAGCCTACCTTGGGGAGCAAAAGCTGGTGGAAGTTTTGTAGGGAGCTGTGGTTCAGCCTGGTGAGGCTGAACTCCCCAGTCTCAACTTTGGTTTGCGTTTTGCAAGTCAGTATTTGGCATTTTAGTGACACAAACTGCTGTCCCCCCTCACCAAGGGCTCCTTGGTTTCCCTGTTAGTTATCAGCAGTATAAATGTTTACAGGGGAGGTCGCTGCCTGAAGACTTCATGGCTGAAAGGGAGGCCAAGAAGAGGTACCTTCTATTAAGTAGAAGGAAAGTGAGGGAGCACAGACAAAAAATAAAAGCCACAGGAGCATGTGGCAGCATCGCTTAAATGAGAGATGCACAGATGCCTTGTTTTATGTCTTGTCTTCTGTTGTTTTGGCAGAGGTGTACATCCCAGGGGCGTATGGAAGGGGCACATTCTTTCTTCTTTCTGGAAGAAATATTTTTGCAAAAGAAAATGAAAAGAAATACAATGGCTTTTGAGGTGCAGATTAACAGAAGTTCGATGGTTTTCCACTCCACCTGGAAAACACAACTGAGAGGGATTTTAAAAGTAACGGGATATTTGCTATAACTTTTACTCCCTTTCCTGCTTTTGGCAGGCACATAGGTCAGTTTAGCCAGTCTTTAACACCCTTCTGTGTGTAGTGTCACTTCTTCTGATGTCTGCTGGCTGCTCTCACTACAAATGGGTGCTGGTTTTATTTTACCAACCAGTTACAAACATCCAAATTTGTAGGGTCTTGAGTATCGAGATCAGTTCCTCTTTACTAACCCCCATCTCTCCTTGCCCCTCGCTCTTTTTCCAGCTCATCGCACCCCAACAACTTGTCTTCACAGCCTGTCCATGCAGCTTTCACTGGCTTTCAGCTGACTATTGAAATAAATGAGCGTATGAGCTAAAATAATCCAAGCCATGTTATATTGCACACTTGTCCAAATCTCAGGCAGAGAAAGCATCTCCGTTAATGTTATAAGAAATTCATACTGCCATGTAGTTCGTCAGCAGGTTCCCTATCATTTGTTATATCTTTTTGACAGTTGAGCATCAATTTAGAAATGCCCTGCAATGAACTCGGAGTGAAGCATCGCTCAAGGTCAAGCAAAGGAGGACGCGTTGCAATGCTGAGCCAGTCTTAACTAACAGCTGCCAGTCTGAGCGGGGTGCATGTAGATGTACACCCTTCCCAATTCTCCTCCCCACTGGCGAGTCAGAAGTAAATGGTCTTGAGTGCTAAGGGATTTGTCTTCTGTTGTGCAAAACACCAGGAGGAACTAGCCAGTGTCAGCTACAGAGCACAGAATTTCGTTAATGAACAGAATAACCAGATTTCTTACTGTCTGCTTACGGGGCTGAGGCCACTGCGGGGAGACACGTGGCCGAGCTGGGGTTGAGCCATCCCTCCTCACTAGGGCTGTCTGGTGCAGCGGGAGAGGTTGGAGATATGCCTTATTTACCTTGGAGATATGCCTTATTTACAACAAGCCCAAGTATCTCTTCATAGCGCTGTGCTTTGGCAATATGAACAGCCCTGGAGTGTGTTACGCTGCAGGCCACGTTTGGGGGAGGATAAGTGAGAGCCCTCATTTTGACAGATACCAATACAAGTGATTGTGGCCCAATAACATTTATAATAAGCAAAAACCCAGCCCAAACCAATAATAGAGATGTTCTTGGCATTTGGTAAGAAGTTGGAAAGAATTATTAGAGTCAAAGGTTAAAAAAAAAGAAAAAAAGAGTGGGTGGTAATTGAGAAACATGAAAAGCATGTTGTTGAAGGCCCAAAAGGACTATCTAGGAGGAAAAGTTTCATGCTGGTTACAAAACTAACCAGCTTAGAGGGAAAGTGAAGGAACAGTTCGAAACATAACAAATGGTGTAGAAGGGAAGTTGATGGTGATGAGTAAAAAGCAGAGGTTAGGATCAGTGGAAAATTAATAATTAAAATTAAACCTGGAGCAGTCTGTTGAGGAGGCATTCTTTCCCTGGCAAATTAAAGGAGAAATATGGCATCCTAATAACAGTATCAGATGATTATTAGATGGAAATAGTAGATTTTGTCAATAATACGGAACTGCTCATTGAGTATTTCTGTTCTGGTACTTGTGAAGAGTAAAATGATGCAGTCACACCAATATGATGATGATGGTAAGCAGGTAGAAATATTTTCTGTTTCCACCGTAACTCTGTGTGTCAGCACACATTCAACAGCGGCTTCAGGTGGGACTGCAACCTCAGCTATCTGCCGCAACTCCCTCCCAGTGTCGGGACAACTGAAGAGCTTGTTGGTCAGCGCCAGGTTTGCCAGACTTCTTAGAAACCATAAAGAGATGCTGATAGCAGCCCAGGTTGTAAGACAGAGTGGTTCAAGAGCGGAGTCAGGAGTCCCTCTTTCAGAGACTGGCATCGCCAGGAGAGCCGCAGCACAGGCCACCAGGAGCAGTAACTGCTTGGGCACACCAGCTTTTCATCCCTAAGTGCACATCAGCTTATTGCCAAAAGCATTAGGCAGCTGCTACCAAAGCATGATGTTTTCAAATCATGAGATTTGGACAACTCATTTCAGGAGCTAAAACAAAGATGAAGGTGGACAAAGAGGACTCTGACAATGATTTTCTTATGTTTTTGAATATTTGGGATGCTCCAGAAGACTGAAAGATGCAAATACTGTATCATTATTTTTTTTAAAAGGACACATGAGATGTCCCAGATCATTGTAGGTTCATTGGCCTGATACTGAGCCCAGACAAACTGATTGCACAGCTGATGGCGGCTTCAATTAATAGAGTACTAAAAGAGAATAATGGAGTTAGTACCAGGCAACATCTTGCCAAATTATGGTTTTGATGAGGTGAAAAGTTTGGTTGATGGAGGGTACTGCAGATACTCAGGGTGTTACATAACATTATATTACAAAAAGTGATTTTAAAAATGCAAATATGTTTGTATTCAGGAAACTGCCATGATGCAGTTGAATTTCTGGAGGGATTCTTTGTGAAACTGTTCACAGCCCATGTTTTTAATACTTTCATCGGTGAAAGAAAGCATACAATCATTGCTCGCAGCTTGCAAGCAGCGCAGAGGTAGCAGTGAGTGAGGAAGATGAGAGGTGACAGACTTGGCCGAACACGGTGCAGCATTAACATGTGTTGAGGCACAGAGAATATCGCTCTACTTGGTTTCAGCCCCTGGGAAATGGACACTGAGAAAGGCTCTTGGAAGATGTGGTGACCTTCTGGCCGAGTATTGATGCACAGCATGGCCAAAAGGTTGGCATGGTCTCTGGATGTACAGACACGTAAGTAGGTGTAGGGGCTCTGCTTTTAGCTTGAGCCCAGCATCTCGGGAAGGTCAGTGTTGAGCTTAGCAAAGAGAAGACAGAGAAATGACTTCACCACTAACTATAAGTTCCTGACAGGTGACAGGCATTTTCCGTTTCTTTTCCAAAGATTTTGTAAAACCCAGTTGAAGGAAAACAAAATGCAGACTTGAAATAAGGTGTATGTTTCTGAGGGTGAAATAGCACACACTGTAACAATGAGCCAAGGCTAGAAACTGCATCGCTGGGAGATGACGACTTGAGTTGTACTGTGTTTTACCCGCTGATACTGAGTAGTGCAACGAGGATTTAGTCTGGGGCAGTTGCTGCGCTGTGTGGCAGGTCAGACTGAGAGATCACACCCCAGCTTTTGTCATTGGCACAGTCAGTGGCCACCACGCCATTCAACTGTTTATTAGAAATCAGGATACTCCGCAGAGAAAGCTGTGACAAGCTATGCCGAAGCAGCACTTGTTACAGCGTACAGATGCCTAGGATAACAACGAAGTCTTGTAACTTGGATCAATAAACAACGAAGACCTGCCACCTCGTACGTGTGTCCTGCTTAGTCACCACCTAGCATCTTAGCAAGACCAGCCTTCCCCAGCATGCTAAGTCAGTGCCCTGTAGCACCTCCTCCTCACCCTCTAGCTCCTGCAAAGATCTCACTCGTCTTTCACTCGCTGCAGGCCAGGTTACTTTGCCACTTCCAGTGGCACTGGCACTTTCAGAAAGTAAAGGCCATGGAAACTTCTTCTTAGTGGGCAGGAAAATTACTGCCTCCCCGCAGGCTTTCTACTAAATCATAACAAGCAACCGTTATTTCGACATTAGCGTCTTTCCCATTGGTTACTGTAGGCACAGATCGCTGTTGGTGTTGTCAGTGGTAGTGGATACGTGCATAAGCCTGCAGAGAATCCGCTCTGGCGGTTATGATCTTGTTAACTCTCTAGAGACCACATCAAAGTCAAAGAAATACAAAATAAATAAGCTAGCAGGTTTAAATGATTTTTCATCCTCATAGTTGGGAGCCGCAGGCTCTTAAAAAGTTACGTTTGCAGCAGGATTTGGAGGAAATGATTCCTCTTATCTCTTGGCAAAGAGGATATTTGCAGAGCTGTGAGGAACACAGAAGCAAAACTGAATCTTTGACTCTCAGCCTTGTGCGATTCTCTTTGTGGCTTCCTTTAGGCTTCGGTTAATATGGCAGCCCAAGAAGCCTGGCTTTGCAAGTAGCATCAGGTGTTTGAAAGGCTGAGGTTATTTGTACCAACAGCAAACTGTGATGTACGGTGGCTTTACAAGTCAAAAGTGCTCAGAGTCCTCCAGTCACTGGAATGAGAACAAAATCATACAATTTTGTGCTCGAAACATTACTGCTTTTATGAATATAGAAGTATTTATAAGCTTCAGCCAGCTTTTAGTACCTTTGTATTTCTCACCGGTAATGAGAAAGCATTTTATCAGCAGAATACCATCAAAGCAGAGCTGTACTTCATCTGCTGGGGACACAATGGGTTAAATAGTTTCCTGTTGTCTTCTCACTTGTGCCCCATCCCTTTGGAAGAACGTAGCTAAATACATGTCTGGATAGTCTGCGGTGAAATTACTTACTGTGGGTAAAATACCATCCTGCTGTGAGATCAGCTCCTAAAAATTAGAAATTTTTGATGCATTATATTCTGTTCCCTTTCAGGCCCCACGTTGTTCCACATAATTACAGGTAATAGTACCAAGTATGGCTGAGAGCCATCAGGTGATCACCAGGGACTTTTGCTAATAGAGATAACCAGAAAAGCAAGTGCAAATCTCACAGACTGTTTTGAACACAGCTTCAGGGGGACCAAAGAAGTCGAAAGCTTCCAGGTACTGCTGATGCTTTGGCAACTATGTCTTCAGCGAGCTTGCTAAACAAAAAGCGACACGTTTAGACAGGGCAGGAAAAGGATACTTCACAAGTATCTCTGATTTCCCAGGTATCACTGAACTCTCCTCCAAGTCCAAGTATCAGGCACCTTTCAGGCACTAGTACAACCACCCCTCATAGCCTCTTCATCCTTACTGTCACCTCGCAGGAGATGCCGGGATCTCACAGGAGATGCTGGTTGCCCGCAGTAACTTCCACCTGGGTGGGAGGTTTTGCTGACTTTGTCACAGGGTTTCTGACGCTGCCCAGGGCAGCGAGCCTTTGAGATCCTTGTGCCTCTTTCTTGGACACCTACTTAATCAGAGAGTAAGCTGTGCATGGGCGTTCCTAGTTTAATCTTCATTTTGGATATGCCAGACAGCAAACACATACAGAGTGTAGGAAAAGAGTCTTGAAATACAATCTTATCCTTCAGCCCATACACATGGAAAATAAAAGAAAAAAAAAAAAAAAAATCTTTTATTTTTCCCACATGTGCTTTCCTGTATATAAAAACGGGGCGGGGGGAGAGCCAAATTGGTTTTTTGCCACAACTTCTTACGAATATCCAGTGTACTAAAACGTTACCTGTGGTTATTTTTCTCCTTTATTCCACATAAGAACTTGTATTGAATTTTTTGATTGCTGCTATACACTAAATACACAGCTTCAATTACAGGAAGGCCACAGAACATGTTGGTGGGACTATTAAGTTTGACTGCCCTTCTGACTTTTTCAGAATTGAAACATTTCTGAAACCACCCGATGATACTTAAAAGTGCTTTGTTTCCTACAAAAAAAAAGCATCCAGGCTCTCTTGCTCATATGGCAATGTCACTGTGTGGCAGCTACACTACTTAGAGACGCTGCCCTAGTCTAGCAATAAGCAGTGAAGTCACTGGAGAAATAAAACATGTACAAGTCACTTGAAATGCTAACTTTTGCCTGAAGCATAACCTCTTAACCTCCTATGGCAAGATGTGATATATCAAATGAAACAGGAGTAAATAAATACACTGATGGGTCATCTTTATGGAGAAGTTGGCATGGGGTAAAATGACATAGGAATTTATTATTCATATCAGGCACTTTGCATGACACCTGTATGTGGGCTGCTGGATGGAACACTGCTTAGCCCTTAGTAAAGAGTCTGTTTTGTAGAGAGTAAAGGTGGTTTGCACCCTGTCTGCCTAGACAGGGGAACAGTTGCTGTGCAGTGTGAATGCCCAGGAAAGTGCAAAATACCTGTAAATCCTACCTTGAGACATTCTCGGTGATTTCAGTGCTTGCTTTCAGATTGCCAGCTTAAGACAAAGCCCAAAACATCACATTTTTTCCAGGTATAAAGGCTGAATGCCAAGAAATAATTAAAAAAAAAAAAAAGAAAGAACACAGAAATATTTTTTCTGGATTTTTAGCTGAAGCTAAGATTATCTCTGAATATTTTACAAAAACAACCCATATGAAATGTGAGTGATAAGGTACCTTAAAAATGATACTTATTTAGTCTTGCACAAATCAGTCTTAATGTTGGGTTAATATCTGTTTAATTCTCCTATGGTGTTTCAGGCTCAGGAGAAAAGCACTGTATCTCAAAAATACTCCAGAGTTAATCAGGGATGTGGCAGCATCTGCTTAAGAGAGACCCATAATTGAATCATCCCTAATTAACCTATCACCTCAGCAGAAGGGAATAGGATGTTGGTACCACTACTGAAATGGATGAGGGTGATGGGAATGAAAAGGGGGGGAGGATGAGGGAAAGAGAAATAAAGCAATTTGCCTAACACCTAGTTTTATAACAAATTTGGGAGGAGGGAGGGAAAAGGAATTAAAGTATATGAATCATTAAATCTGTTCAGTATAGTTAATCAGACTGTAGTTTCAAAAACATTTGAGCATATTTACATGTTAATCAGTGCATGATTTAAGTCCAGGAAGTGTTTTCTCCTTTGTATGGTTTGGGCTGCTTATAGTATTTACAGATTTTTTCTTATTATCATTACTGCTGACCTAATTTGTATTCGTAACAATTATAATTTCAAACTAGGAAAAAAAACCTTTGAAAATAGTGGGCCGAAAATAAAAGCGATATCAGAGTTCTCAACATAGGAAATACAACATCCATCGTATATTTATTGAATGAATTATCTGCACAAATCAAAATGAGTAGTATTTCCTATTTGAAATAAATCTCACAGACGTACAAAACAGATCCTGAGGAACACTGCTTGATTTAATATTGTTGTTCTATTTTGTGCTAATATACAGTAATTGCAATTTGTTTTATGCAGTACCCTGCCAGACTGTTTTAGATTATCTGAAGACTGTGCTTCAGCATCACAACCAGCTTATGGTACCACAGCCAACAGACCATCCGACTGAGGTAGTATACAGTGAAGACAACCTATATCTCTTTATGTTTGACAATTCACTGAAAACATGTAGGCAAATAAATCAGTAGGCACTGGAAGAATATATTTAGTAGTAAAAGTATGTAAAATCTATTATTAAACTGTCATTCTTAGGTACAGTAATCCCCCAGATGGAGGAGATTCATCACTGGTATAATCTAGGATGACTTTACTGAGCAGCACGTAACTCCCTCCATCGGCACCAGCTGCGCTTGCCTTGCTTTGGGCAATTTTTCTCTCACTTTTCCTCAGAAACCTCGTTTTTGTGGGTAGAACTTAGGCTAGGGCTAGCCTGGTGAGGACTGTAGCTGTGATTGACAGTGGCCACCGTGGCAGCTGCTGGTGCACAGGGGCTGCAGCCCGTGCGTGGGGAGTACCAGCATGTCGTGTGTATGGACGCAGGCAGGCATGCGGACACAGTTAGTATAGCTCTAATGCAGCCCTGAGATGGTTAACACTAAAATATACGTTTCCTTCATTTTGCAGACAGACCCAAATATAGACTTCTGCAAGGCTTTGGAGTGCTCTTGCTTTTCAGAAAGCATCCCAAACAAAATGTTGAGTGTTGACAATTTTATACTTGATACAGAGTTTGGGGATTTTTGTAATTATGTTGTTTAAAAGTGCTGCAGTGAAAAAGCAGGAAATTTCGTGTCTTCCCCTTCTCTAGAAGATAGATGTATAGATTTATCTATCAGCTCTAGTGTAACTCACGTGAATTTTGCTCCAGTGTGTTTCTATCCAGGCTTGTAAAAATGCCTCAGATGAAGTGGTTTTGTTGAGACTATTCTAGTTTAGACTGTCTGTATTTGAGGCTCTTGCTATGCATGTTTTTGTGTATGTAGTGTATACGTGTCACTACCCATTATTCATGGAAACAAACTGAGGAGAGGGAAGACTTAGGTCAAGTCTGACCTCCCTTTGCACATCAGTGATATGTAGTGCAAACGTCACGTAGTCCAACTTAGTGTAGTTTCAGTGAAGATGCTTTGCAGCCGTTCAGGGTGTGCATCACTGCTCCTCCATTCAGTTTTTTCCTGTGCAAATTGATATATACATATATAAATTTATATTTATATATATCATTAGCTGTTATCACTGAAATATATTCCAAGGATTCATTTCGCTTTTTTTAATGCTCATTGGCTTAACTAAAATTTTCAAGCACTGTAAAAACTGAGGCTGTTCTGTAATGTCCCACATGGAATAACTTGTCATGATGTGACAGAATTTTTTATTCAATTAAACACATAGATGCTAATCTTTTATTCATAAGCTTAATCATGTACAAATACAAGCATGAATGCATTTGTACTTTGGTTCTTCCTTCAGGGTCTGCTTATTTCATTTCTGGAAGGTTTTCTGTTTGTTTTAGTGTAATGACTGCTGGACACACCAAACTGCATCATATATTTACCGAGAATCTTTCGCCCAGAAGTGCTTTACTTTCAGAGGAAGTAATGAAAGTATATCTGTAGCAGGAACCCAGCAATTGTTTAACAGGGTAGCATAACACTATATCATGCCTTTGGAGAAGAATGAGGAAAAATATCCTAAATTTCAGAGGGAATAAGAGAGAAGTAAAATAAAATTGGGGCTGAGGAAATTACGCAAAATTTATTACCTTCTCCTCAGTTAATAGTAATGTGAGCTCTCATGAAATTTAGATGTTGGGCCTTTCTGTGCCCTATTTCCATCAGTGCAATACATTTAAACACAGAGGTGGCTTCTAGGATAGTTTGCTACTTAGCAAAGCCACATATAAGCATCCGTCCCTAACGCACATGAGCAAGCCTGGAGCCTTACACTGTGCCATTACAGGCTTGCATTGCATTGCTCCTGCCTACTGGGACTTAAAAGTAAGGCAGTGCCTACAGAGTTAGCTGCAGCTTGTACTTTGCACTGGTATCAGTAAGAAAGGTCCTTACTTCGCTACAGGTTTTTTTAATAGGAAAAAAACCATAGGTTTCAGAAATCTAAGGTAAGAAAATAATTCGCTTTATATAAAAGGGATGTGGAGCTAGCTGCTGAAAAAAAAAGTACCACTGTGGGGATCAGATGGTCCTGTGTATTCCCTCTGTGGTGGAACAAGCCAAGGAAATACTAGCGTCAGCTCCCCTTGAGATGGAGTGGTCACAGTTGCTTCAGCATAAGACTACGATACCCCCAAAGAGCTTTCCGTGCTGTGCCCCTTCTCTTCCTCCTTCCCCAGCCCCTTCACCATGTCGGCAGAGGACGAGGAGCTGGACTGGATGGAGGATAATGTCCTTCCCACAGCAGAGCTCCTCACACATATTGCTGGCTTCCCAGGCGCCTGTGTACCTGGCAAAAATTAAAGCAGCTTCTTGTATCATGACTGGAGGGGGAGGAATTGACCCTGGCCCTTTTGCAGTGGTGGGAGGAGACAAGTGAAGTGCAAAGAGAAAGTCTCAAGCGGTAACAAGAGTTGGACTGTAGGTCTTTCTCTTGGGGATTACAAGCTCAGATTTACAAGCTACAGGGGGAATGAAGAGTTGAGATGTTTTGGGGGGAGGGGTCCCTCAGACAGACAAACCCCATCTCTTCCTTTATATTTTGGCTTCCTTTGCAGAGTGTTGGATTTGCCTGTAGCTGTCTTTGCCAGCAGTTTGCACCAAGGCGAACAAGTAGCGGAGTGTCACATAAGCTCAGCTCCCAGTGATGCTACCACCCCGGGAGGTGGTGGTACCCTAAATCATACAGATTCTCTCATGACCCCCTCATCATGGTCTTCACTGAATTCAACCTTCCGTATATTTATCAAACTTGCAAAAAAATTAAAAGCAAATACCTGAGGAAAAACTTCAAAGATGCTCCCACGCTGTCTCCCAGGATGCTATAATAAATATACGAAAGGAGGCAAGGGTAGTACTTAAAAATAGATTTTTCAGATATCAAAGATCTGGAAGCGAGGAGGAGAAGTTTGCAACAGTTTCCCACAAGTGCAGCATGCGGCTGATTGCCTCTGTTGAGCATCAGACCCATGTTTCTGTAGTTTGCTGTGAGCTCCTATCTAAGCTGGAGGCTATACGAAGATTTTACTAATTGGGCCTCCAGATTTATGTGTTTTAATAAAGAGGCGTAGCTGTAAAAGTGAATGAGTCTCTAGGAGGGCGTGGTTTGGTTTTTTGTGTACTTCAATTATTTCAGGTATATTAACAGTACCATCTTATGTCAGTTGCATAATCCTGAACTATGGCATTTTATGGGCAACAAGAATTAAATACAATTTAGGTACGATTGACTAAAGAGGGCTTATAAATGTGTGTGGAGTATAGGAATGCCCATAATTAGTCCCACAGCATTCATTTAATGTGAGAATATTGAAGCACACAAATTACGAAGGTTAAAAGCAAAATTTCTTTCCAGCTGACATGGTAGCATTTCTGTAAAGCTATAATTTGAGTTAATACAGCATTCATTAATAATAATGAAGCTTTTAGTTTTCATAGTTCCTTTATTTATTTTCTTTACATTTTTCACAGTAACATAACTGCTGTCAAGTTTCGGGTGTGTTCTACAGAAGTAATAAATTTATTATAAAAATAGACCAAAAGAGTCACCTCTGAAGTAAACTGTCAGCTGCGATGAAGTGATCCATTTGATCACGCTCTTCAAAGACCCTTTTCATGCATTTTAACAGATTAAGAAGAAAGGTTATACTTAAATAGTATACCCTGTCACTGATTCTTAACTCTTTTTAACCTGCTTGTTAAAGTGGAAATTATCAATAGCCACCTCTCAAAACGTATTCCTTGTACCTCACCAAATGCAAGTTCTAGAAAACGGAAATGTAATTTTAAAAGTCCTCATTCTCAGTAAGAGCAATTACGCGTTCACTTCAGGATGTGTTTCGCCATCAGTATCACGGCTAGTTGAAAAGAGTATTTTTTATTGCAGCTGACATCTTTGCTTACTTGCCTTGTGAAATAAGCAACAGAAATATTTCACTTTTTCAGGGGAGCAAGCAGTTGCTGAACAACTACCCTGTCTACATCACTAGTAAACAGTGGGATGAGGCTGTAAATTCTTCCAAGAAAGATGGACGACGGCTCCTTCGCTATCTCATCAGATTTGTTTTCACAACCGATGAGCTTAAGTACTCATGCGGCCTTGGAAAAAGGAAAAGGTCAGTGCAGTCAGGAGAGACAGGTCCTGAAAGACGTCCTCTGGATCCAGTAAAAGTAACATGTCTCAGAGGTACTGCATCTTTTCGCTCAGTGTCCACCATATGTGATCTCATTTCACCACATTGGCTCTGGCTCAGTAGAAGCATTTGGCTGACAGTTGCAGAACTAGAAGGGGTTTCACAGGCAGGTGACAAGCAGCCAGAAACACTCCGCTTTTTTTTTTTTTATACATACATATATATATGTATGTATGTATTATATATGTGGTTGGGGTTTTTTTGAATGGGAAAAAACAGGACTGCTTATTTAAGAGAGGAGACAAATGCAATGGCACATGACACTGATATACTTGAAACAACAAAGAAGGAAAATCAGACAATCCTGATTACGCTCTTTTATAATAAAATAAAAGGGCATTCTTTAACACTGATATACAGCAAAATTAACCAAAGGAATATTTATAGCCTAATGTGCAATAAGCATGTGACGCTCAAGGCCACAGTGCATCATTGGAGTTAAAAGCTAAGAGAGTTTCAGAATAGGTTTGAACATTTTGTAGGGCCAAGAACATCTACAGATTAATTACATACAACGTGTATACAAATGCAGCGTCAAGGATTTAATTTCTTTTTCAAAGTACTGATGCAACATTGACTGAAAAAGTTAGGGAACAACTTTCCCCCATGTTTAGCCTGAAAAGGAGGGGGAGTTTTGCAAGCATTTCACAATGTCAGAGAGTGAGGATGTTGGACAATACAGAGAAGGGGTCCAGATTGAGAAGAATTATCTGTTGTGGCAGTTCATACTTTGGTTTCCTAAAATTGTTCAAAAGCCCTGGTACTGGGCTTTATAACGAAAAATACAAAACAGGACATTAAAAACATGTTTGTAGTATCAGCATCTGCATTTTTATAAATGCATATGCGTATCATTTCTTTAATTAACTCATAGTTAACTTTATAGTATTTTGTGAGCACATACATGAAATTTTGGTTGAACTGACTTCAAGAATGTTTTACTACTCAATGCAGTGTAAGAAGCTATATTTTGGTCAGTCAGTGATAAAAGTATCTTTAATCATCCAGCTGGAGTCTAAAGTGGTTATATACATCAGACGGAGCCTTGTCCCATCTAGGTTAGAAGAGTCCAACAAGGCCAAGTAGATAAGACCTGTAGTTGGGGTACATTGATGTAACCAGGTAATGAACTCAGATTTTACATACAGCCAAATTAGGCAAAGAGGCTCTTTTTTTACTACAAAGGAATCTGTTAACCTGTTCTATGATGCTCTATCAGACCTTATACTCTATCAGAGCTTAATAGAAGGGCAAGTCCGTTGCACACCATGCTGCACAGAGGTCTGGAGCAAGATTCAGGGTCCCAGAAGTTCTCCTGGAAACTGAAGGCTGAATACAAATGCATTAACCATTTACTAATGACTTTAAATTTCACCTAATAATTTATGCACAAGCAGAGTGTTAATACTCTTTTCTTCCCCTTTCTTCCCCCTGCCTCCCACGAAGACTAACAGTAAATCCACATGTAAATGGACTTTTGCTTATGGCCACTCTCCTTTCTGGGGTCCTGGACATACAGAACATGTGGAGCGTTCCTTGGGAGAAAGAGAAAGGCCAATTTCCTTAATTTGCAGAAGCTTGAAAAGGAAGCCAAAACATTCAGTATCTAAGGACCAGTTAAGAAAGCAGAGTAGACAGCTTTCCCTTTGGGCTTTCGTGCATGGGTGGGAACGTGACAACTTTCTCCAGTGCCAAGAGTTGGTCACTGGCTCCTACCCGTTTGCAAGCCAAGGTAACAAGTGTCTGACTAATTCTCAGCACGTCCAATTATGCCTTCCCACCATAGCAGGAAGTACAAACTGCTTCTCTGTCTGCACTCAGAGTAGTTTAAACATCTATAAACATTTTTAATATATTCCTACACCTGACTGATGTCTGGAACCAGCTTTAAAACAGCCTGGCATGCTTAAATTGTAGCATTACTCCTCTACGTGGTAACAATTTCTCTGAGAAAAACACCAGTCTGTGGAGCCCCACATGAACATAACTGGGTAGGAATTACTGTTGCCTGTGTGGATTTCCAGGGAAATGAATTTAAAACCGAGATAGCTATCACTTTTGCAGACACACTGCTGGAGGAGCTATGCAAAAATCACGTCCTAATTGTCCAACAGATGAGATACCTTGCAGGCATGGGAACTCAGTAAAAGCACAGCATTCCCTGGTCTCGAGATGTGGTGACAGTAATGAAGTTACCTTACGCCACTTATTGTGCTGTTGGCTTGTCAACAGTAGAAAATAGAATTTAAAAATATCCTGGGACATACAATACTGCATGAGGGAATAACTAATGTTACAGAATAAATAAGAAGCTCGGTTTCCATATGAGGTACAGTGTATCTAATATATCTAATAAGGTGCCTTCACATTTAAAATCGTATTTGGATGTTTCAAAGTCCAAATACACCTCTTTGAGCTATGTCTAGCAGTTAAAACTCCAGAATTGGTAAGGCACCTTCTGCAAGTTTAGCATATTGCATGTCAAAGAATCTGAAAAAGAAATTATAAAAAATGCAATCATCACATACAAATAGCTGTATGTGGAAGCAGCAGCTATTTAAATAGCCAAATTACATGCAGTACAATTCATTTTCTCCTGCATTGAAAACTATTGCAAGGCTTCCCAAATTAGCCCTCTAATCTCATTTAGCTATTTCTAAGGCCAGTTTAGTCTCTGAAAAATAGGTGTCAGATTCAGGAAGATGTAAGGAGCAGGACTTAAAATGAAAGAAATTCCAAACAGAAAGGAGCACCAAACGGAGATAATGGTAGTGACATTCTCAAGCAGGTTGTGGGCTACTGCAGCCTGCAGATGTTGAAGCAGCCAGCAGAGGGCGATCATAAAGATCCACGAGAGTAATCGCCTTAAGGTACAAATACACAACAGGTTTCAAATGAAATACATCCCGGTTCATGTTAACTTTCACATGTATGGCACATGCTGAATCACGGTCGTCGCTTCGAATTAGTTCTTTTTATTTCCACAAGAAGGGATTTTATCTCCAGGTCCCACGCGTCACATAATTAGCTCAGATATAACAACATACACTGCATGTGGAGAAACACACTGGTACAGAACTAAAATAGGTCCAAGTGGCATTATCATGGCATCCCCCATAAGGCTTTACTTCTGCTTAAGTAGAGCAGTAATGCCCCCTTTCTTATTTCCCATGAGCTTTTGACACCTGGGCGATAATGGATGCTGCAAAGACAAGTTGTTTTTTATCCTTGCATGTTTTCCCGCAGAGTTCATTAGGATGCATTGTACTTCCAACCCAGACTGGTGGATGCCATCCGAAGAGCAAATAAACAAGGTATTCAGCGACGCAGTAGGACATGCTCGTCAAGGGCGTGCGGTGGGGACTTTCCTTCACAATGGGAACTCATATTACGAAGGGACTGACCATCCAGGATCACAGGATGAAGTCTTCAATAGAGGTATGCAAGATGGATCTGGCGATTGATGGCAGTAAGAAGAACCTCATAAAACAGTAGCAACCACTTAATTTAGGAGAGACTATTTGTTAAACACACTTACCCTGCTGTCATTTAAGAATCCAAAGCATGTTTGAACACATACTGCATACATTTCAGCTTCTCCATCCTACCATGTCCCAGTTAACAGAAAGAAAACCATTTCAAGACCTGCTCTATGGAACTTCTTAGTGCCTATTATTTGCAAATCCTTCATAGCACCCTCAAAGGGAAATTGCAGTTCATTTCATCTAGTTCTAGAGGAAAGGTCGTTTAAAAACTATAAAAATGTCAAAAGAAACAGCAGCTACTGTCTCGTCTGCCTATTGATAACAAGCCCAGGTCTGGACCCAGAACAGCTGGGTACTATTTGCTTTCCCGGAGTAGGAGATGTAAGAACAAGTCTGCACGCTTATAACAAAAAAAGAAGTGGTCTCCCATTTCCTAACAGAAAATAACATAATTATCAATGCTACCTTAAAATACCGCACAAGATGGAAAATTCAGGGACTTCCTTTAGCCAACTCTGCCAGGAAATTAAGCTTCCCGGGTAAAACAGCAGTGCTCGTCAACAGCAGAATCCTTCAAAGACCCAGAACAATAACAGGCACTTCTAATAGATAAAAATTGCTTTGTATATCAGATAGACACTATATTTATCTAGATTTCTAGGGGATTAGGGTTGATCATGACAGTTTTCATTAAAACAAGATTGCAGAAAACAAATTGCCATTTCAGAAGACAAGTTTTGCTTTGTCTGTTCCAATTCTGCAGCCATATTACGTAGCTTTAGAGGCTTTAAATAGCCTTTTCTTGGTTTTGCTTTCATTTGTGGTTTATATCCGTTCCTTGAAATAGATGAGGCAATGTGCTAGTCTTAACAGTCAGGTGTTCAGTGTTGCATTCAGGGAGGGGTCGGGTAAGAAGAGCCTAGTTTAACCTTCTGTTGTAAGTAAACACGGGGTCCAGACTAACTAAGAGCTGTAAGAAAAGAGCTGTGCTACAGCAGAATTCACAGCGGTGCACAACACCGGAAGCAGATACCAACTTTAAAAAAATAAAAACGTCAGTCCACTGAAAACCTTTAATTTTAAAGGCTTAGGAGTCCGTTGTCCCTCCGAATTGGTGCACTCCAGAAGTACGCGATGCCAAAGAAACGATACCCTTTCCTTTCCGTGTCAGGGCGTTTCCATCTCCCTGCCCTTGTCCAGTCGCTCAGGCCAGTGCTGGCACCCTTCACAGCCTGAACCAGCTCTCCTTGAGGCAACACTTCCCCGCTGGCAGGTGCGGGGGACTGGTTTTCGGAAAGAAAGTTCACTTTGCTTTTGACCATCCTTAGTGCTACCTCATCAGCGTTGACTCTCCTGAATGCGTATCTCATGCTCCCCGCCTTGTGCGAGCCACAAGAGAAGCTACTAATTGCTCCTTTTACCCTTCTCCTCTCCTTCCCAACCGCCTCCCCGTGCGCCGGGCAGGGCAGGAGGCACCCAGCCCCTTCCTCAAAGATCAGGAAGGGCCCTCCGGGGCGCAGCGCTCCTCTAGCTCCGGCCGGACCGCGGACGAAGGACCGAGGCGGTCTCTCAGGGGTCAGCTCCCCCACATGATAGCTCCTTCCCGCCTGCCGCCTCCTCTCCGCCTGCGGTTGTGACCGGTCCCTCACGGCCGGCCCGCGGGGCGCCTCGGGACACGGGCTGCACCGCCGCCGACGGGGCCTCGCTCGGCCGGGATGTGCTTTCGGCCCTTCAACGTCCAGTACCTCCCGATTCGTTTCGTTCTGGGTGGTTTTTTAGGAGGGGTTGAAAGGCACTCACTTGCCCCAGAGTAACATTTATTTTCTGAAAGTGAATGAGCGGTTTAGTCACACTGGACCTCACCAGGCCGGGGGGGTTTGGGACAGCATCCCTCACTACAGGCAGGAGGTGACTTTCCTTGAGCAGTCGGCGGTGCGCGGTGCCTCTGGAGGAGAAGCTCGGTGTATAGAAACGTCGAGGTACAGATATCCTATAGTAGCTTTTCAGTGTTGAACTTACACTTTTTTTTAAAAGAACTATGATAGAAGATGTTACATTGCTCAGATGGTGTAAGTCTTGCTGGTCTATGTTTAATGTGGTGACACTTGCCAGAACTACTTGGTAAAACATGTCAGAACGTGTGAGTCAACATTATACTGTAAATTTGTCCACGGCGATATGTATCATGCTGTATTTTTGTAAACATTGTGATGGTTTCCTTTCAAATGTTTAATCGTATGAGGTTAAAAATAGGAACGCTTCATTTTTAACAGTCACAGAACAGAATTACTGGACTGGACAGACCTCTCTTACTTAA
The DNA here is from genome assembly GCF_900496995.4 of Aquila chrysaetos chrysaetos. Taxonomy (NCBI): domain Eukaryota; kingdom Metazoa; phylum Chordata; class Aves; order Accipitriformes; family Accipitridae; genus Aquila; species Aquila chrysaetos. The sequence goes on along the minus strand of NC_044004.1, from coordinate 27,261,457 downwards.
TAACCTAAAGATTTGCTGAAATAACTAGTAAGCCTAGCTTTATTTTTAGTGTAAAAAGTGTAGCCAGCGTCCCGGAACCACTCACAATCGTCTCTGCTCTCATACTGTGCAAAATAACCAAATGTATAGTTTCATCCTGAAAGCCACTTTGGTACTAGAAATGGCTTTGCAGGTTTGGACCTTTCTTTACGAACAAAATTTTGCCCTCAGTTGCTTGCGTGCACTGGCCAGTGACATGAATCGTAGTCACAGACAGGCATTAGCAGACACCAGCTCATCTTTTTTTGTTCATGTTTGGTTTTAAAATAACAGAGTACAACAACTTTTATCAGTTGTCTCTTTTTAATTGCTATCATGGCCACTTGACTCTTGACCCACCCATTTCATTTAAAAAAGCCCCAAACCTTGCACAACAGCTTATTCCGATTAATTTGTTTGTGAAGCATTATAAATTCATATACACTGAAGTGTCTAAATATCCAGAAGATGTTAGGTATAATAGTACGGGACCTGAAATAATAGATAGCGCATAAGCCCTTGCGGAGCAAGATATCCATATTTAAGCAGCGTGCTTTGTAAGTCAGCACATCCCTTCCCAGCTCTGGATGTAGACAGCAGGCTTGCGACAGAAGGAAACCGCTATCTATCATGTCACTCCAGAAAGTCCCAGGAGGATAGAGATTCTTGTCTTATCCTTCCATACTCTTTAATCTTACTGTCATTTATGTATCTGCCTTCTCTCAAACTCTGTGTAGCAGTACCGCACGCCCATCTGTGCCAACATGCCTTCGCTATATTTTCTATGACAAATATTTGTGGAGAAACTGTGATTAAAAAACCATTAATCCTGATATTTTTATTGTTATGGTGTAGTTAATTCTATGAATACTTTCTAATGATGATTGTACTGTGTAGAGTAAGTACAGGTTAGGGATAGACCTTTACCAGATATTGTACAAAAAAAAAAGTGCATAGTGTAATATAGACTAGTAAGGTTTTTGTGACAATTTCTATAGGATGTGTGAATTGTTTTCTATGTGGAAATACACATTTCTTTTAAAGAATATAAAATCTTAGAGAATTTTTTAAACAGTCAATATTTTTTAATTATAAAGACATTTGTTACCTACAGTTTACTATTTCAGGTGTTAATTCTAATTTGAATATTGGTTTTATTACTACATACCTCCAGTTCCATTTGTTCTGTTGCATAAAAATGCACAATAAAAGTTAGTCTCTGGTTAACCTGTCTCCCTGTCTCTATAGGTGGTGTTGTGTCAGTGTGACAGCCATCACAACTGGTTCTCACTATAAATATATATTAAAAGTTTTAGACTTGGATTTCTATAAAAGGTTAGAGGCCTGTCTTTTGCATGAAATGCTTGTTTGGTATGAAGCACCAGCAAGCACAGTGAAAGCTTATGAAGAATTCAACTATGAATATAATATAAGTCATTTTCACCTCAGAATATAACCACATATATTTATGCGCTGGTTAGATAGAAAGACTGCTCAGAGAAGGTACCCATCTGCAATCTTAAGGCCTGGATTTTCAAGCAGTGGAGTTTAAATCCCATTTTAATTCAAAATTCAGTGATGGCTGAATGTCTCCTGTTCTCTTAAACGCTTTAGAAAATCCCAACTCCAAATAATTTGTAGAGCAATTACAGTGACAAACATTCACCACAGCAAACCCCTTCTGCTGGGCTGTGAAGCAAGACAGGCCTGACCTCAGGCTGCTGTCATCCATTAGAAATGGCTGCCACATATTTTCATTATAAAACAACGCTTTTGGGTGCCTGTAACATTGTAAAACTAACTGGGGTTTCTAGATCAGGGGCTTCAGCCTACTGGGGTTTTTTGTGAAAATCATCTGTAGTGAAACCCGCACCAAAATAATTTCAGGTGATTCTGAGAAATGTAGGTAAAAAAACCTGTGCTAATCCCTCTGAAAAAAAATCATAATTTACTTCTCTTTGGAAAGCTCTGACTTGCCAGGCTTTTGGGCAATGACTTGAAATGTCAGAGGGTAGATCCAGAGGCCAGAGTGAACGGGGATGGGGAAACCAATGGAGTGACGGGGCAGTACAGGCACGAAACTGGCCGGGGAAGCTGACAGGGAAGGAGAGCATGTAGGTACGGAACCAGAAGCAGCAACCGGGTTTTTGAAGCTTGGAAAGATCCCCAGAGAGATGAGGTCTAACAGCAGAGTCTGTAAGAAGCTGATGAGCATGAGAGGTAGCAACGGGGGCTGGACAGGCAGAGAGAAGGGGTAAGGAAGAGGTCCTGGGATGGGGGAGAACCAGGCCTGGGAAATTACTGAAGGGTAACAGGCAGCTCAGCTGCCTGTAATTCAGTAATGTGGCATTTTATCACTCTTCCACTAAATACCTGTTAGACATACTGGGAAGGCAATAGTTAAACCGTGCTCCGGCTCTGCCACGGTGCTGGTCCTTCAGGCTGGCAGTTATGCGTCTGCTCAAGTACTAAGATGTCCCTGAAGGGGACCTTTAAGGTCAAAGTCAGCCATTGCACCTCATGTGTATGAAGGAATTTAGTTTTTACCTCATTTGCTTAGAACAAGGTCATGCGCAAGCTCACATTATAGAAGTCTTTGTAATCTTAATTTTATTAAGACTACTCAAGTTGCAAAATCTAGCCCTCAGGAGTTCAGCTAGGCAGGAATTGCTGTTTTCTCTGCCACCCTCCCTCTACTGAGGCACCTCTGTGACTGGAGCTAGTGGAAGGAGGAGTGTCAGAAGAAGAAGTGCTTCCATCATGGTGAGGAGACTGGAACATCAGAGTCCTATGGAACACAGCATGTTTCAACCTTCAGCCTGCTGTATCCCAGTTTTGGGCACAGTTCTTTCATAGGGGTTTTGTAAAGATTAGTGCTACTGAAGAACCAGAGCTATAGTGCTAAGCACAAGAGAAAAAGCCGTTGAAAACAGTAAAAAGCCTGCCTGCAGTGTTGTTTGAGTGCATGCAGTACGTAAAACCAGGCCACAGATCAAATGATGAGGATAAAACAAAAATACCAAATCACTGCTGATGGAGCAGCATCCTCCTGCAGGAAAGCTGGGGCACTGGGAAACAGCAGCATTGTAGAGCAGACATAAGGACTCCCAGGTACAAGGAGACTGAGATACATTTGCACAGCAGCATTAATTTTGCTCTCTCCTAACATCTGAGACCTTAAGATACTGCCTTCACAACGTTCTCTTCTCATAGCTTTGCAATCAACTAGCTCACAGTTTGGACACCACCACAAGATGAGTGCTGACTTGCACAGTTTAGCTTTGGTTTGTAAATATGCACATAGACATCTCAAAAAGAACAGGGAAGAACGAACTCCTCTTTCCTCACCTGGCTCATCTGCACCATGGGTGACTACCAGTGGTCCCCAGGTTCTTCAGCAGGAGGAAAGCATGAATACAGCTCCAGGTGACAACCATATAAATCTTAGTTATTGATACAGCAAACCAATACCACTGATGTGACTTGAGCACTCCTTGAGTGGGGCCTATTTAAATCAAAGGCTCTGTCTTGGTTATTTCCTAGAAAGTTCATACATGAACAGCTCTCCAGGGATAAATCCTCCCTGTTGCAGCATGGAGTCCCCTGGAATACTTGGCAGATCTCTGTGTATGACCTTACCTTGTGAATACAATAACCCTCCTCCAAAGACTTCAACATCGGAAGTATAAAAGCAGCTTCTACTGCCATTGCATGGTGTTAAGGCGGGGGGGGGGGGGGACGGGGACGGGGACGGGGACGGACACGAAAACCCCAAACCAAAACACACACCATCAAAAACCCCACCACACACCAGCAGAGTAATTACCTGAGACGAGAAAAAAAATCTGACATGAACTTACATAACAGTGTTGGGGAAAAGCTAAAAAACCTTTTGTTCTTAAAAACACTTTAAACTCTCCTACTCATCTGGCAGATATAATTGCCACAACCAAGGCAATCTTTGTAGGAAAATGGAAAGAAACAGGTTTTCTAATGACTCGAAGGTTCCCATCAGAAAAGTTAATATTAATTTAGCTCCCATTTAGGAACAGGGTCAGTAGTACAGCAGAAAAGTCTAATTAAACCATTCAAAACTGCCTTGTAGTAATGCGAGTGAAAAACTGAAAAGTCTTCTTGCAAAAGGATGTAAACCTGAAGAGCCCACAAATGAACTATTTATTGAACTGATGGAAAGATGCATTTTTTTCTAAAGGATAATCCAAAACGAGAAGCAGAGCAGCAAGCAGTCCTAACAGTCTCTTGACAGGAAGTCCTCTTCCTTCTTGAAGGAAATACCCAGGCTACCTTTCCTATCCACAGCATCAGGAAGACAGTTCCAGGGCAAGACCAATCTCCAAGAAAAGAAACTAACCTTGGCACATTCGTAAACCCACCAAACGCTAGCCAGAGCATCGCTGCACATCTCCCCAATGATCCAGAAGTGTTCAATTGTCTACTGAGCAGATGGAGCTCTTGGAACATAGACTTTGGAATTCATCTCCTCCACCCAAACCCCTTGTTTTCAACCACCTGGAGACTGAAGCTACATATTGAAGGTCAGAACCAAGGAAATCGGTGCAAGGCATAAAGGGGGAAGAGCAGAATAGGTCAAAGTCCACAAGCTTCACATAGGCCTAGCTAAAAGTAGCAGTCTTGTCCTTTGCCACATTCTCTGTGATGAGATGATATGAGTATTTACCTATTTCCTTTGATCAAAACCTAAGCTCTTAGTGGAAGCAACAGATCTGAGCTGTTTAGAGAAGCTGGGGACAATCAGGTTCTAAGAAAGCTTGGCTTTCTTCAATGGCAGAAGACAGAACAAACGCCTGCATATTTATGCTCGGAGAGAATTAAGAAATGTGAACAGCGTATCTATTCAGGAGCTTCACTCCAGCAACAGACATAAGTGTTTGGGCTCATAAGTAGGCATACCATGGAAATTTTGCACAACCATAACTTGCAAGAGGAACATTTCCTCATTCAAATTCAACAATTACCAAAGCAAATATTATTTCATGTCTATCACCATGGGACCAAATCTTAAAAGGCAGAGATCTTATTCAACATTGAGAAACAAACCACCACCACCACAAACGTGGCTCCTCCTCTCTCATCCCTCTCCTATTTTTAGCTCTTGTATTTGATAGAGAAATACCTGCTGAAGGAAATTAAAGGCTGCAAAAAGACTTCTCCCATGAGAAACTCGTCCCCATGACTAGACTTGAGCTGCCTTGCCAGCGGCTCAACCCTAAGCTAAGGCTGAAAGAAGACCATGCAAGAGGGAGATATATGATTTTCATTGTTCTCTGCTCACTTTTGCTCTGCTGGGGATACATCATTTTGATCCTTTCTCCAGGTGGAATGGGGCTAGAAAAAGGGCTGTCAGGAGAAACTGAGAGCTGCCAAAAGTATTCTCCCACCAAGGAACTCACCTGAGTTCAGCCCTGGATGTCTTGCTCAGGCATCAGCTTTTGGTAAGGATTAGCACTGACATACCTTTAATTTAGCATACAGATGTCAAAATTATGCATCCTTAGCAAACAAAAGTGAGCGGAGAATGTGAAAAAAATCATACATCTCTGTCCAAGTCACTTGAAAATTGTTTATGTACATTGGAGATTGAGGATATCAAAACAATAAACTTTGTCATAAAACTATTCAATCTTGTCCCTCTTGTGAAGAGCATCCCTTCCATTTCTGTTAACTTCTTTAGCTTCCACAGTAACACGATGGTATACCTCAGGTATCCCCTTTGTAAGGTGTCTTGCTTAATATACTTCTGAAGTTAACCGTTTCATTGCTCAGTCTTCCCCACCTTCTTCCTCTAATGTCCATCAGTCTGAGTGGCTAAAGACGTAAGAGCAACCACAGGTCTGTTAAACCTCTCTATGCTGTCTCTTGACAGCAGCCAGATGAAAACACAGGGCAGAACACAGAAAGTTTGGTCATCTCAAAGCCACAGCTTCACTGAAATGTCACCTTTTCATCAAGGTTTCCAAACTGTCCAAATTCATTAGAATCTTCTTCCACAGTATTTATTTTTGCTAAGGTATCTGTTCTCTTTCACGAGAAACACCATCAGTGAGGTACAAATCTACAACCAAAGACACCTACATACAATTATAACATGCAGAGACACAAGTTCACACATGAATGTATTTGTGTGTGCATCAAATGCAAGATGCATTTTTATTACTGCAGCTTGCTTTGGAAAAAACATTTTGATCCTAAACTTAATGCTTTGTGTATTCAGAGTGGCCTGATTTATTTCAATGGTAGACTGCTGTTCCATCAGTATTTCTGGGGAAAAAAAAAATTCTCTAACACTGAATATCAGTTTACACTAGAACACTGAATAACATTTAAGCCACCTTGTTTGTAGTAAAGAGGACCTAGAAAAGATCCTACTAAGCCCCAATTCAGCACCAGAAGAACTCAAGAAGTCTAAATTAAAAAACAAAAACAAAAAAACCCCAAAACCCCACAGTACAGAACTTGGGTCAGTCAATATAGGTAATTTACTAGAGGCTGAGCTGTGAAGGCAGAAATTATGTCCCTTTGCTAAGGTTTTCAAGAAGTTTAACTCAAATGGTAAAGGAAGGTTTATTTTACATGATCTTTTAATAAAGTCCTCCATAAAATATTTGGAAAGACAGACAAAACTGATTCTTGAACAGATTGCCTCCAACCAGCTGACTGCAAGGTCCCACTTCAACCCATTACCAACCATTTAACACAATTAAAGAATGGCCCTTCAACAAATGCCACAAATGGCAAATAAAGAAAGGATTTTGAAGATTCCAGGTTACATTATGCAAAAAGACAGAGCTCTCTCCCTCTTTCAAAGTGGCCAAGACCATCTGCCTGTTTATTCAGATAGCCCAAAAGACAGTCCAGTATTTGGACTTGACCTCAAACACACAAGGCCCTGAAGTCTGTCACTTACCTGCTCAAGCAGATTTTGTGCCATTTGGTTTATTAAAAAAAAAAAACAAAACAACAAACAAAACCCAAACCAAAACTGTTGGCAATGGTGTCACCATCCAAAAATAATGTTGCTGAACATGGGAGATGAGTTTGTGACACACAGCCTTTTGCAATCTGAACACCACACATTACTGCCCAGTGTCCCTCCAAGAAAATCCCTTGAGAAAGGGAGTCTCTTAACTACGAAATGAAACATCTTTAGCAATCAGGACACATGCTGCATATCCAAAATCTTTCCCGAAATATGTTGCTTGATGTATGCAACTTTCTGATATCCGGTACCATACAGACAAAAACTCCAGTTTTTCAAGTTTCTCTACTTTATCGCCCAGGCTTCTTGCATTTTTGTCTCTTCTTTCGAACCACATACAGATTTTTTTTTTTAGCCCAATCAGAAGTAGTTCTTTCCATAACTGGATAAATCACCAGTTTTCATCAATGTTTGTGACAAAAAGTGGCACTTTAATGAATCAGTATGTTAAATCCTCTCTAAGCTGACCAATTTCAAGTGAATGATACCTAGCTTTTTCTTAAGAGGTTTGGACAGCTTTGCTGGGATTGTCAAACTACAGTTATTATGTAAGTCTAACACATAAACCCAACCTCTTCAAGAAATTCTCCATACCCTTGACTATACACAGACATGCAACCCATCTGCCTTACTACCTTTCTTCACATCATCCTTAGATGTGTATCAGGACTGGTAGTCCAAACTGGAGACAGTGCCAGGAGGGCCTCTGAGCAAGGCAGAAAGAGCTTACTCTGTACTGGGCAAGGAAGTGCACTCTTTGGGGGTGGGGGGTGAATAGGATGAAAAGCACAGTTGCCAGTGAAGTACGGAGTATATGTAAATACAGCTTGGCTACCCTAGGCAGGTTGCTCACGTACCGAGTGCATGCTATTTAACAGAGTGTGTACTGTCAACATCACAAAGGCAGACTGAATAACTAGTACAAATAGATGGATATAACCTTTGTTTTGCATCCATAAAGTACTGTTATATGCATTTTGAATTCAGAAACGTAGCAAATCATCAACTGCCTAAAGCCAGTGTTATTGCTTACCTTTACTGTATATATGCAATTGCTTGAATTAACAGAACACAACCTTTACCAGCTATGTAACGTTTTACTGAGTAATTACAACTTCCAGACATTTTACAGGATGTACCGAACTCAAGTGTAATTACAAAAGAAAGAACACATGCAGAGAAATATTTAAATGTCTACACCTCACAAATCAAAATGACTTCCCCATACTAATATGGGGTAACCAAGACACAGAATGAAAAAGCCAATACACCAAAAAGCATGGCAAGGGACAGGGAGGGGGGCAAATACGTTTGATTAAAAGGCTGCATGGAAAAACATGTTTCTACTTTGAGATTGCCCTTTGAAAGTTCTACCACCAGTGCAAATCCTCACCGTTGACTTTCAGGTTTAATACAATTTGACAATAGGCAAAATGGTTTCAGCATTTTTCAAATGCTTCTTCTCACATAGTTCTTCAGCATCTTTAATTTGAAGAGGAACTTACAAAAACCCCTTTATATTACATCATTTATAAAACACTGCATTTTTTTTTCTTCTATCTTCAGATCTGAAGCAGCTGATCACAACGTCAAAAGTTTTAAATATAGTCTAAATTTACATTACAAAAATCAAACATATGCTAGAGTGTGGAGCTGTATTCCACTATTTTAACAGACACCTTCTCCCCGTAACAGCCTATAAACACTGGCAATACAAAAATTTGACCAGGCTTACTGTTAGTATAACACTTATAAAAATTAATCAAGACCTTTTATTTTAATTGGTGGCTTTGATTTACACAGAAAAAAAAGCAATTGTCCTCAAGAGCCTCATGTAATATAGAACAATGTTCTGCCTATCTACTATAATCTGTTACAGTATCTGTCAGTGGTATTTAAAAAAATGTACATCCTTTTCACATAATGCTTTGAATGTTTTCTTTAACTTCTTTTCAGAATGTGATGATTTAACTGGAAATCTTGCTTATCCACAGACATTTAAGCACCTTGAAGAATACGGACTAACATATTCACCAATGATTACAGTTCATTGCAAGAATTCTGTAGACCTTAGAACACACTTTTTTTTTTTTTCCCCCTGTAACATTTTCAGTATGGTGCTTCAATCATTTTCTGGCTGAAAGAATCAATTCATTTTCTCTTTAACTCACTCCAGCTTCCTGTTTCCACATTTAAAATTACTCACCCTCCACTCACGAAATACATACCTCAAGAACAAAGTTCCAGACTGAGATTACACCATCACCCTTAGCAATAAGACTAAGTTTTCAGAGGGCAAATAGGTTTATAACTGCAAGACTGAACACTGTATTAGGAAACAGTTAAATGGAGGCACTGATTTTCATTACAGGAAAAAAAAGATGAGTTTTTGCTGGGGGTGGGAAGGAAGAATCACCCAACTATGTGAATATTGCTAAAAGAAAGAGAATGTCATACTACATCATCTTATGCGTTCCATCAAATATAATTTCTTACTGTTCTTTTCCTCTCCAATCATCATTTCTTATTTCTGGCCACATTTTTCAGATTGTGTTCATCTTTTCCTATTGCCAAGTGCTCAACACCTTAGTTTTTTTCTTTCCTTGTATTCTTTTCTTTTTACCACACACTTTGTTATAGTTTCTTTTCTTTTGCTTCAGCAAAGCCTGACTGAATGCATTTTCTATAGTCCATACAACCACTTAGAGCACCTGGCACATTTTATTTTTCTCAAAGGACATGCATTTCAGAAATCTGACTATTGTGCTTTAAAGCCTGGATTCCCATTTCTTTTAAATGTAATAGAGATATAGTCTACTTTTGATCTTAATTATTTGTGTCTCACTAACAAGAAATGAAAGATTACTTATTTAAGCAACTCCTCTACAAAAAAAAAAATCTTTTTGGTACACCTCGACTTCTCATTTACATTAAGCAGGTAAACTGCAAAAGAGATGTTAGTTGTACTCTCTATTCAGAGCTAACAATAAGAACAGAAGCAGCACAATACTTAAGCTAGAGGAAAAAAAAAGCACATTGTCATTTTATATTCATTTCTGCAACGTAAGCCTTCAGGCATGCACAGAAGTTCAGTTTTTGTACAGGAGTCAATATTAATCAATTGTTCTATTCTACCAAGCCAAAACACCTTAAGAACATATGACCATAAAATAAAATACTTTTCTTTCAAATCTTAAACAATATGTTTCTGTGGATTCTTTTGTAAGAAACACATCTAAATCAACTTTAGGAAAAGGATTACTTCATTGAGAATTTTCAAAAATTGCCACAATTTCAATACACAAAAACCTAAAAACTCTTTGCAGGAAGCCTGTATTCAATGCACTCATCATTAGTAGAGGCTTCCATAATGCATAATTTTTTCTTTGTTATGGAAAAAAAGTCCGCTAAAATGATAACAAATAAGGAGAACACAGAATTGCCATCAGTGTATTACCTAGACAAAACATACCTAAAACTCTTTCCCCATACTCCCCCTTATCAAAGCAGGGCCAGTAAAAACCTCTCAATAAAAACTGAGTCTCAGGATACAGCTGAAAAAACTGCACATGCCAGAATCAGAAAACTCTGGTAGTTTTGGCTAACATGACTTGTAGCTTTCAAAACAGCAATCACTATTGTCAACTATGAACAATGAAGTACAGTGCAAAATCCAGTGACCGAGAGTATTATCTAGCCCTGCTGTTAAAAACATAAGATGCTCATAATGGCTTCCTCCTCTAAAATTAAGAGTTATTAAAAAAAATAGTAAAATCTGTGTGGGAATTCAAGGAAGGAGAAAAGCAGAGGCTAAAAAACCTTCAGCTTGAGTATGAGTCACAGAGGATAAAGGATGCAACCTGTCCTTAAAAAAAAAATATGTTCCCCTGTTCCCTAAGTCTCTGCTACTTCTAGACCAGAACACACAGCAAACAGTCTCTGTAATACAGTAGTCCACTGAACAGTAAATACTGTAGCATTTACTACTACATTATGCTTAATAAATGCTTTGGAAAGTGGAGGGCTAGAGGGGGACCACATCAAATACTGAATTCCACAGTGTATAAAGGAGACAATTTAGACTTCGAATTGGTTCATGGGGGAAAGATGATCACTTCAGAATTTTATAGAAAAAGAAATTCTACAGGAAAACATGTATTATTAGTGTCCAGTCAACTTTGACTTAAAATATATTCAGATCACTCAGTGTATTGGAACATTAAGACAATTTTTTTTTTTTCAAACATTGTAAGTTTTACAGAATTACGAGACATTGCGCAACATGTAAGCAATCTTTCACAAAGCAGAGAGCAGTAGTACCTTGAACACAATTTGAAAAAATAGAACCTGCTAGGCCAGTCTACAAAAATAAATTATTTTAAAAGACCACACCTTAACTGAAAAAATTCTAGAATATAACTTTGTTAGCTAAATCCTCACTCCTTTTCCTTAAAATCCTTTTCCTTAAAATCAATCTAAAAGAAACATTATGTAATAGCATTTGTGATAAAAAAAAAAAATCCACTCCTCCACACTTTATAAGTTTTCTTTAATTTTGACGATTCTGTCATGTAAATGTATTAGCTAAACATTTTCCCCAAAAACACTAAAACAAAAGTAAACCAAGTACTGGACCCACATCACCTCAAGTTGTAGACCATAAATACAGTTAAGAAAAAAAGCAGTAAAAATGTCAAAACTGTTAAAAACAATCTGCAAGTTATAATATATATTAAAATTTAACAGCTTGGAATTACTTTTCCTTTCCAACCTGACAGGCTCAATGAATCGCTATTTTCATTCAACTGCAAGACATGTAAACTTACAAGGTACTGCCAAAACCAGTCTGCCTGCCTTTTTGTGGTACATCACCATGCAGGTTGTTTTTGAAAATGGAACTGGGTCCTCAAACCATGCAACTGTTATGTACCCAAAAACATTCAAATTCTGGCTTCTTAAATTTAACATATTGTGATGCTATAATCAATAACATTACTGGGAGACCAGGAGCTGAATTTTATCTTGGAATACAAACAAAAGGTGCATGAAAGGTATGCTTCTGACTCAGGTAAGGAAATTAAGATCAGAATTCATATGAATTTCATCTCTGATAAATAAAAAAAATTTTAATAGGCTTTTGGAGCAGATGCCCTGTCGGAATATAAACTCATGCCACCTCTTAAACAAGACATGGGAACACTTCAGTATTGAGATAACATTTACTAACCTCTCAGTGAAATTTCTGCCCTGTAAAGTGCATACTAACACTACTCATTCATCAGCAGCTCCAGCATACCAACCACTTAGATCACATTGGCTATCTCCACTAACCTCCCCAGTAAGAACATTTTCCCAGTTTTACTTCTCTTCAGGTTTTTAAGATTTCTGGAATAACAGGGTTATTAAAGCGTTTATTCAAATTCAAAATCCACATAAATATCCTAGGAAGAAGGAAAGAGGTGATGCATTATCAGATTCCAGTGCTCTTCATGAATAAGACTATCAGCAGACTGCATACTGAGATGAGATGAAATTTACATGGAAGGGTGAGGAGAAAGGTAATGATTTATAGTGTCCTAAAATATGCCTTATTTACTTGATACAGTACACTTCCAAATTACCTTTAAACTGCATTTCAAATCATCAGGCTTAAATATACTAACTAGTTCTACAACAGGAGAAAACCAGATAAAGTAAGCCTTCTTTTGGATTAGCCACAATAAGCTAATATGCTACAAAGAAGCCGCCAATGAATAGGTATTATAGACAAGGCTACTAAAGAGACCCCTTCACCCACAATTACTGTATGTGAAGTCCCATCTGTAACTAAACTCTGGAATGTTTTCCTACTTAAAATGACCAGCACGCAAAGTGCTTTGCAGTTGTCAAAAGGCATGCTATTTTAAATTCTCATAATTCACTGGTAAGATACAGTTGGTATGAAAAAAAAAAAAAACCCCAAACATTCTAAAAAGCTTTTAGTCATACCTGGACATATTGGTCTCCACAATTATTATTTGCTGCAATGCTTATAATTTAATCTTAAATTTATTTTTGAAGACTTGTGTTTCATATCAACATTTCTTCTCTCAGCAAGTCAGTCATTACTCAGCAGCTGGGTCACTAGGAGGGTCGTATTACCACCTCTCACCCATGAACAATTCTCATTTTACTGAAATATGTTAAAGTGCATAAAGGATTTTCCTCAGAGTTATTTATGCAGTTATTTCACTTATATTTCAACTTGCATGATCAGTACTCGTGGCCTTATTAACAACGAGCAGGTCTCAAAGAATCTGCTACAACTTGGGTGCCTATCGCAGAAAGCCTTGAGGCTGATTATATACCGTGCTAGAATTACACATTTCAAAGGTAGAAACTCTAAACACTTAGCTCAGGATTGCTGAGGACCACTGATAGAATTACTCTACTTTCCCAAACAAGCAAGGTCAATTCTTAAAAAACACAAGAGAAGCAGTCTAGAATTCAGGTAACAGATAATGTCTAGAGGGAAATAAATTAAAAATACAATGTATTCATTTGTTTAATTATAAATAGTTCTGATACATTTTTTACTATTGTGACTTCCAACTATGTCTCTTACACCTTCTAGCAAAGGCCATATCTGGCAACACAGCCTATTAGAAGTATAAAAAGCCAAAAATGCCAGGTAACTTTTAATAAGCACTACCATAAATATCTCCCAGATTACATCTGAAGATACTTACAAATAAGAGAACAAGTGTTAAAGTAGGGAAAAAAAGAACAAAATTAAAACAGAGGAAGTTCAGTGAAATCTCTACACAGTAATTTCTTCACAGTAACTTAACATACTCTGGCTAACGACATACAGCTGACTCCACTGAGGAGAAAAAACCTTATTTTTCTGAAGTGCAGTTGGTAATCACAACAGTGGCAAAAAGCAGGTTTCCAGGTCATGGTACTTGAGAGAAGGCCAGCGCCTGTTTGAAAGAATTTATCTTATAGAAAAGAAAAACTGTGAAACAATCACACAGTTGAAATATTACAATTAGTTTAAGGTTGGCAGGTTCCACTGGAACAAACTCTTCCTAGCTAATCTTAATATCTCCCAAGAACCTTTAATGATATCTTGAAAGAAACTAAAGAAGTGCAAACTGACTGCAAAGGGACACAAATGGAAAAACTCAGTGTGTTGTGTATTTTCAGGCAGCTATATCTGCCTAACTAAACCTCAAGTCTTAAGTTCTGAATTGCAGTAAATATACTCTGACAGACTCCCCCGTGTAATTTAAGTCAAGTAGCTTTTTAAAATTGATTTTGCCATGGAAATTTTTGTCTGTGAGTCTAACGCTCTTCCAGAACCAGAAGCAGTGCTAAGTCCAGGAAGCCTACAGCAAAAGTAAGCAAGGTATGGTGCTGAGGTCACTGCAATTTCAGAAGCTTTTCAGCCCTTTACATGACTTCTTTTCAAAATGGTAGCAACCTGATTTCTTCTGCCAAGGCTATAGTATCTCCAAATCCACATGACGAACATCAGGATTCCGTTGCTGAAATAAAATTAAAAAAACAAACAAAAAAAACAACAAACCACATTTTAATTGAAAATATTCAAACACATTTTTGCACATGGATACAAATAATGTATTTCTGGTACGATGTTGGCAACTGGATAACAAATCCCCTTTGCTGGTAACATAGGGACTACTTTAAAATGAGGAACAGCCTCAGCAAACATTGCCCATACTATAAGCGATTTTTTGAAGGCTACGTCATCTTTTATTTGACAAATATTTTTCAACATCACAGATAAATTAGTTCTCATGCTTTATAAAGTATGAAGCAGCTCTCTTGATTTTAAAGACAGTTAGTTTTTATATAAAACTGTCCAAATAAATGTATATATATCTCACTTTATTAAAGTTTTAACAGATACTTTCCTGAATAAAGGATAAGATTGCTGAAATAATTTGCTCCATGGCACTGAAGCTATTTATAAAGATTCAAAATACTGTTTCTTTTAAGAAATATGAATTTTCTGATATTGTAGAAATATGTTATCGTCATTACATGGATTGTGTAATCCATGAGAGGTTTACTGAAAGTCACCGACTTCAAAGTCATCCAGCATGTGAATCTGACTAGCATATTTAGTAAAGCATATTCAACAGCAACACAATCACTGAAATCCCTGCCTATACCAAAAAACAGTATTCATGTTTATAAAATAATTAGTCATGATCCTACTCCTCAAAAACCATGAAGAACTGGATCTGCTGGTGCAATTAAACTGAAAAATAATATTCTGATTTTTAAACAGCACCACTCTAGGGACAAAAACTAAAACTAGGATATTTACCAAGTATAATAAGCAAGGACAGACATGCTCTTGAGCACTGTCTCCTGATGACCAGAAAAGGCAGTCATGACAGGACTTATAGTTCTGTATTCATACCAGAAAAGGTAAGATTAACAGCCACAATATAATTGTAAAATTAAAAGTGGAAACAATCCTTTGTTGCATCAACCAAAGGATCTTTAAATCACAGAATGAAAAAAAACGTAATTACAAGAAAGTTATGACGGGCTTAAAAATAAGTAAACACTGTACTGCTTCAAAAAGAGCAAAAAAATGTTGAATAAAGCCCTCATCACACACTGATATATTTGATACAATGCTAAGTACCAGATTAAAAAAAAAAAAAAAAAAAAAAAAAATTGAAATTTGCTTCTTTACAACCAAAAAAGAATTCAACAGCCCGTAAATAACCTGACATTCTGAGAATACAGTAACAAAGACACGATCAGGTCTCATTTCACAAAAATATTGTCCTACAGTGGTATAAAATTGAACAAAATACATAACAAACAGATCAATGGCAAAGTAAGGGTTTGCTACCAGTCAGAACTTAATTAATGATACTATAGCAAGAAAATTTGCATTAGGATTATTGACTTCTTCCCCTCTCCCATATTTACAAACAAAATCCCAAAAAGTAGATGCAGTCATATTGTTTAAAGTATATCAGCGAATAAGGACTCCCTAATAAGCAGCCAAATTTTACCTTTAGGTCCTTCTCAAGTCTGTCTACTTCAGCTCCCAGTGTGTCAATGATATTCTCACCATGCTTAAGCATGAAGGCTTCTAATTCTTCAAGAGTTTTCACTTGCTGAATTTCCTAGGAAGAAATCAAATTTAAGAGGCTGAGATGAGGGAAAGAAAAGAAACTAATAACACTACAGAGCGTCCTGACATATTTTAAGTGGGGAAAAAAACCAACCAAACAAACAAAAAAAACCCTCCCAAAAAAACAAACACCAAACACTTTTCAGCTTTTGCCATTTCCTTTCAAAATGTCATCTGTTCTTATATCTCATAGACACAGAAGAGTAGCATCTATTCAATGAAAACAGCTGGCTTACCATTACACCTGCACTTGATATAAAACCTTCTCTCTTTAATGGATTTCCTCCTGCACTTGATATAAAATCACCTTCTATCTTTAATGGATTTCCTGCTTTATTTTCCAAGTAAGTTTAGAGAATTTCATTCATCTTCTAGAAGTTTCTGGGGTATCCCTTGCTGACAGCAAGGCAAAGCAGGATACCCCGTGTATTCTTTCCTCATTTTCATACATTCTTGCTATTCCATTACACTGCTTACTCTGGGCATCACATTATCAACTCATCGGAAAATCCACAAGGATTACTACAAATGCTGCTGTAAGTACAGCTCCTCCATAATATCACAAAAGTCACAAGATACTTGTTAGGAACTCAGACTAGGAGACCCACAGCATACAAGACTGAAGGAATGATGTTAAGGAAGACAAGATGCTACTATGCTCCTCCCTCCAAAAAAACCACAGACATCAGAAACACCAAACCAGGTATTACAGCATTGTCATGAGCTTTCCCTAGAGGTCTCACACCAAGTTGGCCAGAAGCCATTTGCCCTGTAGTATCTCAGCCATCATTTAGGCGATACAGCTGCAGTATGTTTAGAACAAATAGGTTACTGCTAACAGAGTAATTATTAAATAGCTAATTCTTCTTGTGTATATAACTACAACACAAGATCAATTTCTTCCCTCCCTCCCCATTACTCTAAAACTGAGGAGGAATAACGTAATTGAGAGCCCTTAAAAGATATTCCAACCACAATAATCCATGACTATGATCACAGCAAGTCAAACAAGAAAAAGAAATGAGATTAATCTGAATGACAGAATTTCAACAAATATTTCACAACTTTAGAAAGAGTAATGGTGATAGCAGTGCCAGCTGAATGAGCTAGTTATTTGAAAAACTATAGATCAAAAGGCAAGCACTATGTCTGCCCTTGACTTCGTGTGGCTGAGTCCTGCTAAAAGCGGCTATCTTTCAACCATGGTTTTATAGCTGACACGAGGTTACTACATGAAACTACAATGACCTGTGTAAGAAAACAGTTGCCAACCCAGAAACAATCAGGAAGAACTTTCCCAACAATACTAGTTGGAAGAACCAGGGAAGGCTGTATGCAGTCGCCAAAGGGAATAGTGGGTAAAGAACAAAAGCTAACAAAACCTTTGAAAAGAAAAGTAGCATATTAAACAGCTGCAATAGCAAAGCAACTGAGACTTGGCAATATAAAACCAAGCAAACCTGTAGTGCCTCAGTTGTACAAAGCTGATGGCACTCTTCGTCTCAAAAATGTATTCAATTGAAATCCGACACATGAACAGATCACTTACTGCACTACATATATAATATACATACATTCTTATTTTGACGTTAAAGGGCGGTACTTTTAAAAAACTGGGACACTGACTAATGGTTTAAAAAATTGCAGTAATTTAAATGTAAACTCAGATAACTTCTAAGTAGTGTTTAACAGACAGACATAAAATGCAGACATCTGACATCTACTTTTCATTTTGAAAGCGCAGCAGAGAAAGAAATCTTGCAGGTACACAAGCAAATGTATATAGGCAAGTTACTGATGAAAGCAGGTAAGCAAGCAAAACATTTTGCCCACTTAAAACTCTCCTTGTAATTTAGATAATTTAGTCTTTACTTCATAGCTTTGCCATGTAGAATCCAGCTGAAAGCAGTTTTACATTTGTGTATTGAAGAGAGGGATTAAGAAAAGCTACTCTGAACGACACTAAAATCAGAGACAGACACTTACTTAAGGATGGTTAATTGTTAAACGCTGCCAAAATGCTAAGTCATGTGATGCAAGCAATCCATATTCAAGCCTAGTCTGAATAGCAGAATCTGTAAACTGTAACACTGCATCTCCAGCACCCAAGGCAAACGGCTCTGCCAAAACAGATGCTTATTCTCAGGTGACAGGCTTCCAGTTTTAACTAGGGATCTTGTAATTCAGTAAAAATTTACTGGAATAACTATGTTCTCATCAAAATTATTTTGGACAAATCTGCATTTTCTAACAAAAAATTGAATTAAAAAAAAAAAATTTAAAAAACCAGTCCTCCTCCTACCCAGGCCCTACTCAGCCCAGAAGTGGCTCCATTTCAGCAGCACATAATACGATTCCATGTACAGATATCTAACACACTAACACAAAGTAGAAACATCTGCAATCCTTGAAAATTAAGAAGTGGAATATATGTCACCTACTTGAAAATCTTGGGTTTAGACATACTTGAAATTGGAAAGTAAATAGCAAATACTGAAGTTACAAAATAATTTTTTTTTAAACATACTTGTAGCAGCTGTTCAATGTCTTGTTTTTCCAGGTAAGAACGAGTAACAACCCGTCCATCAAAGTCTACTTCTGCCTTGAATCTCACTTTGCTCATTCCCATGTCTGTGGCTTTAACATCATGAATTGCTCTGAAACACATAATTTTTAAAAAAAATGTAGAACAACATAAAACAAACAACTAGCTAGTTCAACTTCCGATATTAACAATATCGTCACAGTAAAATGATCCTGTAATTTTAAAAGGCCACTGCCTTTGACTAACATATCCTCATTTTGCCACCACACACTTCCATTAAATACTGATTTATATTTAACTGGTTATACCACTTCTACAGGTATCCGCTACACCAAAACATCTATAAATGGCTCGCTGTAATAAAAGACAGACTACAAGAAGCATTGCAGATTTAGAACTAGACCAATAGTATTAAAAAAAAAAAAACCCATCCCACAATAGAATGTGAGAACTTCCCTATTCAGAGTTAAACTTTTAAGTTCAACTTACTTGCTACTACACAAAAGTTTTTGTGCATGTACATATACATGACACGATAACAATCTTTAAGTACCTTCAGTTCTGAGGTAAGGAACAATAATCTATTGTCAATTACTGAAAGCACACATTGCAATTATAAGTGTCCTTTCCTAGATAACTACAATTTGTAAAGGCATGGCCTTTTGGAGAATTTTCTATCAAAGTTATATTTGATATAAGAAAGTTACAGATACTGTGTTTGGAACTCATTTTTGATTGTATTGAATTATTGATCACAACTAGTCACAATACAGCTGTTTGCAAATGCTGAACATACATATTTATTTAAAGGTTCCTAATAAATAGTAGAAAATGAATGTTGCAATATGTTTATCTTTTGGTCCTTTGAAAACTTCTGTTTTTCCATAGCATAGTTTTGTTCCAGTTTGTTAGATAAACTCCGTGATGTGTGAATATAAGTAATAACCAAAAAGCCCTCTATTTTTCAGGGATAATAAGATATGAAGCAAACTCAGGACCCAGACATATTGTGGTGCATTTCAACAGTAGAATGAATATAAAATAAAATAACAAAATAAAATACTCTAGGTTTTTTTCCCGATTAGATTAACAGAAACTTAGTTTATCTTTAAGGCTAAGTAGAATTTAAAGTAGTCTCTGCAGAGTTAAGTTTCCACATTTTTCCATCAAGGCCAGGGAAAAAAAAAAGTTGATACTAAAATAGGGGACATGAATCACAGAGAAGTTTCAAATTTTTGAAACTATTTCTTCTGACATTTCCAAAGCAAAACAAGTATCTGAGGTCAACTATAAAATATTCCAAAGACTTCAGTTTTATTAACAGAAAAATGCAGTCTTCATAATTTTTTAAATTCTAACACAAAATTTAGATTCAGCAATAAAGCTCACTTGATGGAAAGTTACTAAGCTTTTTTTCCCCCATTCATTTTACTAAGTTGTGCATTTTCACAGCATCTTTAAATTTAGCACGCCCTTCGTCTTAAGCAAATTTACTCTTCCCAACTAGAAATGTTTCTTCTCATCTGAATGTTTATAAATCTGAACTAACTTCACAGGCAGTGCAGGAAGAAAGCAGAAGGCATATATTTCAGAAGTAGCCTGCTAGAGTGAACAGCTGACCAAGAACAGGAGGCCGAAATTTAAGATAAACAGTCACAGGAAATCTTTATGGAATATTTCTTGTAATACTCAGGGTGAAGGAGAGGTAAGCACATTAAAAAAGAAATAGAACATGCACTAAATATAGAAACACCAAAAAATACATCTCAGTAAACATTTAAGCAAATTAAAAGAACTATCAGCTTACTGGTAGCAATACAGAATTTCCAGCTCCAATTAAATTTACACAGCTATTCTGTGGGAAGCTACCAAATCGTAACAGTATTAACTGGAGTAACCTAACTGGCATCAAACTACCTCCTCACACAAAGGGTATTTAGGATAACGGATGTGGTACAACGAGGGTTACTGAAGAGAATTTGAATCCATATGATTCAAAAATGTTGAAGAAGTATCAAGTGCCTATCAGAGCTAAGCAATAAGATAACAAGAGATATTTGAGATTCTCATTAAGCAGTAACCTGATAGAATTCAGTTGAATGATGCATATTCTGTAAATGTGAAGAAAAAATGTCTGCCTTACTGCTTATAATCTGTCCAAGAAAGATAAGACAGTGAGTCAGGAGGAGAAAAATCACTAATAACTCAAAAATACAAATGTGTAGGCTAAAACTTAAGCTACAAAGCTTTCTTATGGAAGCTTCTGGATGGCTAGTAGGCAATTCAAACTAGGGAAAAGAGCAACTTTCACATTAAAGAAAAAATTGTCAGAGGATATCAAGTTACTGGTTTTGAGCCATCAGTTGTAATACTTTTTTTTTTTCCTCCAACCAGAATAACAGATTTTCCAGCACAACAGTAGCACCATTACCCAATAGCTGTTACAATGAAGTAAAAATTAAAGACGGAACTGTCACTAAGAATAGTTTATGCCTAGGGATCCACGATTACATTCCATAAGAACGCAATCAGGACAGTCTCTACCACATCATATATTTTATTTCACAGCTCTGAAAGCCTAATCTCCTACACTTCAGTTAAGCTGAACACAAGAAAGAGACACCAAAGGTGTGAATGAGAGTTAAGAATGGAATGTTTGTATAGCAAAAAACAAAATCAAATAATTTTCCAGCTGAGAACAACTCTGACTGAAAGCCCATTCTGGATCACAAATGAAATAAGGGCTACAACTAGAAGTTACCAAGCAAAATGAAAAGAAAGGGGAAATAAATAGCCATGAGCCTAAGAAAGAAATTATGATGTCCAGCAAACTGATAGGAGAAGCATAAAAAAAGGCACTGTATGTGATACAAACCAACATTTTTTAAGTATAGCAACACCAAAGGATAACCTGGAAACAAGCCTGCTACTAGATGGAAATGGTAAAATTGTTACTGATGATACAGATTAGGCAGAAACATGCAATAATCATTGTCATCTTGATCTAAAAAAGCAAAACTGTATTAGTAAAACAAAACATTTCCCTATTAGTAGCAGAGAAGCATATCAGATACTTAAAAGGAAGAAAATGCTTCTAATTCAGCAGGCTCCATAAGTTGCATTCAAGAGTAAAAAGAACAACTGTGAAGGCCAATTAATTTTTCATCCTGCAATACTGATGAGAATTCAAAAAAGAGTAGATTAACAACACTGTGCCAAAATTTAAGAAGAGCAAATAAGGCAATCCATTTAACTAAAGACAGCTTCACCTGACAACCCAAGGAAAAACAGTGAAAAAGGTGGGGAAAAAATTTATATATTAAGAGCATTAATTCCAGTCATTAAGGTTTTAGGGAATGTAGGTCTTGTCAAACTGTCCTCTGTGGAAAAAAAATATAAATAAATAAATCAAGATTTAGCTGGGGAAAAAAAAAAAAATCAACAACAGAGGTTTATTTTAGTAGCACAGCAGTTACTATTGTCTGATAAATTAAACACTTCATAATTAGCAGCAGAACACGATGTTCAGGCAACCTACTGCTAGAATAGTAAGCTAAGTGGTGGTGGTGCTGACAGGGGCAGGGGAGAGTAGAAATCAGACCTTCTGGATCCTTTGGTCAATTTGGATCTAAAATACCTTCTGGTGAATACTAAATGATTCCCTAATATATCCCCTTCATATTTGGCAGAACACATCTGAAAATAAAGATTGCAAACCCTCCCTGAAAGAGCAAGGGAGGACTGTTCTGGGAAGCAGCAACTGCAAAAAGGATCGCATTGAGAACTCAGATACAGTTTGATAGCTTAAAACCCTGAAAGGTTGAAATAAAAAGAGCAAATATGAGTCACAGCTTCAGAAGCAGACCAGTACTCAGGAGCTTTTTCTTTTACATTTTGTGTCACTAGAAAAAAATGTAAGAGTAGGACATACTACTACACAACTCCATTTAAGAAAATGGGATTTTGAATGTACAAGAAAATGCTGGAACTCTTACAAGCACAAAGCTATGTGATGAAAATGTACAAGTAGCCTTTTGAAGAAATATTTGAAGCTAAAAGACTTCCTCATTTCACAGGAAAAGCTGAAAACAAACAAACCAAAAAACATAACTAACCAAAGGTTGGAATAAGAAAAAAAAAATTTAGAGTAGCTTTTTCCCAAAATTTTGCCTAGTTACAAGCAACGGTAATATACATTTGCACCTCAGAGAATTCTGAGATCAAGACCCAATGCCTTATTAGAAGATGTAAGTTAACCAAGCTCAAGATATTAGGCTTGTTACAACAAGAACTTGGTCAAAGATGAAGTGTATGCTAAAAGAAATCAAAGTGGATAATGTAATGGATCTAAGAGAGAGATCACTCAAGACAAAAGTGCATACAGAAGGTCCTGCAAACAGTGTTATGAGAAGTACCTAAATGAGTTTCAGCTTCTAACCTTAAGAGAAACACGCAGTTTTTTTACCAAGTCTTCAGTTTTTTAATTTTAAAAAAAGCAGGAAGAATAAAGTTACTTCTTGTTTTTAAAAAATGTCTACAGCAAGAATGAGATGAAGTAAGTTTGCTCTGTTGAGAGGTTATAGACATCTACAAAATGGAATATAATATAAAAGGGTGCTTGGAATAGGAGAAATTTTATGATTCCAGTGGGAGACAAGCAAAAGCCAACTGTGCACTTTGGAAAAAAGAACTGCAGAAGTAATGTACAAATAACCATGTGAGCTCACCTAGTCTAAGACAGCACTGTTGACACATGCTCCACCATTTAGACTAATCCAGGGCCACCACAAATACTTTAACAGAGTTTAGTTACTGACACATGAAAATTCTAACACAATTCTGTTCCAAAATAAGAAAGGAATCTTGTTTAGCGTCTGGAATGAAGGGCATGTTGTTCAGACCTGTTGCTTGCAACTGAGATGATGCAGCACTTTGTTTCTTTCAAGTATTCTGGTGTTAACTAATGGGCTTGGGGTTTTTTTTTTCCAGAGCTCAGTAATGACTACAAATAAAAAAAAAAGCACTAAAATATTCCAGCTGATTTACACAGAAATATATTCCTGAAGATAGAATAAGAAGAAAACAAAAAGGGGTTTGCTTTTAAATGAAGGTTAATAGGGTTAAAGCTAAAATAGCTCCTTAAAAAAACATTTAAACAATATTTCATAATTACAATGAGTTATAAGTTTATTTCACTACAAATTGCAGATTTCTGAAGAGAAATTAGCATTAAGTTAATTTTGTAAGCATCTACCATGCAGAATCTATTACATCATCATACTGCAGCACTTCACTGCCAACAGCTACAGAATTCCAGACACTGGATATTAACAGTAACAGAATTAAATATTTAAAGTGCTAATAAGCTATAAAAGCAACATTACAGTATCATGTAAGCACTTGCACTTCATGCATTTGAAAATAGTTTTGTGATGGCTTTCTCATTAAGTCATTGTCAACTCCTGTAATTAGTGTAACTGTTGGAACATATTTGCAATTTTATTTCAGCTGTGGAACATGATAGGTACGAGTATTCACTTATTGAAATTTTTATCGCAGAAATAGAAGTTAGTAATAATTAAGATTCTAAAAATCTCAATACAGAAGAATCCACCCTAAAAATAATCAATTTCATCAGATTTCTCTCATTTAAAGTCCTTGAACTATTTTTTCCAAATGTTATTTTTTTGCTTTTTGTTGTTCGTAGTAGAGATTGAGCTGTAAAGATTCTTACCTTACTACAGGATCACTTTCCAGTAACTCGGTAAGTCGCTGCAGTTGTTCAGGCTGAATGGATCGTCCCAGAAGGGCTTCAGTGTTAGTGTAGATTAGAAATGCTGACACAGTTCCTAATAAAGTTCCAACACCTAGAGACCCCACACTGTCATAATAAGGGTTTCCTAAACAAGACATGTCAAATTAGTTTCACAGAGCATTTATAAAACATAGCAGATAATTCAGATTTCACACTGTAAAGAGTACATAGTTTTGGGGGCTTTGGAGGAGGAGGGGTGTTGGTTTTTGGTGGGCTTTGTTTTGGTTTTGGGGTGGTTTGGTTCTTTTAACGCACTGGCAATTTTTTCCTACTGAGGAACAAGATGAAACTGGAAGAAAACAAATTATCTTAAGATAAAGTTTCAAGTCCCTCCTGTCCTTCAGCCACTCCTGTCTCCTGCAGGACTAATAAATGAGTAAACTCATCAGCTATTTAGGTTTCTGTGTACAGATTTACCTTTATTAATACAAAATTATATATACCTAAACACAGGTAGTAGCACAAAAGTCTGTGTTCTTTTATCAGTAACTTGGAAACTTGCAAGTATTAACCATTTCTGGAATACAGTACTTAGAAGTTTTAAACACGTATTCATTCATATTCAGATTTGTAGAAACAGTAAGGTATTTTTAAGTTTATGAAAAAAACTAGAGATGGAATAAAAAACTGCCTTTTATATAAAACTGAAACTTGCAACTAACTCATCAGAAGCCACAAAGAAACAAAATTACCACTTTTTTTTTTAAAACAATTGAAAAGCCAAAGCCAATACTTTAAAAGGGACAAATAAATAATCTTTCCTCTTTAGAAAACTTAACTGTGCAGCAAAGACAGACTTTGAATCAGTTGCCATATAGATCATCCTACCTGCGTGAGTTAGGTTTGCCACACCGTTCAGGAGCAGCTGTGGTAATCTGAAGATAACACTAATACCACTACATATCAAAAGGAAGGAAAGAACTGCTTCCTTAAATCCTCCCCACATGCACATGGAGCTGCACACCACTGAATAAGGAAGCTCAAATTATGTAATCCCACCATGGCACAAAGTGGTTTACATAACTGACTACAATAAATACACTTTCAGTTAAAAAACCCTTAGTTTGTATTACAAAATAGCTCAAAAGGAAGTTAGACCCATCTGTGAGTACTCTTTCAAGCTTAACCCCACCAATAATAAGACATTAAAAAAAGTACGGTTTTTTTCATATTTTACATATTTTCAACTCAAACTACTAGAAATCAGATCAGAGAACAGTATAAACCTCCAGAACCTTACACAGTACAAGCATCAGAAAAAGATTAGAGATGTATTTTACTCAACCAATATAAACTAAGTGCTCTGTGTTCATATCACGCACAGGAGGAAATTCACATCCTGATTGCCTCAGTTTGAGGCAGAATTTTACCTGTTAAAGAAGTCAGACCCATACAGGTAGCAGCTACAGCCACACTCAGAACTGCTGCAGCATCCTCCAGTAACACCACGTTTGTACTAGGATCACGACTCTGCACAACTGCATATACAGCAACAAAAAAATAACATTGCTTTGGAAAGCTAGCTTTACTACATTATGCACAGTACTTAAACTATATTAACACCAGCAACTTAAAAGAAAAATTTCCGTAAGTATATAAGCGTAAACCAAATTTTTGCATATGCACGCTTCTGGAAGCATTCATAAATACACAGAACAAGCCCTGTGCCAATTATGGAAGCTTCTCCAAAATGTTTGAAAAATTTTAAGGGGCATTTAACATGAAAAATGCAAGTAGTTTAGTAAAAGTATCAAAGTATTGTTTCTTAACAGGTTTTCATCTAATTTGTAGAATGTATTTGTTACTAGAACAGAAAACAGATCAATATAGCAAGGGGAAAGGGAAAACAGACAAAATTGTTTCTATTGTTATGCAAACACTGGTAAATAGATTCTGTTTTAAATAACCACATACCTTATTGCTGTAACGACACATACCATATTGATAAAATGACAGACCCTTGGCTCGAGCACTTCTGCGAATTTCATTTATAGCAACAAGAAGGGTAGCTGAAACAACACCAGAGTAGTTGCTGAAAAACGTTTAGAGGCAAAAAGACTTGTTTCCATTTTGAAAAGACTGAACTTCATATCATAGCAACATCAAGAAAGCTCTGATTATTGATAATTTGAGTAATGACAAAGCATAAAGTTATCTTCTTTTCTACATGCATCTCCCATACAAATCAGAACAGTTATATCCGCTGATAGTTGAATACCAAAAAGGTGTTCTACATATACTTCCCAAATAATGTGTTCTTCAACTTCTTATTATATAGACAGGTAAGAAAAAAAGTTTTCCCAACTTTTTTTTTTTGTTTGTTTACAACACAAGTATTTGCAACAGAGCTCAAAACTTCACTGTGTAAGCAAGTGCCAATTATTACTCTAATTACTCACACTGTACTCTTCGAGATTATGAATACTTAAATAGAAATATTTCTTGAAACTGCGTACCTCCTTCTGATACCAATGACCCTGCTAAAATGCAGTATGCCTGTATAAAAGAAAAGTCTCAATTATTACGTTATATGCATATTTGTACAGATCTCTTCACCATAGACTATTCAAACGCAGCACTCCAGAACCTCATTACCCACTGTGTCATGTAGCCATCCTTAAACAGAAGGCAACCAACAATATTTCAATTATGCAATATATTGCAAAATGGGAAAGGAAGACCTCTTGGGAGGTGTGAAGGGAAGATGCAGCATTTAAAGAACAGCTCATTTTGCTATAAGATCAGCTATAGTTTAACATGATTTTTTTCTTAAAACACATTCTCATTTAGGATCATTTGAGTTAATTGTGTTGGGATTCAAACTGACTCAGAAAGTGAATTTCAGACCGTGCCATTACTTTCTATTAAGTCACCAGCATTAGATACAATATCAGACAAGATTAGCTTACCCAGAGAAGAGATTCTATAGGATGAGGGTGGAGTAAACCTATGATCCCATGATACCAAGAAAGTCCTGCACCCATCATGAAAATGCCCACCCCACTAATAAGGGAGGCAATATAGCGCATGTTTGTGAAACCATACCTAGATGAAAACAAAGGAAGTGATTTAGGAAAATAAAATTCTTTATCTCTGCAAACATATCTACAAGTTTTTTCCATTAATTTTTATATGTCTTCAATTATCATCATATGACTGGACATCTATTTAAGACAAAGCTGCCAAATCCAATCCAACCCAAGGAAAAAAAAGCCACCTGGAAAAGGGTATCTAGTACACGCCAAGGATATCAAGCATAGATCTTTTTCTAATTCATTTTTAAACAAGCTATTTACACAGCTGTATCAGCTCCTGTGCACAGACTGAGGATTTTACTACTGTAAAAAAACCAAAAACAAAACAAACAACCCCCCCCAACATTCATGTCACTTTTACATTTCCTTGAAATGCTACTTCTAAATGAAAACCCTAACCTTATAGGCAGCCAGCCTACGTATTTTATAATGCTAATTTGAAGGGATTAAAATTTGTGACATCTTTAAGTAGTTCAGCTAACTGCAGACATTCAACACTTGCAGTTCTTAAAGAGTAGTGGGAAGAGCTAAAGCAATATTAAAAGAGTACATTTATTCCCCTTTTTTTTTTTTGTACTAACTGCTACTACAAACAGTATATTTCCTTAGCAACATTTAAAAAACAATAGTACAAAAGACTATATTGAAGAAGAAAGGAAAAAAGTGGGAAAGGGGAAGGAGACAATGAATATTTAGACAAATTTAAGATTAAAATATTTTTCAAATTACCTGATGCTCTTAATGAAGAAAATCTTAACTAATTTTGTAAATTAGACATATTTTGAACTAGTGCTTACAGCATGAATGACTTGCCCAAATGTGTGAATTGTAAAGCAGGTCAACACCAAGAAAACATCATGGAGAGATTAGCTTCTAACTTTCATGAAGTTGTAAGAACTTATCAATAATACCCCTATTACTCAGATAAAAACAGAGTAGTTTAAGTCAAACACATCTCCTTACGAGACAAGTAGCTGCCTTGCAGAAAAGCACTTTGTTGAAAACAGGAAGAGGACAGTATTTTTTATTTTTTAAAAAATCTTGCCATTCACATGAACAGTGTTTAAAAACAAAGTAAATCTATCCATCGGAAGAGGTAGAAGAGCCTAGAATAACTTTGTATTGGGTTTGCATGGCAAGGTTTTGGTAGCAGGGGGGTTACAGGGGTGGCTTCTGTGAGAAGCTGCTGGAAGCTTCCCCTGTGTCCAACAGAGCCAATACCAGTCGGCTCCAAGACAGACCTTGCCGCCAGCCAAGGCCGAGCCAATCAGCAATAGTGGTAGCACCTCTGTGATAACATATTTAAGAAGGAAAAAAAGTTGCAGGGGGTACAGAAACAGCAGCCGGAGAGAGGCGTGGCAACATGTAAGAGAAACAACCCTGCAGACCACAAAAAAACCCCATGAAATACAGCATTCATCAAGCCACTGAAGCTACAGCTCCTGCAGTTTGGAAGAAAACCCTTTTATTTTATCTATTGTAAAATCAGAAACAATGCATTTCAGAAACTATATGAAACAGAAGATTAAAAAGAACAAGGTGACATACAAACAAGAACTGAACTTACTCCTATATATAATTACCAAAATCATTATTTACTCAAAAAGCTTACGGATGACTAGGGTCAGGCGTCCTTGCAGACTGACTGATGCCCAAAGCTAGCAATGCCTATTTAGGATAAAAGGAAAAAACCCTTGTTAAAAAAAAAAAAAAAAAAATTTTGAAACATTCTATATCAACTGAACTTGAAAGATAAAGGCACATGCAATTCGCTGATCTGCACATATGCTTTGTTACTGATATTTTATTAGAGTTGGAATATAAACCTCAAAATCTGTCGCCTAAATCTACTGCCCCCCAAAAATTGTTAATTATACCTATATGTATATAATATATGGGCAATTATATAGTGTGTGTATATATATAATTACTGTTAATTAGAATTTTAGAATTTCAACCAAAACCGAACATTACATGCAATCACAAGAGCTGTTGCTCTGCTTCAATGTGAAGGAATGAAGTTGTTCAGGAAACAAAGCTATTTAAATAAATCCCTCTTGAAGAGAAATTACAGAGAGACTATGGTGATAGGATACTACATTTAAAGCAATAATTTTACACTGCAGCTTCTTTCAGTAGTGAACTTCGTATTCTCCAAACTAAAGAAAAAAATTATTTTGAAGAAAGAAAGAAAAACCTCTTGCTATCTAAATGGCCTATTTGGGATATATTTAATTAGGCATGTATTAAACTATTGATGCAGTAAGTTATAAATCTAGACCTCAATTTTGCAAAGCACATGCTTTGGTTTAGGACTATGAATTATTGAAACATAATAACGAGTATTAAAATTTAGACACACTAGTCTTCACAGCAGCAAGCTGCTTTGAGGCAGCAAGGTTTCTCCTGCGTTTTTCCCAAAACCACATACTCGAATATTTGAGCAAAACCCCCCTGCATTTCCAGTGGAACATTTAACTTTCACATTTAAAAACCAGAATAGCTCTTCCACATATAAGTGGTAGATAATACCACTATCAAACTTGGTTCACCTATAAATTGACATGCTTGACCAAGTGAAAATCACACATTTTAAGGCTGCCTGCCCATAAATTTCTTTAAGTATTATCAGTTGAGTTAGTAGTGCTCCTGCCTTCACTTTACAGCTGGAACGGCTGAAAGGTTGTGTAAAACCATTTACAGAAAAATAGCAAACAAAATGTGAATCCTCAACTCAGTCTTTCTGGACAGAGAAACATACTAGATACAACTGAAGCAAAAAGGTAGCTAAAATTACGTTAAAATGCTTTTTAAGATATTAAGTCTGCTCTAAGGTTCCATACATTCCTCAAATTTGGAGAAGCACAAGACTTGCATTTTTGTATAAATCAGAAGCTATCCAAGGAGTGCTGCAGGAGGGTTTCAGCCACTCATCTTTAAGTACTTTTTTTGTTTACAAAGCCTTGCTATATCAAAAACTGCAACGTGAAAAATTCTTTCTACACTGGGAGAAGGGGAAATTACAAGGTCTCGTAATGTATGCCTCAAGCACACTAAAGAAAATAGTGGAAAAAACATTAATTTTGTCCCTGCACACTAATATTACATGCCCAGCTCTGAGTCTGCCACACCACCTATCAAATTAAATGTCTAGGAATAGAAAAAGAAACAGAGATGCTCAAATTCTTATCATTATTCTACCGAGAGATGACAAAGCAACAAAGTCTGTCATTCTATTACAATAACTGACAGGAAAAGTATTTCAAGTTAACATTTAACCAAAATAAGAGAGAGGTATACTTTGTACATCATCTGAGTTTCCAGTCCCATTTATGATCCATGAAGTAGCTGAGCACAGTTCTGCTTACCAGAACTCCTCTCTTCCAACTCATTTCTAAAAAACACTTCAGAATCTACATTCTGACTTGTTGCATTCTTTCATTAATACAAAATTTAAAAATGCCTAATTTTAATTTTTTTATTATCTGGACAGGCACTCAATAATCCTTTAAGATGACCGACACATCATTCTTGTCCAGGAAGGGCAGGGAGCAGGACAGAGAGGAAGAACCATGTAACCCAAATTACTGAGATTTTGTTCTGACACCACTTCCTAAAGATAAGGCTGGTCACATTACGCATACGCATTGCGAGAAACAAAATTAAGCCTGTCCTGGGACTTATTTCCTAATGTTTGTATATTTGACTAATATTATAACCCATTTAACCTTTTTTGGTGCGCTTCCATCTTGATAGTTATAGGGAAAATAAATTGCAACCAAAGTATGGAACAATCTATTATATGAAAAAACAATAGTTTAGAAAAGAACAGAACTAATTGGGGCAGGCAGTTTGAAATAATGTAGATGTACTACAAATAATAGTGTATTAGCAGAAATACTAGTCCAAACACCATTCAAACAGATTTTATTTATAATTACAGGTGACCCTTTCTAGATTCCTTCTGCATTTAAGGTTTCAAGACTCAGTCAGTTATTTTACTGTTAGCTTATAAACCCTCCACCAAATTACTGGCATCAATATAAAAAAAAATAAGACAGCAGCTAGATAAAACTGCAGAAACCACTAGTTGAAACCACTAGTTTTGTCACGTAAATTTCCAACAGAGCAACAACAGCTTTGCACTCAGATTGGGGAACAGCAGAAACAACTTTGGGTTTAGCAGTATTTCTAAAGTAATGTGAATTTCTGACAAAATATGCCTTCATAACAACATTACTTTGTAAGTGAGATTTGCTTTTGTCTCTGGGAAGCTAAAAAATACCCATGTATACTACATAACACACAGAAAAGAGTACATCTTCCTCCCACTGCATGCACACAGAGCTTGTCACACTCTGGGCAGGCTTTGTAATCTGAATGACTGAAACCAGAAATTATTTAATAATAAAGTGAAACAAAATCCACCCTCTCCCAGATCAAACTGTTTATTTAAAAAACACCTTTAAGACTGTTTTGCCTCAAAATTATTTAAATGGTCATTAGATGAAGTACTAGCTCTTTTCCAACTAGAATATATTACTGTTAATTCTAGGAAGCATGTAAACCATACAAAACAGTACAAAAATGATCACAGGTATTGAACAGGAAAAGCACTATAAATACGCACCACAGCAGAATCTGAGAGTAATTTTTAATAAGAGTTGTGGCTAATAAACTTGGAACTTCTAGGTCTCTCTACAATGCCAATATTATCTATGAGCAAAGTTTGTAGAGAAAAACAAAGTATTTTGCCATGCGCTGTAGTCCTCCTAAATAAAATACTGCTTTCATTTCTCTGTGTTTACTATTTAGACACTATAGGCAAACTACGGAATACTAGTAGATTGAATTATTGCTTTCAAGTGTAATACAACTACTTACTATAAGTATGTCTTTATTCCTGAAAAATTATTACAAGTGCTAGCTTAAGCAGAATGGAAAAAACACTCACCTGGTTACATGTGTCTGCTAAAGAATGTATGGCTTCTGAAAACATACTTGCAGAACCCGTGTAAACCCAAGCAAGTAGCTTAAAGAAAAAATTCAACCCATTTCTGAAAACAAAGACAAGAAATAAGCTAAAGAACAACAGAATATTTCCTCTAATATTTTCAGCAAAACCACAAGTGCTGTGTAATCATGCATTACCTGCCAGTAAGTGGTGAAACTAAGTATCAGTTTAATCATTAGAGACCTGTACAGGCAGATAAGGCATACAGATTTTCTGCATGGTTACTGTTAAAAAGCCCTTTCAGCTAACCTTGATATGTAGATATACTATTTATTTTTCAAAAATTGTTAACTTCTAAGCAGTCCTGAATAAGCTGCACTTCCTGAAAACTTCCATCACATTCACTACTAATTGCCTACCAGTGGGAGAATACAAGCCTTAACGATTTCCTTCTCTCTTTCTTCAATCCTTTGCCTCCTATAAATCCCCTCCTAATACTGGAGTGCAAGGGTCCCCACTTCAATCTCAGCTTGCACAATTCCCAGTAGGATATGAACATAAGACAACAGACAGGAAGACAAGGCTATCATTAGATTACGCTGTAAAATAATCTATGGAACTTTTCTATTAAGATGTCCAGTGTGACTTATCAAGTCTTTTTTAGGTTACAAGCTCACTGGAGTAAACATTGTGTTATGTTGTACACAGAAAGGTAACTACCAGCACTAAAATCGAAGTCTACATTCTCACTTCAAACATTCATTATCAGAATCAGTAGGTTAATTGTTACAATCATATTGCAAAGAAAATCAGACTAGAGGATTATAACATTCTCCTCTACCTTTTTTAATATATTTGAGTTTAGCTTATTGGCAATTTTTAAAAGTATTAAAATGAAATTAAGTGTTATAAGTAATTATTAACATCTTGTAGTTGCATTTTTGAACAACCACATGCCAAGAAATTGTATTTAAGTTAGAGGAAGCACAAGTCCAGCCCCTTGCCATACCCCAAATTATACAGTTGATTAAATAACATTAATTTCCAAGGTCATCCTTAAAGAATTTCTGTGAGAGTACATCCACTTCAAGCAAGAGGTAGCACTGTTCTCTATACCTCCTTCCATCCAAGGACCTGAACGTGCTTTACAATTTTTAATTTAGTCTCATAACCTCATGAGGTGGTGAATCACCACCATAATTTATAGGTGGGAAGTAAAACAATGCATAAGTTAGTGGATAACCCAAGAAGAAAGTAAGGCTGTTGTAACACTAAACCATAATTTAAACTCCCTGTGTTAATTACAAGTTCTTCCAACTCACAGCATACTGCATCTTTAGCATAGAAAGAAAATGAAATAAATTACAGTGGGATTCATGAGCACAGTCTCTTGACTTTTGTATTGTTCTTCTCAATGTTGTATTAATGGAGTTGACAGCTTATCTGAAGGTACAATTCAGTTGTGAGGCCCCCACCTGTTCAGATGACACAATAGGCACTCAGCTGATATTTTATTTCACCCCTACAAATTCCAAATTTATGGGGGGATTTGACATCCTAGAAATCTAAAAAGAAACCATACTAAGATTTTCAAATGTCAGGCCCAGCAAAACCAATGTGTTAAAGATGTCCAGTAAGTTGGAGACACAGGACAGAAAGATGAAGAGTGCTACATGGGAAATTACAAAAAACCTTGTGAGTCTACAGAGTCGTCAAGGCTATTTGGTGTTTCCTGTCTGACTAGATGTTCACGCTAATGTAAGACAAGAAATAAAAGTCAGTTGGGGGGAAAGTCATGTTTTTACCGCCAGTAAAATATGTATTGCTTTAAAAAACAAATTCACCACTGCATTTGAAAAATAATAAGCCCTATGAAAGCCTAAATTCTGTTGAAGAGATACTACAAAGTTTTTAAACAGCAGAGGAAAAATAATCCAAAACCAGCAGATTCTGAGAAAACAGCTAAAATACTCTGAATCAGTTTGAAACAAAGTTATCTTTTACATCAGTGACCACCAATTCAGAAAGTATTTTCTCTATTGTACTGAAATAAACAGAACTGCCTGATTTAGCTACCTCATTTCTATCTGCATGGACTTCAAACAATAGGAAATCTTAACAGAACTCAAACCAAAGCTAAGTAAAGTCTGAAAAGGACTTTATTGTAATGTTTTGGACATCATGCCAAGAAATACCAAAAAAAAAAAAACCCAACACCATGATTCATTAGGTACGATTCTCTTGCTTATTAAAGCTCCTACCATACAGCATTTTCTAATAAGCCTCTCTTCTGCACCTAGAAAATAAGCAGTTTCATTCAACACAACTGTTCATAACTGTATTCCAAAGTCCCCATAGGAGGCAGATATTCACCAACAAAATGGGGGCAGGGGAGGTAAGGGCGGGTTGGTGGTGTTGAAAGAGATATACATCTTCCTTGCAGTCAGAAGTCAATTTTAGTGTACAGTCTAAATTTAATTGGTAACTTTAAAATGTACTGATACATGAACAGAATCAGCCTTTCTTTGACCAAAAAAACCAAAAAAAAAAACCCCTCACAAAAATACACAAATGCAAAAGTAGATCAAAATCAATTATTCAAATCAAGGTTCCTAACTTAACTATTTAAATTACAATTAAACCAAATTCAAATAATTCTATCCTGACTGAACTGTAAACTTGAAAAAAATTAAAGGGCATTAATACTTGCTTTTACATATCTACCATTCCAAATTTGTTTCAAAGATAACCACCTCAAAACCCCAAGATGTATATGGGGAACAGGAATTACAGGGAATTGAGAAA
The DNA here is from genome assembly GCF_900496995.4 of Aquila chrysaetos chrysaetos. Lineage (NCBI taxonomy): Eukaryota > Metazoa > Chordata > Aves > Accipitriformes > Accipitridae > Aquila > Aquila chrysaetos. Next base: position 27,226,101 of record NC_044004.1, on the reverse strand, counting down.
TATATATATATAGGGAATTGTGCCATCATGTGATTGCCCTTTTTATACTCTACCTTACACCATAAGATAATAGTCTAAAAGGACCTGGTCTGGTTTACAAACCATCCCTGTCTACCTACATAAAATATTCAGGGTTTTGAAGAAAGGACATTAAAAAAAAAAGTCCAAATTAAAAAAAAAAAAAAAATCAAACTGAAATTATTCAGATCCATTATGAATCTATGGAAAAAATCTTCTATTTAGGCTCTAGATTTGAGAACTAAACACATTTCATCACATCTATTTCCAAAGAAGCTGTAACATTACTAATATTCTTATAACATTTTTTTTAAAAAATATATACTGTGCAAACTTTGTATTGTTCAAAAGGTAAAGCATTAGCATGACAATGAAATCACTTCAACCAGACTCTGAAGAATGTTTTACTAATAATAGATTATTCCCTTTTTGATTAAAAAAAAAACCATTACCTTCCTGTATTTCTCAAACAGAGCTTCAGAGTTTTTCCTCGCACACAGAATTCTATTAATAACATCGACTGTGCCAGTGCAGCCGGTCTATACCCTCCACGTGGATCCATAGAGAAGAACTCTGCTTTTGACTGAACCACATTTCATCCTCACTGGGGGTGCCCGAAGTTTGTGAAAAGTCTACCAAATCATTCCAACTGGAGAAGTTAAGACAGATTGGCCTTTCTTGACCCAAAACCACAAGCCATTAAAAATCATGCTAATGTCAACAAAATCAGAGCCACCAACAAAGCAGCACTGATGGTGACCTTGACTTAATCTCTGAAAAATCACCTAGTATTTGAGGGCCACAAGACCCTTTAACTTCTAAAAAAGCCTCCACAAAAAGATGACTGAGAAATACAACAGGCTCTACAAACTTCTGCTGGCCTGGCTGCCAGGCATTCATCTATAAAAATACCTAACCATCCAAATGCTATTTATGAAATACAGTGCAACATTTATAGCAATGCCCTATTTACAAAGCAGGAGGAAAGGTCTGTTTTCTCTAGATCATTATAAGAAAGTGAAGGAGGCAGAAGTGACCATAGAACATTCCTCCCATTCCCCCCCCCCTTTTTTTTCCATTAGAAACATCCATACTAGCAGTTCTTACATGTTTTTTAACTTGGAAAGCTCTGAGTAGTTACTAGTAGAATACTCAATAAAGAAAGGGGGAGGTTTTCAGTCAAACAAGCTTTGTGGGTTTCCCCCCCCCCCCCAAGCAAAAAGCATATAGTTTTGTAGAAAAACTCAGTTACTTCCTGCTCAAAATGTTGTTTCCTGTGCCAAAAAAGCATTTTCCCTATGTTTCTATTTTGCTCCCTTATATCCATAGTGTCTTAGCAAATAAATACCCTTTATAAAATCAAATTTATTTTAAAAATTACAGATTTTATGGCAAGTAAATTTTAGCCATCATCTCCCGAGAGAAACTTAACACACTTCTGTGTATTTCATGCCAGATAGTCTCTGTGTTCATTTGCTTCAAATCAGGATCATTAGTTTAGTTTTGTTTCATTCAAACTTGTAAGACATGTGAAAGGCAAAAACCTCCTAAAATATCTCCTTCTCAGTTTGAAAGATAAAGAGCTGAGTAAGAGCAGAAATAGAAAACTGAATTCTTTTCTGTTGGTTATATGGAAGATTGTTCCAAACATATGAAAAGCTTCCTCTCGAGAAAGAGCAAGAAAAAAGGACAACTTTAAATGCCTGCCTCTCCATGTCCTTCAAAACTTTAGCTTTTACTTTAAAAACTGTTTAGCCTGATCAACTTCAAAAAATTTGCTCATCTCTGATCAGAGATATATTCTATTCCTGATCTCTATATATTGATGAATGTATTTACCTAAACTCTCTCCCACCAACAGTGAATAAATATTAACTTCAGTTACAGAGACACAGATACCTTTAGCTTGAATACACAGATTGTTGTCATTTCCAGGATAATACAAATTAATTGTTTTATACTTGCATAAACAAAACATTTATTTTTTTAAACTTACATGCAAATAGCTACCATTACCACCTTCCCTGGTCCCTTGAAAAACATAGCTGCTGCACTGGAGCGTGGCTACATAAAGAAATAAGAGATTATTAAAATAAAATAACCAAATCTTGACCTCATGAAGGACCTACCATACAAATTATTAAATAAAAACTTTGTATTGCCCTGTTATTGCAAAAGTGAAACTACAGTCCTTGAAGCCTACTAATTTACTACTGAATGCTCATCGAAACTGCAGTTGGGTCTTACACATTTCTACAAATGGATGGCTATAAAAAGAATAAACAACTAACAAAAACTCCAGCAGGGGCCACTGCAACCATAAGTACAGGAGCCAGCTGTGCAGCAGAAAGATTAAGAAATCATTCTACCATAGCAGAGCACCTGGATCTAGGCAATGGGTCTGCTTAAGCAAAGAGGAAGGGCCAGTAGGGCACAGAGCAAAGTGTTAATGTTTTGTTTTGGTTTTTTTTACCTTAAGAAACCTATTTCATTTCTTTACATTAATAATCTATTTACTATACATGTTTATAGGCTATAGATGAAATCACAAATACAGCTGAAATTTTGTTAATAAGGCGGCAATTGACTAAAAAAAAAAAAAAAACCAAAAAACCACAAAAACCACAAAAAAACCCACACACCTTACTGGTGGATTACATTGCCACAATAGGAACCCATTTAAACTGGCACCATAACATTTACCACTGCATTACAATCAGAGACAGATCAGGTATATTACAGTGCAAATAAAACTTCCAATAATATTCAGTTAGTCAAGCTTATTCAACTGTTTCACAACTCTTTCCTTCAAAAGGTGTCACAGTACATGTTGTAGCATTTTTCCAGCCAAAAACTTTAAAACATCTCTTACCTTAGTATTTCCAAAGAACTCCTTGTATTCCCTCAACAGCCTTTGGTTTCTAAACAGATCTGCAATACAAAATCATTATCATGAATACATACTAGTAACCAGTAGTTTCAGGAACTGAAGTCTGTATTTTTTATGCAGCAGTCAACTTCTGGTAAGAGCTACATAGTCTATCTTTCTGTGTGAAAAACTCCCCTACTGGTATTGTTAATCAGAAACACATATTGTTATATATTCATGCAAAATGCCAAATACAATCTGCTCTGATCCTATACGTCATTGCCATTTCTAACAAAAAAGGATGATACACAGAGGGAAAAAAATTAAAATACACCGTACCAATTCCAGGTATTCTACTGCCTCCCTCCCATCCCTTAACCACGAGGGAGAGGGGGAAGGATGTTTCAAAGCAAGTCTCTTAATGTCAGTATTTTTCCATCCACTAATGATGTTCAGTAACTTCAAAATAAACATTGGTATACTACAGTATCTAGAAGCTGTAGTGCTAGACTCTCCCCTACAAAGTTATATAAAATACGTTGTACAAAATAATTTAAATAGATTAAAACAGTCAGTGGAGTACAAGAATAGTCTGGAAAAAAAAAAGGGGGGGGGAGGGCGTTACCACCTCAAGTATACAACATTTCAGTATGCTATTATAACTGAGCAGTATTTTTTTAAATCTCATTTTTTGGATTATGTCCAAGAATTATTCTGTTGCTCACTAAAAATTTTTAAGCTACTGACTGCACTCTCAGTACAAATACAGGTACCTTAACAAGTGCCTGCAGCTCTAGCCTTTTTACTAGGAGGGTGTTCCAGTGGCACAACTGTTTCAAAAAAAACAAAACAAAACAAAAATCCACCACCACTCTAATTTTAAGGTGCATAATTGGAATAAGTACCTTGAATATTGCCTCTCCTGTGATTTCAACTGACTAGACAGATCGAAATCCATTACAAACTACTGATTTGACTGTACCTGTTATTGATAATACCGACAAGGACAACAACAATAATTTTAAGCAAAAAGACAATCTGGGGGCGTTCCCCCCCCCCCCCCCCTTCTGAAGCACAAAGGTAAGCTGAATTCATCTCGGAGGAAAAATAAATGAGTAACAGTATGCTATCAAGGTTTGGATTGGTTTTAAGTCTTTTCAAAATTCTCAATTAAAAAAAAAAAAAAATCCAAAACCGTTGAAGATGTGAATTCTAATAAAAAAATTCAAAGCCCCCCAAAAATCAAAGTATAACTATAGATCTCAACTGAATGTATATTCTTGCTGTATCACATAGATGATAAACTCTAAGACAGTAACAGACTATATCTGCATAGATAGTAATGTGTTACTCTAACATTATGCTATAAAACCTTAACAGTAATTGCCAATTCTAAATTTGTATGTTCTCAATGAAGTAACACACCATCTAGTGGATTTCTAACAATCATACTTTGTTGTTTACATCTGAAGATATCTGAAAACTCTATACTCACTTTCTCTGTACTTGATCTCTGCCTCTTTACGTCGTTTTCTTTCTCTAGCAAGAGCCTCTGGACTACCCCAAACTTCAAGAGACCTGCACAGAGTAAAAGTAACTTAACAATGGTTCTATTTATGCAACTTCTTTTCAGTTTGACTACATTACAAATGCCTTTCCTAAAAGCAGAACATCACATCATTCTGATAAGAAGCCATGCAGACTACTTCACAGAATAAAAAGCTGGGCAAGAGGGGGCTGAGGACAGCACTTAATCTTTGGACACATGAAACATACCCTCCAATTTTATACAGACCATGTAATTACTACAATGATGAGGGTATAAAAAGTGTTCAGATAGAAAATGGAAAACATTATTGCCCTTTCACATTGTAAACCTTTCACGTTGTAATTTTTTTTTTTTCCTCTCTCTCTCATATAATCCATTTTAAATGATCCAAACATTTTCCTTCATAAAAATGTTCTTACTTTGCCTCTACATCCGATCTCAGGTACACAGTGAAAGTCTCGGTGTCATCATGAGGGCTTCGTCGTTTAATTTTCCTCAGCTGGTCTAAATCACTAAGGGAAGTGGACAAACAGTTTAGTGCAAGAAACAGTTCATATTATTCTAATTTTACTTGTATGTCTTCCACAATTTTGATATTATTAATTTGCAGTACAAAAAACTGAAGTTGTTTACTTGAGACAAACAGAACATATACACAACATGAAGCAAGCGTTCTCTTGGATGCTATTGAAAAACCACTGTGGTTTCCACACTCAGAAGTCCAAATCATATCCTCACACCATGAAATACTATACATGGAAGACAAAGTAATAAAACATTGAATAATAAAGCATCCAATGAATGATCTGCATTTAATTAATAACATGCACAAGTGCTAAACAAGAGGTTTCATGGCTTAACATTTCTAAACGGAAATCAGAAGTCACATGACATGAAAAATTAAGACACTTAACTTCAAAACCCACATACCCAGCACAAGCTATAAAAGGTTGGACATAACAAAACTATTTGGGGGAACAGATAAGTTTCCTGTGCTGAGCTACACATTAGAGCATCTACATTGAGAAGCATCGGGGATTTTTTTTTTTTATTATTTTATTTTTTAAAATACAACAGAACATTTCATTTTTAGCCCAACCAATTATCTAGTCCTTTTTTCTTCCTCCCCTCCTCTTTTGGTCAATCCAGCAAAACTTTAGCTAGTTATTTCTCTGCATGACAAGCTACTTATGATAAAAATATGGCAGAGGACTAAGCACAATTTGTCACTGGATTTTCAGCAAAGACCAAGTCTGATGATATACACTATATGTAAAAACAGGGGGGTACAGTGACAGCATAGTAAATTATAAACAAAGCTGCTAAGCCTTTAGATTTAATATGGGTCACACACATAATATGCGTGAAATCTGACAGACACCTCAACTATAGCGATACTCAGTAAGACCTGCTGGCAGGCATGGCACATAGTGAAAGGCAGTAAATATGAATCAAGTAACAATAGTTAGGTTTCAACGAACCAGATTATATTTTATTCCAAATTACAGATATAACAGACAGTACATTACATAACATGAAGCTTCCACTGATCTTTTAGAGATGTTCACATGAAACCATCATGACCCCAAAATGCTGAAACAAGAGTTATTTGCGATTCCCCCCTGTAACTAGCTGCTTTAGAGGTGGACTCCCCCCAACTAGATTTATGGTCATGTAAGTACAAATAAAATACTTTAAGAAGCAACTACACAAACATGCAAACTAAGTGCACGTTCCTAATCCACTGTAACACTAAATAAGAACTTCAGTCACTTATGGTTATGTATACCACAAAAGCATTTAGAAAAAGTTGCTGTGCAAAATCACGCTACAATCACAATTACTTTTGAAGCATATACGAACAAACAAATATTCACAATTTAAATTTCAACTGAAACCCATCATACCTGGATTTAAGACAAAACTCATTTATTGCTCTGACTCCAGTGATGAAGTTATTCTGTGTGTATTTTGGTCCATACTCTCTCTTTTTAAGGACTGCTTTCACTTAAAAAGAGAAATAGATAAGCAAGTCATGTCACTCGTGGAGACTACAGTAGAAACTCCAAAAGGTAATTCAATCTAGTGTCGTATCATGATACCTCTAAGTGGAGATCTGAAAAATAATGCTTGTCAGTGAGATGGAAAACTTACATTTCTTTTTTTCCAATACTTAACCACTTCCATCTTCTAGAGATAAGATTTTTGACCTTTGCAGACCATACAGAGAACTGAGACAGACTGTATACTTTGTTTTTCTCAACTATTACTTTCAAAATTAGCACACTTAATATTGGGCATCTATAACAATTAAAAATATGCATTCTTTATTTACAATGTTTTGTATGTCTAGAAGATGTACTCCTATCACATCAGATTTTCATGCACAAGGAAAAGAATACCACATGTATTCAGAAAAAGGATAAATGGAATTTTAAATTTATGCCATTATTTCCTGCTTGTCTATACACTCACAACTTCATCTTATTTTCAAATGTAAGTCACTATACACTCACTTCCATTAAAAACATTATGCTTATTGGAAGAAGAGTTACAACTGCTGAAGGATATAACATTCAAGAACACAACTGAAAACAAAAAGCCCAAATTCTGCAGGCGAGAAGACTTGTATCTTCACATGAAGACACACAAACTTCCTGCATACCATAGGATTGATGTGATTTCTATAGTTAGTCCAGAACTTTTCCTTAAGTCACAGGATACTTACAGAAAGATACTAACACTAGATACCAATATTTACCATAATCTGATTTCTGTCATCCAGTCTGAACTTAAATGATTTTAAGTACTTGAGTAATCATATTCATCCCACAGTGCTCCTGATCGAAGGTGACAAAAAAATTAGAGCTTTCCTAAAAACAGTCTATCACTTACTAAAGTTAGAACAGGATGAACATTTTCAAACAAGAAGAACGTTTCCCATCTTTTCTTATTTAAAACAGATATATATCCAAAGTGTATTAACCTTAGTAAAAGATAACTTGTGATTTATCAAACACTTACTAATCCATCTTTCTGAAACACAGGTAAATTTCACTAAAATAAAATACTATAACCAATTGTACGTTGCAGAATATCTCAACAATCCTACCCTTAGTTCAAATAACTGCATAAAATTGGCAATAAATGGGGGGGGGGGGGAATCAATTTAGTATTTCCAAGAGAAGGACAAAGCCCAATAAAAGATGATGTAAATAAAACACTTTAAATAGCACAAATTTTTTAAGACTAGTGATCCTTTAAAAATGTTATTGTCTTAGTAATACTTGGATCGATTAGTTTAAGTCACAGCAGCATCTGAAGACTAAAATTTACTTTCTAGACACTATCAAATTCTTTAATACAAACATTCTTGCTTGCGCGTCTATAATCTACAGAGGCAAAACTCTTTTCTCACTGAAAGATATATCTATTTTTACAATAATTTCACAGTCTATCTGATTTCTCTTATGTACCTTGTATGTTCCCCTTGCATAGGTACACTAAATGACAACAGACCCAAAGAAATTGACATAAAGGATGTAGACAAAAGCGTACAGAAAATACACATCCAGAGACACTGATCTCACCTTGTTACTAACAAGTATTATTATTTGAGGTTTCAAATTTAAATTTGGGGAAAGACAGGAAGGAATTTTGATACAGTTTATAGCCTGCTGAGTCACTTTCACTCCAGAGATTTTAATTTTTTTTGACAGACTTTAAAGAGAAATAGCAGGTTTTATTTTAATAAAGTTCTTTCCATACATAGAAGGCTAGGAGTGATCAAAAGCACAGAAGTTTTTAATAGCGTAATTCCCACAATAACAAAATAGAAACTACCAGAGTGAAGATGGAATTAAATCAAGTCATGATAAATTAAAAACATGAAAGAAAGTTATGCCCTTATTTTATCCACTTACGTTTTTAAACAATGTAACTAAAGACAAAAGGATGTATTTACTTGTATTGGGTTTCCATGGCAAGGTTTTGTTAGCAGGGGGGCTACAGGGGCAGCTTCTGTGAGAAGCTGCTAGAAGCTTCCCCCATGTCCAATTGAGCCAATGCCAGCCGGCTCCAAGACAGACCCGCCGCTGGCCAAGGCCGAGCCCATCAGCGATGCTGGTAGCGCCTCTGGGATAACAGATTTAAGAAGGGGAAAAAGTTGCTGCTCAACAGAAACTTCAGCCGGAGAGAAGAGTGAGAATATGTGAGAGAAACAGCCCTGCAGACCCCCAGGTCAGTGAAGAAGGAGGGGGAGAGGTACTCCAGGCGCCGGAGCAGAGATTCCCCTGCAGCCCATAAGGAAGACCATGGTGAGGCAGGCTGTCCACCTGCAGCCCATGGAGGTCCATGGTGGAGCAGATATCCACCTGCAGCCCCGGGAAGACCCCACACCAGAGCAGATGGATTCCCGAAGAAGGCTGTGATCCCGTGGGAAGCCTGTGCTGGAGCAGGCTCTGGGCAGGACCTGTGGACCCATGGAGAGACCCCACGCTGGAGCAGGTTTTCTGGCAGGACTTGTGACCCTGCGGGGGACCCACGCTGGAGCAGTCTGTGCCTGAAGGACTGCAGCCCGTGGAAGGGACCCACGCTGGAGCAGTTCGTGAAGGACTGCAGCCTGTGGGAAGGACTCATGCTGGAGGAGTTCGTGGTGGACTGTCTCCCATGGGAGGGACCCCACGCTGGAGTAGGGGAAGAGAGGAGTCCTGCCCCTGAGGAGGAAGGAGCAGCAGAGACAACGTGTGATGAACTGACCGCAACCCCGATTTCCATCCCCTGTGCTGCTGGGGAGGAGGAGGTAGAGAAAATCAGGAGCAAAGTTAAGCCCGGGAAGAAGGGAGGGGCAGGGGAAAGGTGTTTTAAGATTTAGTTTTTATTTCTCATTACCCTACTCTGATTTGATTGGTAATGAATTAAACTAATTTCCCCAAGTCGAGTCTGTTTTGCCTTTGATAGTAGTTGGTGAATGATCTCTCCCTGTCTTTATCTCTACCCACAAGCCTTTCATTATATTTTCTCTCCCCTGCCCAGCTGAGGTCCCATCCAGCCAAGGTCAACCCACCATATTTCTACAGGCACAAATGGGAACACTACAGGATTCAGATTAGGCAGTTCATGCGGTCTCAGTATATTTAGAAGCAACACTGATTAGATTAACTTAGCAATAAGAAGGAACAGATGAAGACTTAGAACAAGGAACAGGGGAAGATCAAGTATTCAGCTTAGCCACATTAAGTCTGCGATGGTGAATGGACATGCCTAAAAACATGCAAGGAGGATAGACTGTGGTAACAGATGAGAAAACAAATTAGTCTTTTCCTGACAAACTCATCAGCTTAAATGAAACAATTAAAAACAGACACAGAGGAGTGAGTAATTAGAAGGAACATCGCTACATTTGATTTTTTGGGAGTCATTTTCAAACAACTGCATACCAAACAAAGCTGACATACAAGTGTGGTTTAAAATGTTATTCACATAACTTGTTACACTATGGAAGAGGAACCACAGTTTCCTTACACCTATCTTTTTTGCCTACTAGCAGCAGACAACAGTAGAGTTTCAATACAGGAAGTATTTCTTTACCTTTTACTTGGATTGGCTCTTTAAGGAAAGACTGCTTTTGACCTGCATTGGTCGTATCTTGTCCTGTAAAATAAAAATAAAGCTCACTGTAAATATGGAAGTACCTACTTTTCTTTTTAGTAAAGAGTTTGGTTGACATAACAAATTAAGAATATATCTTAATGTTGCTTTCCACCCTAACAATTAAAAAAAAATTTTTGCTAGATTTCCAACATTTAAAACTCTCAAAAGACAGAAATAGTAAAAAAAAAAAAAAAAAAAAAAAAAGACATTTAATATAACACTGATGAATAAACTCCTAGCAGCTAGCAGAAGAGCACCAACTTGCAACATACTTCAAAAAATATCCTGAATTTTTAAAAAATATTTTAACAGTGCACTTACGGTGTGGGGCAAGTTTTATACAAAATTTTAGATTAGTAAATATAATGAATCCTATATAGCTTATGGGTGCTGATCAGCCCAGTCTCATAGAGCTTTCAAGCTGTAATTCAATTTTAAGGGACTGAAGCTTTTTCACTTACAAAAAGCAAGCTCCTTAAAATACAGAATATTTAAACTAAAATCCACAACTCTTGTGTCACAAGCTGGAGCTAGAATGAAAACAAAGTATTTTAGCTAGTTTTGAAATTTGAGGATATGACTCAAGAAAAAGCTAATAAAATACAATTTACAGTACTGTTAAGTGAATCTTAATACTTGGAAAATAATAAATTCTAGTAATTTCAGTGAGATTCTACTTAGAAATCAGAAGTACTCCTTGAAAACACAAATATCGCATCCTTACCTCACACATCTCGACATAGCTTTCAGACAAAAACCTTATGATACTAACACATCAAACCAACACACCCACTCTTTTGTGCCAACACTCTCTAACATGGGAGGTTTGCCACACATCCACAGTCATTAACAAAATTAAAACTGACCGTATTGGAAGTGATACATAAAAAAAGTGAAGATTTTCAAGCAGGTTTGTGTTAATTAATGAGATACTCCTAGCTTAACATGCTACTCAAATTAGTCAAAGGTCAGATATTCTTCAAGCTTGAACTACATAACTGTCTTTTCATCAGGCAATTAGTTATTGCCCTAACAGCAACTGAGGACTAAGGCTAATAACAATCCAAGTATACTTTCTTGGAAAAATAACACTTATAAATTTATGAAACTGATCTTATTATACAAAAAATAAGGCTGGACCTTATTTAGCATTCCTAAAACAGTCACCCCTATCCATTATTGACTTGAAAATGGAAGCAAAAAAACCTTTGCTGTTCCTTTCCTTTCTTTTATTATGTGGTTTAGAACACCAGCCAGCCTATCTATCAGTAGTCATGATAAAAAACTTCAGCCAAGATTGCTTAGCAAAAACTGAGCAGTAGCTGCTTTTCAGAAACCATGTGCAATCATTTATGTCATTACAAGAAAAATCACCAACACTATTTAACAAAAGACTGAGTCATAAGATTTCAGAGGGGGGAGAAAAAGGCACAGATGTATCAAGATTTATATATATGCATAGAGATCTACATACATCAAGTACCCTTTTAAAGTTTACTACCTCACCCTAGAGACTGGACAAAATCACAGTGCATCAGTGAGGAAAAAAAAATACAGAATACTTGAATTCACAATTACTGCTTTTCAGACTAGCAGCAGTTGATATGATAGAACTTTCAAGATGAATACGTTAATATTTTCAATATCACCTTCAATATCACAAAAGCATTTCCCAAGTTTACCGATAAAGAAATGGAGGTCCAAAAGATATCTGTTATTTGCTAAATATTTAAGTTACTGGAAAAGTATGGCAATCTTTACAAGTAGTATATTACCTGTTCAGAACTCTATCAAAATCTCATGCTTTTTTAAATAAACAGTAGTAATATGTCCATAATGCATAAGAACATTCTACCCACTAGGCCCCAGAAAATACCCCCCCTTATGAAGCATGCATGTAACAACATGAATTGCAAAATAAACTTCAAAGTGATTGTTCATCTATGCACAATATCTCTAGGCTGCAGTTTCCATATACACTTGCATATGTGAGACCCCACTCTCAACAAAAGGTAAGTCTCATGGTGCCCACGTAGCGCAGTTCCATTCAAGGCTTACTATGACTCAAGGCTGTGCTGCCACAGAGGGCAGCATCTCTCCTCCAGCCATTCTAGAGACAGTGAGCAGGATCAGCTTACTGATCCATCCTACCTCTACCCTAGCTCTGCAAAACAAGCAATTAGTTTTTTCACAAAACAGGCCTAAACGTAATTAATGCCAGCACAAGAGAGGGAATAATCAGACAGGGGTAGGAGAAGGCGGAAACACCCCTTCTGATAACAGTCAACAATTATATAAACTTAAGGCAATCATGAAAGCAATAGTACTAGACTGTTTTCACATGTCTGTTGTTTAACACCAGTAACTGCACATTAAGAACCCAGAAAACACCAACGACTAAAACTGGCTCTATAGTCTTTCAGCGTATTCAAGCACACATTCTTCTGCAAGAATCTTACCCTCTAGCAACCACCTTCACCTCAAGACTTTCCTAGAAACATAAATGGTCTTAAGTATTATCCTCTTCTAAAACCCAATCACAGACTTAAGGAACAATATCTAATCGTTACACTCAGAACAACATTTAAGATCCACTTTTGTACTTCAAAACATCAGAAAAGTAATACTCTTAGCTGGCCATAGTTACCAGCTTTTAAAGACTACTGCAAGCCTCAGGAATTTAAAAGCTACTGAAGAAAGAACGAATACCTGCTGACCTGACAATGAAGAGAAGGAAATTTTCTTTAGTAGACCACTTAGTTTCAGACAAAAGCACACAGGAAGAGCATTTTAAAATGCATTTGTTATCTCTTAAGCGCGGTACTCTTCCAAACATGTGTCTGTGCAGTCCTACACTTAATAAGCAGAAAAAATAGAGGATCCTACGATGGAGCAAGGACAAGACAGTTGTGAATTTCACAAGCACCTAACTAGCACAGGATTGACAATCAAATTGAACAGCAAGGAGGGTCAGGTTATGTCCATTGTATCAAGTGTTCAATACGAATGCTGCAGTTCTGGCACCGGTCAGATTAGAAAGCTCTAGCAGGTGAAACAGCTCGACCTTCTTTACCAGTCATCTATAGCCTGACCTGGAAAAGTCACAGTGCTCAGTATTCACACTCATTCAATCTTTATCACCAGTTCATTTCACACAACAAACCTGCAATACTACAAAAAGAATCCAAGTAAGCAAGCAAAGTGGTTAAAGACAAGTAATACATTCCATTTCTTATCCCTTAAATTACCCAATCCCTTCTGACATCCACATTTTATTATCACCACTTTAAATTTGATTACTCTAAACTTAAATCCTTTAAATACTGGAATGACAAAGAAATAAATTTCAGCATCCCTCCCTACTTATGCATTTGAAATTTATATATAGATGCCCACAAGCAACAAATACCAAGAATTCTGCAACCGTAATAGCACACAATTGGGACAAAAAAAGTTATCAATTGTTAAATACAAAGTTTTCACATTTATATAAATACTCTTTATTTTAGCTTAGTACTACCTGTTCCAACTTTATGCAGGGTTTCTTCAGGGGTTGATCCATTTGTATCTTCTGATCCAAGATCTTTTTTCTGACCATTGGAGGTATAAACTCTCACTTGACTCATCAACTGCACAGGCAGACGATTGCATGACAGAATATAAGACAGACTCCCACTTTTCATTGAAGCTTGCCATCCTAACAGGGGGAGGAAAAAAAGATGTTTTAGGCAACCATTTTGGAAGGAAAAAGAAGGGAAAGTGGTCCAGCTACACCAGCATAAGTTATGGAAAGTGAGCTTTTAAGTACTGATCTATGCTTATTTTACCCATGTTTAGGAATTACAAAATGGGAGTATACAGCATCCTTCCACTACCTCCCTTCAAATATCCACTTTTAAACTTTATTCTAACATTAGGGTTTTTTCCCCGTACCATCCGGTATGCACTTTTTCCAAAGACCTCTAGATGATCTTAACGGGGTAAAAAAAAAAAAAACCAAAAAAAAAAACCCACACCAAAGCTATTTGATAAGATTGGCTTACTGACACATTAAGTCCCGTTCTAGTCATACTGCCTCAAAATCTTTAAAAAACAAGTATTGATAAAAGAACAAATACAGACCACTACAGAACTATTAGGCAGTGTTGCTATTTCATTTCACTCTGTGTATACTCTGTAGAAACCACAGCCTACCAATTAAGAAAATTTGAACTGTGTGCATTATGCATTAAGAGCAACTTGCTACAGAAATTACATAGAAAAGCACACATTGCTGTATAAAATATTTTATACAGAGGAATCTTAAATTTTGCAACATTTACAACAGACAAATTACAAGATAAGTATGTAAAAAGCCTCTTGAGAAATCACCCTAGGTAGGCAATCTTCAATTTCAAAAACTAGCCAAAAGTAGAGTTGTATGAAGTACAGGCCAACCTGTATTAGCAAGTAGTTTCTTTTAGGCAGCATAAACACTTCTGTAGAGAGGGTATATAACTCCTCCAACCAGAAATGCAACATGCAAACTGGCTGTTTTGGAAAGCACTCATTAAAAGAATAAATAAATTAAAAAAAAATTAAGCAGTGCTGGTAAATCAAATCATACAAAGTATGACTAATCATGTATGAATAACGCACCTCTCACAAAATGAAAATATTTTATAAAACTTTGTATTCCATAAGAGTCTGAACAGCTTTGCTTTTATTTTAGTCCTCTACAGTACCGAAGCATCTGCACCTGTGCACGTAGCGAACCGAACCTTACAGAAGACCAGTTTCACCAAAAAAAGTCAGATAAGCTCTTACTATTAGTTGTTGGTAATGTGACAAAAGCCCAGAAAAATCAACTGAACGCAGCTCAGTCAACTTACTGATTACGACTCATAAAACACTACAATAAACATATGGCACAAGATGAGCACTGCTGTTTCCTAAGCTTTGGTGATACTGGAGCAGCTGAAAAAGGGAAACTTGATCAGCATGTTTAGAGGATGTTTTTCCTACTAATCCACACATACAAAAGAAACCGCTAAAGAGAAAGGGTATTTGCTGCAATTCAACCAGAAGTGATGACATGAAGGGGGAAAAAGCCGGTCAGAATTTAAATTTCACGGGACCTGTGGCCCAAAGGAAAAGCCAGGGCTCGCTCCTCAGACCCACAAAAATCCTGCGAGGCCGCGCTTCGCTTCACAGAATTACTGCAAACTCCAACCCCAACACGGGCGTGACGTTTTCAGTCTTACGTAAGACGGGGGCTGACAGGGCAGCGGGCCCGCAAAGGGCGTGCGAAAACACCCGCGACAAGGCATTACGCACGTCCGCACACGCCTCGCCTACCGAGGCACTTAACGACTCGAGCGTTCTCCCTCCTTTTCGGGCCGATCCTCGGAAGGCAGCCCCCGGCCCGGAGACGCCCCGCAGCCGGGGGCAGCGTCACGGCCTCAAGAGGAATCCCTTCCCGCCCCTGCTGGCGCCCGAGCCCGGCTGCCACCCGCCGCCTGCGAGCGCTGGCACTCGCTTTCCCCCACGCGAGCTCGCAGCTCGACTACACCTTCGTTACAGCTCTCTACGAGGCTCGACCGGGGTCCGCCGGCCCGGCCCGGCCCGCGGAGGCCGGAGGGGGGCTATTCCCAGCAGCCCGCCGGCGCAAGGCAGCGGGCCGGGCCCTGAGGGACTCACCGTGGCAGGCGCGGGGGAGCGGCGCCGCCTGGCACCGCAAGTACAGCCGGTAGAGGCCACGGCAGCCCCGCCGCTGGGCGGCCAGGGCCGGCATCATGGCGGCGACCGCGCGCGGAGCCCGGCCGCTCCCCGCCGCACGGCAGCGGCCGGCGAGGGGGCGGCGATTCGCATCGGAGAGGCCCGGCGCGGCTGCGGCGGGACGCCCGCAAGCCCCGGGCGGCGGCGGCGGTAGCCGGGGGGCCGGCGGTGGGCGGGGCCTCGGCACCCGGATATGCGGAGGGACCTCGGGGCCGCCGGGCCGGCGCGACGCCCGGCGGCCGCCGCTGACTCACCCGCCCCTCCCGCTGCGCCTGCGCGGAGTGGCCCAGCCGCCTCGGCTCGGCGCCCCCGGCGGGCGAGGCCTTCCCAGGCCCGGGGGAGTGACCGGGAGGCCCCGCGCCGGCCTGGCGCTTAAAACCGGCTCGGCCCTAAGTGACCCCCCCCGCCGCCTCGCCTGCAGCGAGGCTGCATCCACCCAAGTACGCGTTGGGAGCGCCTCCTGCGCAGGAACGGCTAATTTCCTGCTCGTAATAAAGAGGCAACATATACGTGCGTGTGCAGCATAGGTATGTATGCTAATTGCGTTAGCACAGATAAAAACATGTAGAGAGACATGGTTTTATCGGTAGTAACAATATTAAAACACGCAAGATGAAGCTGTTTGCGAGATTTTTATGTGAAAATGCTCTCCCCTACCCTTAGGTCTCCCCTAAAAATGTGCTTCCCGGATCAGTGCTGATAAAAAAAAAAAAAATTTAATTAAAAACCTGTATCTTTCTGCAGAGAGAGGGTGCCCTGAGGGTGATGCTGCTGTCAGAGGGTTATGATGTCTGGTACCCATCCCAGCCCTGCCGTGACACCGCCTTCTGCTCTTCTCACCTACAGCCTGGCGCGGGACCATGCATGCAATTAGTCCCACTGGCATCAGTTTACACGCTTTTTTTTAATTAAAAAAAAAAAAAAAAAAAAAAAAACATTTTGGCAATGTTTTTCCAGTATAGCGTTGATATTAGTTTACGTGACTCTGACAAACTGTCTCTGGCTTCCTTGCCTTCATTTGCACGCTGTGAGGAACGTGGGAGCTCACCAGAAGTTAGGTTGGCAGGGAATTTGGATAATTAATGTACCTGAAAATCCACAAAGCATTTGATCACTGAGGAGAATTATTATGGTGCCTGTCTTTAACATACCCAATTAGATTTTGAACAAGGTTTGCTGGCACATAACTTCTTTACCAGCCAGCTAGTCATTAGCATTGCCAATATAAGTTTTCGTAGAAGCCCAATGGAGGCAGATTGAAATAAAATACTTGCATAAAATAATTAACGCCCATCTTCCCAATAGTCCAATCACAGCCATACCAGGTGAATCAGGAGTATTGCAACAGATGCTGTATCATTAGTAACAGATGTAGAGCAATGGAGTTAAATACTAAATTCACTGCAAGTTATAAAGTACCAAAGATGGAGTCGATTCACCAATTTTAGTTGGAGTCTAGCATGCAACTGATGTATGTTTTGCTGGCTGCTTGTAATTTTGGCAAGAGCCTAACAGTAAAAAAAAAGGAGAAACATGAGGTTAACAGAGTACCCTTTCTTTTCCGTGCATAAAGATATTTGAAAGAATATAAGCAGAAATTCTTGAAACATTTGTAATTCCTGAAGACTCTCTGCTATACTCTAGAAAAGGTGCTGTTACGTTACTCCTACAAGTATTTTTCTTTAGGTTTATCATTTCCTATCCAAACCCAAATGGAATTACTAAACTATTTCATATACTTTTATCCAGCTAAATAATTGAATTTGCCTTGTCTAGTTTTGTTGTTGTAAATATGAAACAGGAAGGAAAATAATAAAGCTGAAATACCATAGACATTAATAGATACTACCAGTGTGGCAGCCAACCAATATTCACATGATCAAGGGCTCTGCATGAATCTTTCTATTGATAAACACTGAAACCTGAGGAAGGAGACAAACAACAAGCAAAAGAGCATCAGTAGCAGCCTATTTGGTATGCGATAGCCAAGTACATAAAACAATTGATAATGAACTACCATGTTCATGGTATGTAGCTGCAGCATCCTAAGACAAAAATCTCATCTCAAATCCTTATTTATGAGCATCACAACCAGTAGTTATCACTAGCAATGAATGGAGAAACACCCTAAATAATAGGGAACTGTGTATGTATTTCAGCACATCCAAACTAAATTAAACGACTTTTTGCCTGTGGCAAAGACTACTATATATAGCCATGGTGAATAGGCTGTGAGATCTTGTTTCTCACTAAGTCGCAACATTTTCATTCAATATAGTTGGAATTGCATCCTAAGGTTTAATTTTGAATAATGGTTATTCAATAGCTATTTTAAGCCCGTATTTCATGAAATCAAGCCAGTTCAAAAAAAAAAAAAAAAAAGAAAAATCTCATTCACATTCAAGTTGCTAAACTCTGACCAACCTGATAAAAAAAATTATATGTCATGCTTGTGCAGGGGCTTCTGTACCATCTGAACCTCTTGCTAGGAGATAGAGGTTGCCTCTCATTTTCTGGCAGTTTATTATACAGTGGGGCCTTTTCAGCACACATCACCTCCTCCTCTGGCAATACTTAGCCTTCTGGCCAGTCCGTGATCACTTCCACAATTCCTGGGAGACTGGGGTTTCCTATTCGAGCTCATTCTGTGATCAGCGCAACCCACTTACTCCACGTGGCATCAGTTGCATGATGTGTAGAGGAGACCCTCCCTTTGAACATCCAGCCCAGCACTGGCAGGCAGGGTGCTAAGAGGAGCTGTGCTTCAGTACCAACCACTTCTGAGGCAGCTCGAACTCCTTCATGTGCTGCCAAAACTGGAGTATAGCAGCCTCGGATCCTCGATATCCCTGACCCCAAAACCCTAGGGGTTGGCCTCAGGTCTCCCCAGGTGCTCTCTGCCAGAGACTCCAGGTAGGGCCATTCTCCCCGGCTGCAGTGTAGAGCACATTTTTAACATCTTGTCCTATCCGGACCGGCCCAAGGGCTACTGCGTGAACAATCTCCTGTTTAATTTGTTCAAAGGCTTGTTGTTGCTCAGGGCGCCATTTAAAATCATTCTTCTTCCAGGTCACTTGATAGACAGGGCTTACAATCAGACTGTAGTTTGGACCATGCATTCTCCAAAAGCCCACATCACCTAAGAAGGCTTGTGTTTCCTTTTTACTAGTCAGTGGACACCTAGCTGCTATTTTGTTGATCACATCCATTGGGATCTGACAACATCCATCTTGCCATTTTATTCCTAAAAACTGGATCCCCTGTGCAAGTCCCTTGACCTTACTTTGTTTTATAGCAAAACTGGCTTTCAGAAGGATTTGGATCATTTTCTTCCCTTTCTCAAAAACTTCTTCTGCTGTGTTGCCCCATACAGTGATGTCATCAGTGTATTGCAGGTGTTCCAGAGCTTCACCCTTTTCCAGCGCAGTCTGGATTAGTCCATGGCAAATGGTGGGGCTGTGTTTCCACCCCTGGGGCAGTCGTTTCCAGGTGTACTGGACGTCCCTCCAAGTGAAAACAAACTGTGGCCAGCACTCTGCTGCCAAAGGGATTGAGAAAAACACATTAGCGATATTAATTGTGTCGTTCCACTTGGCTGCCTTTGACTCCAGTGCATACTGAAGTTCCAGCCTGTCCGGCATGGCAGCACTCAGCAGCAGCATGACTTCATTTAGGCCACGATAGTCTGCTGTTAGTCTCCACTCTCCATTAAACTTTTGCACTAGCCATATGGGGCTGTTAAAGGGTGAGCGAGTTTTGCTGATCACCCCTTGGCTCTCCAGTTGACAAATCAGCTTATGGATGGGAACCAGGGAGTCTTGGTGCGATATCGTCGCCAGTGCACCATTGTGGTAGTAGTGACTGGCACTTGTTGTTCTTTAACCCTCAACAACCCCATGCAGAAGGGTCCTCAGAGAGACCATCCAGGGTAGACAGCTGTTTAATTTCCTCCATCTCCAAGGCAGCTATACTGAAAGCCCAGCAATACCCCTCTGGGTCCTTAAAATACCCTCTCCTGAGGTAGTCTATGCCAAAGATGCACTGAGCCTCTGGGCCAGTCACAATGGGGTGTTTCTGCCATTCATTCCCAGTTAGACTCACTTAGGCTTCCAATACAGTTAGCTGTTGGGATCCCCCTGTCACTCCAGAAATACAGGTGGGTTCTGCCCCTTTATAACTTGACGACATTAGAGTACACTGTGCACCGGTGTCCACCACAGCCTTATACTCCTGTGGGTCTGAGGTGCCGGGCCAGCAAATCCAGACAGTCCAATAAACCTGGTTGTCCCTGTCCTACCCTTGGCTGGAGGCAGGGCCCTCTAATCCTGGTCAGAGAATTCATTACTCACTTCTTGTAAAAATTACTCAGAAGTCCCTTCAAGAGGATCAGAAGTAAGATCAGCCCTTCTACTCTGTCTGGAAACTGGAGCAGCATTTTTCCTGGAAGAATCCCCTTTTATGTTTGTTTTTCCTCTCATGTACCCATGCATCTAGGGTCGAGGTAGGCTTTCCATCCCACTTCCTCATGTCCTCTCCGTGGTCACACAGGTAAAACCACAGGGCACCCCGTGGTGTGTACCTTCTATATTCTCTCTCTTGAGCAGAGGAACACTTGCTCCTAATAGCTGAGATACTGGTCCGTACAAGTGGGGAGTAGGACTTTTCAATCAGCTTGATCAGTTTTTCAGATTTTTTTGGACAGTTTTTCCACAGCCAAGACACAGGCTCATAGGGAGGAAGAGAAGTTTTCTTCGTATTGCCAGAGTTGGCAAGCCATTTCATCCACCGTCAGTGCCTCTTCATCCTTCCAGGTCAGTACTGCCAATGGGTTGTCATACAACGATGGTGCGCTCCATACAAACTTCTGCCACATGGGTCATGCATTGGACTTCATCTGGATCTCTGGGTAACTGTGCATCATCCAGGTCATAACAAATCATCTCTAGCATGGCTAATTCCCTGAAGTACTGGATACCTTTCTCCATAGTGGTCCACTTGCCTGGTTGACATGTAACATCTTCCTTGAAAGGGTACCTTTCCTTCATGCTTGACAGGAGTCGCCTCGGGAGGCAAGGGCTTGTGTCCCTTTTCTGATCACCTTGTCAAAGCCCCCCTTCCCTAAAAAGGGATCCCACTGCTTGGCTTCCCTACCTTCTAATTCCAGGCTACTAGCCCCATTGTCCCAGCATCGGAGCAGCCAGGTAACAATGTGCTCACCTGGATGACAGCTGAAATTCTTTCGCATATCCCACAGCTCGCTCAGGGATAGGGATCTGGTGATTACCTCTGGTTCTGCCTCTTCCTCCTGTTCTTGTGATGACCCTGGTTCATCTTCATCCCTCACTAAGCGAACTGGGTTTTTTGTATATTTCTTCTGTATAGGGGCACCTGATACTGGCACAGGTTGGTTCTCTGGTTCAGCTGCAATGCCTATCACCAGGGTTGGAGTAGCTGCAGTGCCTGTCACTCTGTCTTCCCTCCCTCCCCCCTGAGGGTGCTGCATAACATCAAGCAGTGTTTGGTAGATACTGGCCAGGACCCGGCACAGGGCAGTAAGTTGTGCCTCTTCAGAATAGCCACAGCATTTTCCTTTCAAATATTTTGTCACTTCATCAGGGTTCTGTAGTTGTTCAGGAGTGAAGTTGCAAACCATTGGAGGTGAGAAGTTCTCTAGATACCTGCCCATATTCTCCCACATGCCATGCCACCTGTGATTATCCAGCCTCAGGGCAGATCTCTGGGTTATATTCTTAAATAGTTGTTTAGCCTTATACAATATCTGGAACACATTCAGGAGACATAGCAATAGGAACATGCTGGTTCGAACATCCCAAGGATTTTCAAAATTCTCAAGAGCTATTGTAATTTGCCTGGAGGAGAAGGGGAAGGCGGAGAGATGTGTCTCCCCACCTTGAATTGGCTCCCCGAGGAGAAAAGGTAAAAGGTGTAATTATTAATAGTTTCTGACAGATGGCTCCCGAGGTACAGAGATGACGGCAATGCTGAGTACAAATACCAGATCAGTTAGTTTCACAACCAGCGATTCCATTGTATCATAAGCCAGTGTTACAAAGTACAACACGATAACATTACCCCAGTTCCCACAGGTGATAAACAGCACAACAGGGAGCATATACACTAAGGTATTACATAATGCAACTTTAAGAACAAGCACGCTGACTTTGAGAGCAAACAAATCAACATTGTGACCAGCAACTATTGAACTAATATAATGAATGCTTACAATAAATTTGTTGTAAAGCATTCCAGTCAGATTTGTCGTTATCTCAACCCACTAGGCTCCACGTTGGGTGCCGAAAAGGACAGTTGTGGTTTAACCCCAGCCAGCAACTAAGCACCATGCAGCCCGCTTGCTCACTCCCCTCCCCACTCAGTGGGATGGGGGAAAGAATCGGAAAAAAGTAAAACTCATGAAATAAAGACACTTTAATAGGACAGAAAATAAAATAATAATAATAAAAATAATAAAATGACAATAATTTTATTAAATTAAATAATAGAATTGGAATATACAAAAAAAAGTGATGCACAATGCAATTGCTCACCAGTTACCAACTGATGCCCAGTTAGTCCTCGAGCAGCAGTCTGGCCCCCCCGCCCCCGCCAACTCCCTCCAGTTTATATACTGGGCATGATGTCACATGGTCTGGAATACCCCTTTGACCAGTTTGGGTCAGCTGCCCTGGCTGTGTCCCCTCCCAACTTCTTGTGCCCCTCCAGCCTTCTTGCTGGCTGGGCATCAGAAGCTGAAAAATCCTGGACTTGGTATAAACATTACTTAGCAACAACTAAACACATCAGTGTGTTATCAACATTCTTCTCATCCTAAATCCAGAACACAGCACTATACCAGCTACTAGGAAGAAAATTAACTCTATCCCAGCTGAAACCAGGACAACGAAAAAGGATGTAGTACAAAGCCAATTTGACTATTTTTAAATCTGAAATTCATTAAAGATTTCAAGTTCATACAGTGGAAGAGACTTGCAATGTCCCCAGATCAGCAGCAAGAGCTGAGGTAATGACTTAATATAGTTTAAATTACTCTTTGGGATTCCCTTAACATCCTGCCTTGTGTGTCTTCCATACAGCATAGCAAGGTTTTTAAAAGGGAAAGACTGTTTTGATTTTGTACCTTTTATGATCCTACACATACAATGTTAACACCAAGCAGATACATACTGAGAGTTCCAAAAAAAAAAAAAAGTATGAATACATGAAGTGTCCAGTGATCCCAAACAGCCTTTAAGTTTTTCAGGTAAAATATTTAAATTAACAGAAAAAGAGAAAATATTTCATGGCAGGCAGGTGCATGAGGGGAATGACTCTTCCAAAGCACAAAATGGTGAGTCTACAGAAGTCTGCATAACACCACTGAGTCACACAGGTCTGTAAACTTATTTCATGGTCACTAGGTCAAAGATCAACATAGACTAGAAGTAAATATCTTTCATTTCCAGCACGTGGATAAGTGTTTTCCATTATTGACATGCAGTTCATTCACCTGAACACCAGCAGAGTCATCTTCAGTTTCTTGAACTGCACACAGCAGTGTTCAACTAGCCCTTTCAACCCCAGCAGCAGCCAGGCAGCTAGTGACCTCCTGCTGCTGCTGCTGGAGCAGCTCGCAGTCCTCTCATGGCACAGGCTGGCAACCCCATCCTTTCCTCAGGAACCCAGGTGACGCATGCCAGATCTTCTGGGAGGCTAAACTGACATCAGTAGTGCAGAACTGGTTGAAGTAGGAGTACAATAAAGCAGAGGGAGGGAATTCCAGAAGAGAGAAAGGGTTTCACAAGAGCAGACAACAACAGGAGATAGGGCAGGTAAAGAAAGGAAGGACTATCAGGATAGGAGAAAGATGGGATAAACTTTGAGAGCTAGAGGTTGACAGCAGACACACAGATCATTTGGCCCTTTATTTAGTGCTCAAAAGACCTGAGGACACTACATGTTGTCTCCATGGTTTCAAAGCCCTCCATCACCATGTGCACTCGGTACACACAGGAGAACTTGGCAGTAATGCAGCCCCCACACCGGTCAGGCCCTGTATCCCTGACAGAGACTGGAGCCCATTAGGAGTGAGCCTAGAGCAGACCTTCCAGTTTGGTTTCACAGTAAATGAGAACAATCAGGATTCGCTTAAAAAAAACCCCAGTATGGCTCTGATTTAACATGTTAATGCAGGCACTCCTTTTAGCTACCCAATACTCTGTTTTCCTAAAGGGAGGCATTCCATTTTTAAAGAACTTGCTCTCCCACTGGAGAGTCGCTTGCCTATCTCAACAAAAATCAATGAGAGTTATATTGGGACATAGGCAGCTACAATCAAGCTAGGGAAAAGGGAAAGATTCATACAGCATACATTCAGAAATGTGTGCTTCATGGTCAGGCAGGAAAAAGATGAAAATATTACTGTTCCTGGATCAATAATCCTACACATATAGGAAAGACTTCAATTGTAAAGTAGCAACATCCTAAGCAAAAAGGAATCAGGATTCTGCTAATGTAATTACCATGCTTTATGGCTGCAAGGATTTGACAATAAACATTTTAAGATCTTTATTATGGGATGCTCTCACAGATCATAGGGTCTTCTAGCTTCGCAATAACAACAACAAATATTTGGGCTTGTGACTAGTTACTTCTTTAAAGAAACCTTAACCTTAAATCTGGTTTTCTTTTGATCTCCTTTCTAATGCACAAGTCAGATACTTGCAAAGCCAAAGTACAATAAATCGTGAAGAGACATGATTCTCCCAAGAAATGTAAAGGGAAAAAGGCTCTCCGGTAGCCAAGAGACACATGAGGAGCACATTAAATTACTAAAATGTTTTGCTTCATAGTTGCAAACCAGCCACTAGAGGTCAGTGGTTTGGAATAAGTTTAGCACATGGAAGAAGAATTCCATTTCATTTCAAATGACCATATCACATTGTCAAACAAGCTTTCCAGCCTTTGAGTAAGGAAGAAGAACTGTTACGGTTAGCAGCACTTATCTTCATCCTAAAGCAGAAAGCTAGTTTAAAATTCTTAAACACAATATTAGGTACATAATACATAACATAGTGAAACAACTTCTCCTATTCTCTACAGTAATTTGCAGACACGCATAGGAACATAGGACTGGAGGAAGCTTCCTGCATCATCAGGTCTAGTCTCCTGCCACTCCACCTGTCCTACAACCTCTCACATAAACAAAGCAAGGACCAGCTTAAAAGCAGCTTGATTCTTTTGCTTGTAAGAAAAAAAAAATTGATTACAAGAATGTGAAATAAGCTTGACTGGTACTTTTGAAGTGTATAAAGGCAGTATATTAGAAGCACCTACGCAGTGCAAGAACCTTTATTTACAAGCCATCTCCCTTACAAATGTAACACTCTGCAAAGAGAGAAGGCTGGCAGAGGGCAGAAAGAGGCTTTTTAATCATAAAGAGCAAAGTGTATTAACATATCCAAATGGCAAAAAACCCTCAAAATATTATGTTTTATTTAGTCATTTAACTGCTGCTTGAAGTATGCATAAAGACCATCAACCACAGTACAAACATTGATGCAACCAAATGTCTTGCTTACCTCTGCCCCAGAGTGATGTTAAAAAATTTGAGAGAATTAAAAATGTGAATAGAACCACTGGATGCTCAAACACATGCTGAACCAATGCTTCATGCTCTAACTGTAGTTTCTAAGGTTTCAGTATTTCTCTGTATTACAGTTATACAATTGATAAAATGCCAGTGGACACATGAGAATTCAGAAAGTCAACTTCAGATTTCCATCTACCATTACAAAAAAACTTGCTAATAACAGCTATGATTTAAACTTTATCACTAAAAGGATTCACAATGGTTTTTGTTGCGCTTTAGTCAGAACCTAACAGAAGTTGCTATAGCAGAATATGTTGAAAGGGATTGTAATAGGCAAACATCTGTCATCTCAAAATACTGTTTGGTCAGATTTTCTAGATTAAAAAAAAATACAAAAAATTTAAAATGCTAAGGTACAAATATGTTCTATATGCGTCTTCGCACACAGAAGCAAACATACATCAGGACAAAACCCCATGCAGTTGCACTTATATCTACCCCTAGACTGCCAATGTAAAAATGTAGCAAAGCAACATGGAAAGAGAAAAGCTTAAAAAAAAAAAAAGCCAAGAGCAATATAGACCATCATAAGTATTTATTTCTCAACTTTTCCACTACAGGAGCTTCAAACACAATGGACAAGAACACAATTCCACTGCAGCTGTTTTCCATTTTAAGTAAACCAAGATCAGCCTGTCAGCTCTTGTGCAATGTGGCAGCATCCAAACATGCTATTCCAATTGTATTTTAATAGAGACTAAGTTAGAAATAGTTTACAGCTAGAAAACTTAAGTACTGTCCAGAGGATACTGATGGCATGAAACCATGAATGGTGAATTGGGGTTTGTGAAAGCAACAGAGCACCCAGTAGGATTTCCATACCTCTTTTTGTCACAGAGCTAAACTATTCTGCATTCTCATTATTTTTCTCCCCATTCTTCTTCCTTCTATTACATTTCTACCTTTGTGAAAACTATAGTTGACATTGCTTTAACCTTTGCAGATAATCTAGCCCTGCACTTTTACCATTTCTCATTTTCAGCTTAATTTTCCTGTGAAATATCTCAACCAACTGATGCACCATCTTCATCCAACACACTCTAGATCTTCACATTGGGAAAGGTGCATGAATGAACATTCATAGGAATACACAGAGCAAATTAAAATACCATGATCTGCACTTGTTCTTAAGGAAACCAGTTTCCTCACCCCAGGCAGGAGTCTGGACTGCTGCAACACTTCACTCGCCTCGCAAGCAAGGTATCCTGGTCAGGCACATGGAAACCGGGATAAAGGAAGATGAACTCAAATTAACCATTGCTTTAAGAGCCAAGTCTTTCATGGCTCCTCAGAAAGCAATCCACACTACTGCTTCAACAAAACTGCAGCTGTATGGTGGTAGCCAGCTGTGGTAGAATAAAGCCTATCTGGTTGGAACTGGGCTTAAAGAGAAGTCAGCTATTTAACATGCCATCACAAATGAGCTAGGCCTAGCCCACAAGAAGAGGGTAACATAGGGTCACATTATTAACACTGGTTTACAATTTTGCTTACTAGTTGCAGAACAAATTATTATTATACTGATATAAATTCCAAATAATCAAGTGCTAGCTATGACTCCTTTTCAGTTCAGCAGTGGCATTTACTAAGGCAGTGGGAGGTAATCATAGTCACAAAGTAACCTGTTTTAAGATTAAAGGGACAGGACTCCTGCCAAAACACAGGTGTACAGTCAACTTTATTAATACCTGCACTGAAAATATAGTAGTAAACTGAGCACATAGGTAAATTTTTTCACAGGACTTGGTGTTACCTATGCCAGGTGTAAAGCAGAATAGCTCCAATGACTTAAGACAGGGATGAGCTTTTCTTGGTTTTGATATACAGCTTAATCTTCCTTTTTCTCTAGAAAAAGCAAATGAGAAACCAAAGTAGCTCACTGCATCTTGCACTATACTAAACACACAAAAAAACAAGACAAAAAACCGTAACACCCTACACACAGCTAGGACGCTTAACATGCAAAGCTGTTGGTCAGTAACTCAAACTCGGAGATTTGAACAAGTGCTGTTTTCCAACACAATATTGGTAATATTTTAAATCCAGAAAAAAACCTACACAATTTGATTTCAAGAACATCAACAAAACCATAGCTGTATCAATACAGAAAACAATTTAATTTGTTTTGAAATAAATATTTGACATACAAAGCACATACAGTGAAAAAGGGTCACAATAAATTACAAATGGAGATACTTGCTCGTTCACTGAGAAAAACCCTTGGTATTTCCAATTTCATACCATCAAATTTATCATTCTTGCTGATTTAAGCACAGCACTAAACAAATATGGATCCCAGTGCTTTCTTTCACAGGTACTGGCATGGATAATTTACTGCAGTGATCCAATTTGAAAATCAGTAGGGACCAGTAAATTGCTGCATAAAAGAAAGAGCGAATGAGGTGCTTTTTCCTTAGTGTCAGCAGCCTGTGATTATTATGTTTATTAGATTTTCTTGAAAGGGCTTCACATTTTCTCAAATATGCAGGAGAACTGTATTTCCCCTCTGAGCCCTTACATTAGCATTTTGTGCCTCAGTCCTTGAATACAAGCAAAAGATGAATTTTTCAATTCATTTTAGAAGTTTGTACCATCTGGATGGCACAGAACTAAGCAATGAAACTCCCTTACCTGCACAATATCTGCTATTAGCACAGAGCTAGCTTCTGCAGAAAAATTAGTAAGTAATGCTGACATTTTATGAAAAAGATATTTTTGAATCCACATTTAAGATTAAATTCAATTACATTATCCATACTGATAATGCATCTTTGATATAAAGGATTGCTTAAGGGTCTATCCTTAAAAGGCAATTTAAAACAGCAAGGTCTGACTCTTCCTATGATTTTAAGATAATTGTAACACAAGAAAAGTTACAGTACAAAGATAAACTAACCACTTTCAGTATATATAGTTTAACCACAAATACTTGCACTGCAGCAATTAAAAATTATAGACAATTACAACAGATCAGCATACATGCTAGATGTTAGTAGGGTAAGTGCTTGCAATCTTACTCTATTGCATTATTTTTCCTCACCAGAAAGATGACAATACCAGGGGCTATACCTAGCTCTTGCACATGAGAACCAATTTTTGACACTGTTTAAAAGAACATGCTGTTCTAGCTCAATGGTCTTCACTACCCTTACTCTGAGCACCATAACGTACAGTACTTTTTGAAACTGTGTAAGCAGCAGTTAGTATCATTTTGGAAACAGGACCAAGAAGTCATGTGGTGTAGAAACAAATCACAGTTCCCCTGGATGTTTGTCCAACTCTTTTCTATTTCCTGCTCTGCCAGAGCTCTTACATCACCTCAGGCAAGTGGTCTTTCCCTCCATGCCTCAGTTCCTGTCTGTAAAATGGGCAGGAACTGTACTTCCTTAATTAACAGGGGATCTGCACAGCAAATGTTGCAATACCAGTGCCTAATGATAAAAAGGTCCAACACAGACTGTACAAAATCACCAGCTACGTTATTTGTTTGGAACAGTACTATCACATATATAGTTAGCAGCTCAAAAACTGTTGGAATAGTGGCTCAATTATAATATATTAAAAAAATCCTTAAAACATGTAACTTAAAATATTGACAGATATTGCTCCCCTTGAACATCCATCAAAGAAGAGAGCAAAACAAAACTGACAGGACAAAAATGACAATAAAAGTATAAAGTTAAAGACAATAAAGAAAAGGATGGATGCATTAGTGAATTATTGTGTGTGTAAGAAACCTCAACTGGCATTAGCTACTCCAACAGACCCAGTGGGTCCTGACACTTTATTTATCTACAGGTGAGAACAGACCAGTCTTACACTGGAGCATCACTTCTACAGCAAGCTTGTGGACAGCAAGGGGTAGGTCTACCCACAGAATCTGTGCAACAGCACTTTAACTTATGAAAGCTAAGATGATGAAAACAATCACCACTGTGATGTATACCAGTGGAAACAATTACCACATTAGGTAGCCAACCTTTCAGTAGGACAAAGACTCTTCTGCTTCACATTTGGGGTTGGCAGGTGTTTTATGGTCAGCTGCAAAACTTCTCTACTACCACAGACTTCTGTTACAGCCTCTGCATCACCACTAGCTGTTGACAGCACAGCAGCATGAACATACAGTTCTTTTCACCAGAAAAATCTCAGGCTATCAGGACACAACCAGCATTTCATGTGTTTGTTAGTATAGAGAGCGTCACAAACTGTGGTAAGGAAGCAGGCACAAGGACAAAATGTTTTTGCCAGCATTGAGGAAACTCAGTGTTATCACTTAGGCAGCCTAAAGGCTGCAGTAAAAAAAAAAAAAAAAAAAAAATCAAAGTTGATGCAGCGTGCAGGTCAGTTGCCTTATTTATTTGGCTTCAAAGTTATCCTTACCCCATTATTCCATGTTTTCTTGGCACATCAGAGAGGTAAGTTTTACCAGGCCACAAGTAAAATCCAGGCCTCACTTGTCAAGCAACTCCTTGCAAAGCCAAGAATATACTACTAGCCAAATCAAATCCCATTTATGAAACATCTTCCTCCTCTTGATCTATTTTTAAGACTTAATAGGAGTTAACAAGAAATTCAGTATCAACATAAAAGCTCTACTTCATGGCACTACCTTCCAACTCCCTACTTACTGACATCTCACTCACTTCTTTTGATCTTCCTCATCCATTCACAGAGTTGGATCTCAAGACAGCATCCTTCAGTTACAGTTGCAATACATCAGATCCAATTTAGACTCGTCTCTAATTTAGTAACAGCATACAATTAAAGGAACAGTAGACTGCACCCATAACAGCAGTCTTAGGCCACAAAAATTTTCTCAGAAGTAATATGTTATTTTGCTTACAGTAATTACACAAGTATTTATTTGCCTTCTACTCCCAGTATGCGAGACGAATTTAGATGGCCAAATTAAATATTAAATCACAGTGGTGCAAAGAGCTGAACAGAATCTGATATCACCACTCGAAAAATACACCATGTAACATGAAAGAGGGCCTAGAATAGTGCTGAAGAATTGAACAGGTTGTAAGTAGGTCTAGATTTCTCCTCTGATTAGATAACTGTTGTTGCAGTGCTTATTCTTGGGTTAAAATTTGAAGGAAAGGGTCATAAATTTTTGCACTTTAGAAAGCAAAGATTACCTAAAAAACAATTTAGAAATGCACAAGACATTATGTCCCAATTCAGAAGCAGCGGTGGGATATAAGAACATGCACACATACACACAGGACAGCATTCTGCTCAACTTCCAGGTTCAAGCATCAGTATGTTCTGTTAGAGAGAAAATAAGCTTGAAGAGCCTAGCAAATTACATTTAACACTCCTTTTATTGCAGTAGAAATTTTAGTTTTTATAAAATCCTCAAATTACAGGATATACATATAGTGAATCTCATTGCAAGTCTTTAGCAGCTGTACAGCATTACTGCATGCAGTTGCTTCTGCAGTGTGGAAGTGTTCTATAAATAGCTAATCATGTTCAGAGAGCAAGACGAGTAGTCAAAGGATATCATATTGAATTACCAATTGGTCATAAACACCAAGAGGTTGAGCAAAAACTGAATTAGGTTTATAAATACATGGCTCTGATCTAACAAACTAATACAACTGGCAAGTCTGAATGATATCCACATCACAGACAAGATAACTCAATAGTTACAGGAAAATACTTTGCTTCAAGACTGTTTTTAAAAGTGTTTCACGTAAGATTTCTCTGACCAAGGAAGAATAGTTAAGTACAATGCTACAGAAGTTTACAAAAGGCCAATGAAACCCATTTAATTTTATGCAATCAGAATACTAACATTAACCACAGAAGATTATGCAAATAGTTTGCCCTGAATTTACGGAAAGAAGTTGTGTTCAGACAGATAAGATTCTTTTTCCACAACCTACCTTTCAGCTGTTGGGTGAATGCCTAATCAGCACTCAATTTAATATTCACTTCTGTAGCCATGACACTAGCTTCAGATCAGTCAGATGGATTTATGCCAAAAAATCCTACACCCATTTGTTTCAGAAGCTGCCTAAACAGGTGCAATCCTTTATGCAAATTTCCCATCACAATGAGAGTCTCAGAAACTGGAATAACAATTTATATAGAGCTAGCTACAGATTAATTTTCTAAAAAGCTGACATGCTTGAATTACTGCAGTCTCACATTTATGTGGACACAAGAACAAATCTGCAATGATTCTACAAAAGTTACTTCATTTACATTGATTAGTTCACTTAAGAGGTGGTTAAAAGTTTAAGTATTGCATCTTTGTCTGAAAAGCCTACAGGTCAGCAATTTGGCTTGGTAAAACATCTTGTTATGACAAGACAACTGCACAGAGTTTTCCATGATCAGAGTCTTGAGATTTCTTCCAACAACATAATGTAAGACTATGTCACAAGGTAGAAACTTGGAAGAGTTCTTTTTAAATAGCATTAATAAAAATAGCCTCTCCTTGAGAAAAGGTGTTAACTATGTCAGCTTGATTGAATTTAACAAAAGGGATTAAAATCTAAGTGGGTCATATTTTTACATTGAGTATAGTAATTTAGACAAAATGATTCTACAGATACATTTAGTAAGCAGGAGAATACTGTCCAAAGTGTACTGCATAGGTATGTGTACCAATTGCTATCCACTAGAGACATCCTACAGTAGCTATAGTTCAAACTAACATAAACCTACTGAGCACAGACTTCTTAAAGTTTTAATCAACCTCAAACAGTCCTCAATTCCTAAAAAACCAATTCTGTATGACTGGGCATGTTTTGGATAGGATGCAGCTACTTTTTTTTCCCACCAATTAGCAATACAGCACAGTAATTTTAAGTTTCCATGACTTGCTTTTGATATGCTAAATTTCATATTATCTCCAAGAAAAGCATATACACATTTTTATACAGCCTGGAGCGAGATCAGTGTAAAACCAGGAATTTATAGTCATCAGCAGAAGTGCCAGCTGCTCATAATGTTCACAAAACACAAGTGCCTGAAATTTGGCTATGCAACAGTTGGTGCCAATCTGCTGATAAAGGAAATGCTGCTGAGGCATAGTCTTCTTACAAAAACAGGGCATGAGGGCTTCATTATTAAGTGTTCAACAACAATCCTCAGCTCGGTGAAGAGAGTCCTGAAAAATCAGATTTAAAGAGAGTTTTAAAATCCTACAGCACTTATCAGAAGTAAATATCATCTAAATCTATCTTTTTCATTCACTTCTTTTCTCGACACCCCCCACACACTCTACTTAACAAGTTCTTTAGATCAACTCAGCGTTGCAGTATCTTGCAAGAGCTTCAGAACTCTCGTCCTTTAAACATGAACATTTTAATTAACTTCAGTTCAGCAGCTTTCAGCTGAGGACAGATATAAAGACAGCAGAAAAATTCCACTTCCAAGAAAAAAAATCCCCACACTATAAAAAAAGGGAAGAGTAACACTTTATCAGAAATAGTGTAAGGACTTGGAAGGTAATTGTGTGTTTGCACTGTTTCATGTCAGAATGCAAGAACCCTGCACTCTAGAAGCAACTATGAGGAGACAGACATGAGAAATAAAACCCACACCACCCCTTAAAACTACATAAATGCCAGCAGAACATCTTGGATAAACTAGTTCTACTGAAACTTAGTTTTAGTATTGCATGACTTAAATTATTTTTAGATATGAAAGTAGTAAAGCACCTTCATAGATTGCTGCTGTTATTGTTAAAAACAAAGAAACTAAACCATCTACTAAGATGGAACAATTGATTTCTTACAAAATAGTAGGGAATAGGACGTGATTAAGTTTACGATTCTCAGACCTATCTTTGCATGCCATGGCAGCCAAAGCCAAATCCTCAGTAATTTAGCAAACCATTTTCTAATTGAGTAGTGATCAGACTGGAAAGTATGTTCACAAAATCTTATGCTATACAACACTTGTCATAAGAAAAGTTCTGAGAAAACACTGACCTGAGCAAGTCCTCATGGAAATATTTATGTTTTCAAAGTTTAAAGCAATGGCATTGGCTTGACCAACTTTCAAACAAAAATCAATAAGGCTCTACTTCAATTATAATTAACCTGACTTACGAATTTAACTGAAGGAGGTAATGAACATGTTAAAGATCCACAGATTTTATTTCTGTCAACACTACACAACTTCATAAGTGCCTGTTCATGTATAGACTTAGCCTCAGATAGGCCTGGAATCTAAAACTAAGGATATCTTTCTGGTAAATGGTTACAGAACAATTAAAAGACTTTCTTTTCCAATTTTAATTACACAAGGATGTTCTGAAAGCTCCCATTCAAGGATGATGGTACATTTCAGAAAAGTTCAGCTACATGAAATAAATGTAATCTTAAACCAGCTGGTTTGGGGTTTTTTTTTAGCATCCAGGTGTATTCCACATTCTGTAATTACCATTTGCAGATTCAGTAGTATGAGTTATGCATTCATTTTAGAATGAAAAATTTATGAATGCCTAAACACTATGCAGTTAGACATGAACTTTGAAAATCAATTTAGTGCTTACCGACAGTATGGATTTCGCCGAGAGGAGTAGCGTAATGTAAGAAATCTATAGTAAATGAATGGCTGGAGCAGACTCCCTTGCCCACTGCAAGAAAATAGAGAAGTAGAGCTTAATACTGACAAAAAAAAAAAAAAATCAAGACTTTTCTTTATAAAAGCAAGCAAACTACTTAGGCTCAAAAAAACCTAGATTGGGGTCACATTGGTTCAGATAATCTAGATCTGACAAGAAAGAGTACATAACCATACACTTACAAAAGCAGAAACTTACATTATAAAACTGCTCAATGAAGCAGTTAAAGTGTTGTTCTTGTATTGAGTCTATATTTATGAAGTTTTTTATATGCCTCATTTCTGGTGATGGGCAAAGAATCAAAGAAGTGATGGTGGACACCTGTTCAGGATTAAGAAAAAGTTTGCTGGTCAAGCACAGAAATTGGCTGACATAAGTAGTCCAGTTACAGCAAGCTTCTTCAGCTCCAATTGTAGCACTTTGACTATCTGAACCATATTTCTAATATCTTTTGCAAAACTTCTCAGAACACAGTGGAGACTATTATAGCTGTATTGAGATATTAATGCCAAGCTGATATCCAACTATTTCAGTTACACTGAAATTAGGTTTTGACACTTTACAGAGCTGCTGTTTCACATCACAGTGCTGTAAAACAGTGAAAGGGTAGCATACAAACCATACATAGCAAAGCACAGAAATACCATGAGTTTAATTTTATTGACTGAAGCTTCTTTATATAACACAATATTAAAAAGCTCTGTTTGAAGTTGAACATGACAGTTCCAGTAACTAGAGCTCCTTCAAGTATGAGCAGTATCTTCACCCAGAAGAAAAAAATAAGGTGGAAAGTAAGCTACAGAAAGGGAAAAAGAGGAAATCTTGCTCCTGTACAGTATTTACAAGCAATTTAATATTCTAAAACAGTTTAAAGAAGAAATTCTCACAATAGCTGCATTTAACCATTACACGATTTTAAAATTTGGTATATGATCTTTTATAAACTTCAGTATCTACCAGATGACATAGCAAGTAGCGACACTTTACTTACTAAATTCTCCATAGAGAGAGAAAAAAAAGTTCTCCTAAAGAGAATTTTAAAGGACTTGAAAGTTTCAGATACTGGATACAGAGTGTATCTGTCAGTTGGTAAGTGGCCTTAAATGAAATGGAATCCTTCAGGGCTGAAGCATTGAAGTGTTCAGATGACATATCAAAAGATAAAGACAAATTAAGCATTCTACCAACTTCCAAGAAGATAAAGCCTCCCTTCTGCTGCCTGTGAGACCACTCAAGACAAATGCTCTCACTGTGCTACAACTTATATAGAACAAAGGGTGTTAATCCTCCTCCAAATATTAAAAGGAAATGACCCAAACTTCAGTGACTGGCAGGTCATTATGCCTGTATGACTTCAGTAGGATTCTAACATGCATATGCTCAAGACGCCCAAAATGAATTCAACAGCCTGCACAGCAGGCAAAGCCAAATGGAATTTAAAAAAAAAAAAAAAAAAAACCCAAAACCGCAACAAACAAGGGTCACTGGTCAGAAGTAACACAGTAGAGGACATAACCTACTCCTGCTTGCACAGTTTTAGCACAGTGAAATTTCATGCCACTTAAATTTCTGGAATCTAATAGTCAAAAATAAGAGTTCACTTTCAGTGAAGCTGAAGATCTCAATATTCTACTACACTGACCAAAATTCAACTTACTGAACATTGTAGGAGAACACAATTTACAGGCCTGAAAAACTTTAGTTTGACCCAACAATGTGACCTATGCTATGAAAGGGAAGGGGTTTTTGGTGCTTAGTTATATCAGAGTGAATGCTTTTTTGATTTCATGATGCACCAACTTGAGAAGTCTAGGAATCAAATAAATTTAACTCTAAGTTCAAGCCTTGGTCAGCCAGAACCATATAAATGGAGATCTGTAACCAGCAGAGAACTCTACCTGCAAAAAAGTAATCCTATGTAGAAAGTTTCTAATTCTGAAAATAGTTGTGGTAATTCTTACCTGAAGAGCATAAAAACTGTAGCTGGCATCAGGAAAATTTCATTGCAAGCAATGAATTTTAGAATATTCTGTTGATTAGCATTCAGTTTCTCCAAAATATTTCTCAGAAAGGGCAGACTGTTTGAACTTCGTGCCTTTAAAGAAAAAAAGATTGCCAGAAAACATACAAGTTACACCTATCTTCTCTAGCACAAAGAAACCAAAATACTAACAATTATCATTTACAACTCATTTCAGCATTTTAAGATTAGATCCTTTGAAGGTATGGAGATTAGTATCCCAAAGAAAACTACCGGAAGCTTGGAACTCCGTAATTACATAGCGTTCAATTAA
Source organism: Aquila chrysaetos chrysaetos (assembly GCF_900496995.4). Lineage (NCBI taxonomy): Eukaryota > Metazoa > Chordata > Aves > Accipitriformes > Accipitridae > Aquila > Aquila chrysaetos. The sequence goes on along the minus strand of NC_044004.1, from coordinate 27,189,702 downwards.
AAACATGAGGTGTTGCAATTCCCTTACCCACCCATTTTAGGTTCAACTGCAACGAGATGGCCATGAGCCTTATTCTGTCCACTAGGACGGAAGGGCCTATGGTTGCAAGATAGCCCAGTTAGGAACACCAAAGTTTGGAGTTATATTAAGCTGCACAAGGCAGTTCATTGACCAGCAGGTCCAACTGGCAAGTATTTTGCTTGCTAGCCTCACCCTGCAGTTTGTTATTTTACTACTGAGATAGAACAAGCTACAGTTTAGCTTGAAAAGACATGTCTTAAGTTTCAACTTAACTGCTACACAGCTTTTGCTTCCTTCAAAGAATAGCATTTCAAGAAAAGTAATTAGGGTCAACTCCAACATATCATTGAGTCATAACAGAAGGCGGGGGTGGGGTGGCAGGGAGCAACCCAAAAAAAGACTTCTCAGATTCTCTGTGCTGAGATTCCATACTACAATTTCACTCTAACTCCTCTAGTCTAGCTAAAGGAAACCATAGCTGCAACTCAAACGTGTTTATAACCCCCAAGAATACCAACAGTATTAATGGTATCATACATCATATCATACTTACATCCAGAACCTTCTTTGTATATGTGGCAGCATGAAGCAAAGAGAACAGCAGAACAGGAAAAATACTCACTGAAGCAAGCGATAAGGAAAATTATAGGCTGCACAAGTGCTTCGTTTCCCCATGATGTTATGCTAACACACAAGTCATAGCTAAATGGCTTTTTGCAAGAAGTTGACTGGAATGACCTATACTGGGTTAAGACACATATATGTCTAACATCCATATTTATAGCTCTTCCCTTTGCTTCTTACACCTCTTCGCTATGCATTTTTATTGACTTCAAAATGCGTGTGTATGCAGGTATGCAAAGTACAACATACGCTATTACACACCAGTACGTTTCTACTGAAATGCATTCTTTCTGCATGAAAGACACACAAGGTTACGATTTAAAATCTATCAGACACATGTAGTCATAATATTTTTTATTAAGAGATGCTACAAGATGCATTTCTTTATCAAGGAACATGCCAGCCATTCAGATTTTAGAGAGCAAGAATGTAGACATTCATTCCTCTGCCAGAGACATTTTAAGAGTAGGACATTAAGCATATGCACAAAGTCAAGTCAGTTCTTCAGCCACCTTTGACAAGCCACAGGAGTAAGTCTTTTTTGCAGACTTCATCTGTTTAATAACTTCTCTGAAAAAGCTACTACTGAATATTGCTTACAGTGAGGAGTCCTATATAAACCCTGTACTGGTAATAAACGAAAGTTACCAACTTCTCAAAGTATCACTTGAGGCTGGTCATAAAATCCACTGAACTTAAGTCTCAGGAAAAGAAAATCTAAGTTGCCAGAGACTGCAGTGTACTACTTATAGAGGTGATTAACCTGAATATGGATCAATCAACATAAGCCTCTCCTATTTTACATAAAGTATGTTTTATGAATAGCAAACATATTCTAGTTTAAACTAGTTTTTCAAATCATTCATCAGGTGATGAAAAGAACCAAGTTTTTAAGATATTTAACAACATTACCAGGATGACACAAGTAAAGGATACTTGTAACAGGGTAGGAATTCACAAAGATAAGAGAGTACAACAGGTAGTGGCAGCTGTCCTCCAGCAAAGCCTGGGCCAGAAATGCCCTGCTAAGCTGAAAGTGCGGTAGCCTTTGGTGTAGTCGGAGGGCACTAGTAAGAGCATTTGCCAGCAAGGCACGCTGATAAAAGCTTGCTGCTTCATGCAACCTGCAAATCATCAGAGGAGATGTTACCATATGAACCAAGCCCCTGCTCAGAAGTCTTCCACCCTTGAGAATTGCATCACAATTGCACAATACCCAAAGTATTTCTATTATCATACATAAGCACTACTACTAAAATACAACTCGAAAACTGGTAACACTGACTCACCACGGGTGCCAAAGGTAAAGCAATTCAATATATTACTCCATAGCTACACATAAAAACATGCTTTTGCCACCACTTTACCGCCGCTCAACACATTTTCCAAACACATCTAAAAGTGTTTTAAACCAACCTAAAATCTGTAAACTGTTCTGATAAAAAGCATCCAAGTAAGCTGAATAATAGAATTTTACCCTTACATGAAAAACAACACTATGAAAAGGGAGCGCAGTTATTTTGTAACTTTTTAATGCTATTTTACAATATTACAATACGTACCCTAGAAGAGGCAGGACAAATAAAGCTGAGCAGTAAACTGTGAACAAGCGGGAGATCCACATTGCTGTATCCAACTTGTTAGCCATCAGAAATTGCTACATTAGAAGAAGAAAAGAAAAAACCCAACCCCCACAGAAGTTGGAATCTTAATATTTGCATACAATGAACATTCTTCCCTTCTATATTAAATTGCAAGTCCTTCCCCAACCTTGAATAGAAGCAAATTACAGCTCGAAGTGAAGAGCACCTTTTTGTTCTGTGACACTTGACTCGTATGACGTTACTAACCAGATCAAAAATAGCTAGGTGTCCTCAGAACCAAAAGGCTCCTTTGTACACTACAACCAAATATAGTGGTAAGATCTTCTGTGGAGGTGGTACTTCTATACAGAACAACCTCACTAAACAGCCAGCTTCAAAAATGTTACCACGCAAGGTCTTTAGACCTGACTGACTTTTGCATCTATTACTTCAAGGTTCCTTTCAGAATACACTCCACACACCTGGGGCTAAATCTCCACAATTCTTACCAAGGGGAGAAAAAGTAAGGCTCAGGTAAAGTTAGCGTAACTACATCATAAGGAAAGCGGCATCGTTTTGGCCTACACATTCTTGGCCTCAAAAAAGCTTTTAACAGTAATCTAGCACTTCTCCTGTTGTTGAGCTCTCCTTAACCACAGCCCTCTCCACTCCTGATACAGTCCCTGTACCAGAAAGGCTCTAATGAAACACAGCATACTTTTGGCTACTAGGTGGCTAACAGTTAAAACATCAGTTTCCTTTCACCTGAAAGAGCTCAACATTTTTCTTCCGAGTTTGAACCAGCTTTTGAAGACCACTCTTTTCCTCTGTGTCCCCAGACCCATTTTATGAAAGCAACCAGAAATTAACCTAACCAACCTGCAAGCGTCTTCGTATCATCACCTACTGCCTCGCTTGCGCAATGCAACTACAGACACGTAGTTGCTGCCACACGGAATTACTTCTGACCGAGGCATTTTCGAGAGCGGCGGCGCAGCGACAGAACGTTTTCCATCGGAAAGCGAAAGAGCCGCTTCCCCCTGCCCGTACCCGGGCGAGCAGTCGGCCATACTGCGGTTCCAGCAGGACCCTCCCCGCAGCACAAGGGGCACCCGGGGCCACGGAAAAGCGCCGTGGCCGGCCCAGGACCCTCACGCCCGCCCCGCCAAGAGCGGGGCCGGCGCCGCGGCCTGCTCCGCCCCGCCACGGCCGGGGGCTCCTTACCACGGCTCCGCCGCCGGCCCCGCCTTGCATGGGCCCATTCTGTGTGGAGTCCGCCATGGCCGCACCTGCGGGGAGAGAAGCGCCTCAGCTGGGGCAGGGGAGACCGCCACCGCCTCCCGAGCTCCCGCCCCCGGCCCGGCCGCCCGCGACCCACCGCAAGACGGCAAGGGACCACGCACCGCCGCCTCCGCGCCCTCCCCGGATACGGCCGGACGTCACTTCCAGCGGGCCGCAGGGCCTGCTGGGCAATGTAGGCCCGGCGACGTCACGCCTCCGACCGCGCCTAGTGACGTCAGAAGGCCTTGTTGGGAGGCGGTAGCGGGGCTGCCTCGGCCGTTGCCGGGAGCGCGTCTGCCGCGGCGAGGCAGTGCCTCAGGTGCGCGGGGCCCGCCCGCAGCAGGCCCCACCTCTGCTTCTCAGCTCGCCCTGTAGGGCCTGTGCCGGGCCGCCTCCGCGCTCTGGCAGTAACGGCAACAACATTAACGCTCGCGTCGGCGCCGGTCCGGGGAGCGTTTGCTCTCTGAGGGCCAAACAAACAGGCTTTCGGGAGCCATTGCGCGAGGCGCAGGCTTAGTGCTGTGCGGCTGCAGCCGAAGCGGGAGTCATAAGGTCGCAGGTCGCAGCCAGGGCCCTCACCGCTTCGCCGGGGCTGTGGTAGCACGGTGGTGTCACGCAGAAATGAGGCAATGCGCAAATTAAACATCGTGCCGTCTCGGGCTGTATGCACGTGTTTTAGTGTTACTGGTTGCCTATGATGTAAAAAGGAAAAAAAAAAAAGCCTCCTCAAAGCAGCGTGTGCCCAAATATTGATACTGTAAGTGATATTACATTAAAATGCAGCAGCTTTGAAATAAGTTTCTGAAATCTTTGGTCAATAATCATTAAACCTTAAAGCTAAGGAGCTTTAATCAAGGGCAGGTATATCAGCAACGTTGACAGAAGGACCGAGCTGGATAGCACAAACCAGAAGCCTCCTGCTCACTCTCCCAACAGCTATTGTATGCTATTTGCAAGGTCTTGGAAAGGGTTAATCTTCCCTTCATTAATCCGACCCTTGTCTTAATGTTGATCTCTTTTTTTAATGATCTGTGCCGGATAGCTAGCTATGTTTCTGTTCTTAGCTGAAAGTCTTTAAATCTAGCATAACTCGGCTGAAGTGGTATCAAAGTAAAAGAAAACGAAGTGCGGGCCTCCAGACGGACACCTGTGACTTTTAGCTCTGGTAACCTGACATGGTTTGTACTCGGGTCTCTCTCAAGGGTGTGCAGCAGGTTCCCCCTTCTGGCAGCGTGGGTTCCAGGATAGCAAGCCAACTGCTCCAGTTTCTAATCATTCCCAGATGCTTTCAATTACTCTTTAGCAGCAAAAAAGGCGTATTTTTGTGACCAAGGATGTTGGAATCAAGATCTGCAATCAGCCTCATTTCCGGCTTATGATGATTAAACTTGAAGATTGATTGGAAGAGACTCAGGAAGACATCAGAAGAATGTGTAATGAAGTATGTTGACAGGGAAGGAGCAAAAGAAGAGTCAGCTGATAGGGATTCTAATACCATAACAATTACAAATAAACTAAGGCTTTAGGGTAATTAACACTTTTTAAATTGAAGATGCAGAACCTGATTTTCCACTTCCTTTTCTGAAGCACTCATCTCTCCCTAAAGTGGCTGCGAAGTAGGGACGAGAGCTACCTGCTATTTTGGCACCATTTTTCTACAGGCAGAGGAGACTCCAGTATACAGCACTAGAGAATTAAGACTCTCAGTACGTCTGCTGGGTGTTCTCAAAGGTGTAATAAAAAGACTGACAAACATTTATGCTAAACAAAAATTAAGGCTTTGAATATAATCCCAGTAAATTGTTTAACCATTACCACATTGCTTTATTACAAGAGAAAATATTAATATATCTGGATTTAATTAGATGCAACTGAAATGTGGAAATACACATCGAAGACCACCAGACATTTAATGCTGCTGATGTTTAACTGAAATGTCACAAGGGAAAAAAACTGATCAATCTTCAAGACTATGTATTTCTTAAACGGACCTAGGATGACAAATCCACATCTTTATCAGGAATGCTTATTTATTTGTTAGCATTTGTAGTTTAGGAAGGACCAAATACACCCACATGCAAAGCATTTCTAGAGTCTAGTTTACTGTCTATCAGTTATAATGCTAAAGTTTGTGTTTTCTTTTAGGAAAAGTTGTCTTTCGTAGATTGGCCTTAATTTCGTTTCAATAGAATGTTAAACCATTGTTTATTCCCAGAAGTTAATGGCTTAAAAAGTGCCACGCTTTGGGAAACTTAATAAAGAATATCACACTTGGCCCCTTACAGCCAAGAAGTCCCAGTTAGTTTATATCAATTTTTCCTTTCCCAGCTTTCCCCTTCGCTTTTGTTCTGCGTCTGTTCTCACTTCTTGTTCAATATAGTCTCTCCTGTTGAGCAATTCGGACCATGCTACTGTTCACTTTAACTTGAGAGAAGACATTAAATTATATCTTAAGAGATCAAGTGTCAGCTATTGGTTTCTCCCTTTCCCAATTCTCCTCTGCTATAATATTGCTGATTGAGCAGAGACGAGGAACAGAAATTGATTCCTGTGTTATTAATGATTTGGTTTCTGACAGTTGTAAGGGGATTCTTCCGGACCATCAAGGCACCAGTTTGCTTTCATTGATGATTGATGGTTCAGATATTTAGAAGAGTATCATTGTAACTGCTGAGGACTTATCTACCTCATTAGCAATATAGTCCCATTTCTCCTCTGTGGCAGTCCAATGTGATCAACACTGGCATATCTGAAATTATAACTGACGCATCTCTCTGTTTCCCCCCAGTAAATTTATAAGCCTATCGGAGAATTATTGGCAGTAACAATACCTGGGATCAGCTCTCTCTCAATTTAAAAAATTGTAGATGCAAAGGGATGTATTTTGGGCCCAAATGTGTACACCTACTTCCACGCACCCACTTTGAAGTCTCAGGGAAAAAAAAAATAAAACACCTCAGATGTCTGTAAAATAATTCACATATTTTAGAAATACATGAAAGAAAATATGCAATGCTTTGCATTTGTTTAGCTCCGGCTGAGACTTTCCAGACACAGTGCAAGTTTACTGATGCTCGCAACATCACTATTAGATGTTCAATGAAGACTTTGGGTCAAAAAGGTTAGTAATTTGCTTGTAGGCACACAAGCAGTAGCATAGCTGGGCTGGAGATGGAATCCACAACTCCCGAGTCCCCATTGCCACTTTCCTTCTTAATGACTGTGTTTTCAGTTGAAATAATATGCAAAACTCCATATGTAATTTGAAGCCAGTTTGAATATCTGAAAAAGAAGGAGGCTTTTGTGTGTTTCAAATTAATTACGGAGAACCTCATCACAGACACTATGGAAATATTTTATAAACAACAATTATTATTAAATAACTTTTGACAGCCATAATAAATATTTTATAGAACCAGTATTTTGCATTACAAGTTGTTTTAAATTTAAACTTTTTATTGTCTTTTTAATAGCATCACCATCAGAAGCATGCAATCTTTTGTGGTCTCCAGTGGCCTCAATTCTCAGTCATTTTAACAGAAGCTGGTTTAGCATTGTTTAGCTGGTGTTCACCACCTTGCAGCATGGAGCACTTGAGGTTCAGATAATGATTTATCTATTTTGTCCTTCTTGATTTGAAAGAAGGTACTGTTGCTAACATCTGTATATAGTTTTCATTTATTTCGAATAAAAGAGAGAACATTCTTCCAAGGTCGATACGATTGCGGTTCCTCATAGCCAAACTAGCTCCATTATTTGTATCAGTAGTGTATAACGCAAAGCTAAAATAAGTTTTTATGCAAAGTTGTCATGAACAATTTGGTTCTTGTTTGTGGTTATCTCAAGCTGGCTGTCCACATCTCAAGAAACAATAAAGGACATCGGGTCAATGCCTGTTACATTTTTCAGAAAAAGAAACAGAAGTCTTCTGTCTCTCTCTACCAGATTGCTTTGTGATTTTTGCTTGATGGTCTGTAGCAATATCAAACATGGTCGTCTTTCTTTTCCCTCACAGCTGGAGTTTCCATTTACTCACCCTTCCTGGAAGGATTACCCTTTTAATCACTGAGTGCCTGCCAAAGCAGTGAAAAGGAGAAACCACAACCTTTTTGAAGATGTGCAAAATAGGACAATATTCCTTCCAGTTGCTTTCTGTGTCAGCATTTTCATAACTTTCACAGTTTTGGTATATCCCTGTGTTATTAAGATATGTGACACAGAAGCTGCAAGTGAAAGCTTAAGATGGTACAAAGAAATATGATAAATTTATATATATCTTTTTAAAGATTGGAGGTATGGCACAAGGCTTTGCATGTGATTGACAGGGCAGCCTTACCAGTGTATTTTATTTGCAATGTCCAACCCACTAAGGACATGAAAAATATTGGAAACTTAAGAATGGAAAGAAAGATGGGCAAGTGTTCTTTTTAACAAATGCGAGGAAGGTTGGGAAGATTTTAGAATTCTGCAGCAAGAGACTGTATCAACAAATGGAGGAACATGGTGAATTATAGATGTGAACTTTCGACTACCTGTACTGCCTGATTAGAAATACCGCAGCAGGAAAGATTGATAAGCATCCTCTTGCAAGCTTAAAGAAGTATTTGAAGGTGTATTGATCAATGCTGAACTCAGACTGACTTGTTGGTAAGAGGCTCCTTTTCTTCTACTAATGACAGGCTACAATGAGGGAATAAAAAGAGGACGAGGGACGAAACCCCAAACCCCAAAGCTGTGAGCTTTCCCCAGGAGAAGTTCAGTTCATGATGCAAGGAGTGTTAGCTGTGTGTGTGCACAGAAACGTGCAAAGAAATACTCCCTTTCTGAAATACTGTTATATGAACTGAGCAAAAACCCCACTAAGTTTGGTGACAGTAACGCCTGACACGGTACTGCACTGATAACTAAAGTTTAGTAACGCTGTAACCTCTGGTCCAGTCTTTTTCAGCAGAGATATTCATGAACCAGGTTACATTTCTGCCACTCATTCAGCATAACCAGAGGTCTGCAGGTAAACTGTTAGGGTTGCAAGCTGTTAAGCTGAAGGAAAATGAACCACCAAGAAATTTTCTGCTTTTATCTGAAGGTGACACAAGCCAAAGACTTCCCTCGACTTCAGTGTACCAGTCAGAATGTGGGGAATCCCACCCCATTCACATACAAAACTTTTCTCACAACTACAGCGAATGTGGGGACTGCACGTTTTATGTTCTCTGGACCCCCAAAGCTGCCTCTGGTTTCATCCACAAGCATCTTTAGATGTTTGTTCTTGTCTGTCAATATCATCTGCACTCTTAAGATCATTACAAAAGTACCTAGGCAGTAAATGTTTCACAGGTGTACATAGAAATCCTTATTAAAATTAGACGAAGCTTCAGAAAGAAGCTTTTGATTTTGGACAGTTTTTACACAATCTAGTATGTCTTCCTAACCAGGGTAGGTTCCAGTGGTCTCATTTATTATATTACATAAATTCTTCTTGATCATTTATCACATACTTCCGGTGCTGAATTTTCAAAAGCGCTTTGCAGTACAGATAAACTCTGAAATCAGTAACTTTCTGCATTCTTTGTGAGATCCCATGCAGAAATTCAGTCACAGAAAACTGGATGGATGAGTACATGGTAGGGATATGTGGAAATATTTTTAACATTTGGTATTTGATATTAGATTGTTTAAACACAGTGGACTGACATGTCTTCTGTAGACATTTTATTGGTTTTTTTTTGAGGGGGGTATTTTTATTCGTTGGTGTTTATTCATTCACAGCATATCCAATTCCAAACATACGAGGCAAATGCTCCAAGGGTTCCAGTTTATATAATTAATCCCTCTATTTTTTATTTTATTCTGTATAATTTAATTAGATTAATCTAGGTTTATAATCACTGCCAAAAAAAGTATATGCATATTTTATCCAACTGTTTTTTGTGGCCACTGATAATCAATAAGAGCTTAGAACTTAGAAAAGATAAAGAATACATGGAAAGACAATCAGGTTAATTAGATTTGTCCTTCCAAACAGTCATAGGTAAAGTCCATCCATTTAAATCTGATCTAATCATGTGCTGAAGTGGCGTGAAATTGAATGAAATCAAGCTGTCCATATCCCAGAAAATGTTCTTACTGAGATATAAAAATCCTCAAGGATACCAATTAGTCAGATAGTCTACTGATAAGTCAAGGATAAGTTTCTCACTCAGTCATAATGCTTCCGATTTATATATTGACCATGGTGACTGGTAATGGAGGTGTATACTTTGAGGCTCATAACTTCTTATTGAATTCAGCCTTCCGTGTTATGACTTTTGCAGAAAAGAGCTATCTTACATTTCTTCTTTGGCAATCTTTGGTTGCTTATATATAGCCACTAGTAATTCCTTTATTAGGAAGGTAAAATACAGGGGGGTTAGGGTTCAAGGGAGATATCTGGCATTATAGAAAGGAATTTGTAAGCAATCTAGAGCGGGTCACAAGTAAAGTGAAGAGTTAAACACAGAGCAAGATTATTGACATGGATGACAGCTTCTGAAGTATAATAGTCAATGGTGTATCAGTCAGTGGCACAGGAAGAGAAGCACAGGGAATTCAGGGCATGTCTGTAGAAAACTGTCTATACTCACTGTTAGCTTCTTCACTGAGGTTTAATGAGACTTTTGGTGCGTTATACCATTCATTCCTGATGACAGAAATTTTGATGAGTTGCACACTTCTGAAAAGTAAGCAAATGTCCTTTATCTCATTTTCCTAATAAAAAGATAAAACAGAGATTTTTTAAAAAATCTTCTTTGTCATAGATAAGATTGCTTTACATTACAGTTTGTGCAAGACCACTACGAACAGTTCCTGTCTGGCACCTTTGTTTTAATCTTCATGGATGACATTAGGGAGAGGATCTTTGCTAAAAGCCTTGAAATATTAAAAAGTCTGGCAAGCCTGTCATGTGATTCCTTCAGAGTCATTTGTCTGCTGCAAAAGACAATGAGCAGATGAAAAGTTTAAAATAGTTCTGACAGGAGCAGGAAAAAAGTTCTGGAAGTTCACATGACATGACAAAATTCAATGACTTCATGGGTATCTAATATCCTGGGAAAGATGCTTAAAGGAAAAGAAACCCAGCCAGTAGAATTCCTCTGACAGCCCACTGGGGAGGCAGAAGCTATGAGAAGATGTCCTCAGCTGATAAATTCAGGATGAGTGAGGTAGGAAAGATATGAAGATGTTTGGCCACTAAGAGTCCTTCAGGCTAAGGATTTTAAGCAGCATTCTAGGATTAAGACTAGCAGGGTAGATAAAAGACAAAATGGAAAAAGAAGATGAAAAGGAAAAGGTGTAATTTGTACAGTAATTATAGCAGAAGCAGAAAAAATCAGAGAAATAGAGGTATTAAAATAGATAAAGGAACATCAGTCAGGAATTGTTGAAGTGTAAGAAGAATGCTGTAGCAGGTAGTGGGCTTAGTGACAGGAATGTGCTTGAGAAATGGGAGATGAACAATAAGAAACGAGAGAATAATTTACATGCAGTGGTATATTGCTCATAGGCAGTGGAATCTGTATCCTTGGAGATTTTCAACACTCAGCTATGGTCCTACTTCAAGGGAGAGGTTGGACCACCTGACCCCTGGGTTGCCTTCCAATCAATATTTGTATGATCGTATGAAAAGTGAGGGTCTTAAGCAGCAAAAATGAAGAAAGTGGAACAACTAGTGATGGGTATGACATCCACCATTGTCAGGATAATAAATTCATGATGGAATAGCAGGCATGCTTGTTAAGGGGCACTGAAGGATAAGGACTCTTAAGGACTCATAAAGTGATGAGTAACAGTGAAGGTTAATAACAGATTAAATGTTCTCAGGAATGCCATCATTATGAAAAATGTTGATTTCTAAGATACAGATGAAAGAATACAGGTTATTTGTAACCATACAGTGCAGCTATTCTGAAGTGTTACAGCTTACAAACTTCCTCATCAATACTGCATCAACAAGCAGTCCAGAGAAGGGCAACCAAGTTGGTGAGGGGCCTGGAGCACAAGTCTTATGAGGAGCGGCTGAGGGAGCTGGGGCTGTTTAGTCTGGAGAAGAGGAGGCTGAGGGGAGACCTTATCCCTCTCTACAGCTACCTGAAAGGAGGTTGTAGTGAGGTGGGTGCTGGTCTCTTCTGTCAGGTGGCTGGAGATAGGATGAGAGGAAATGGCCTCAAGTTGCAGCAAGGGAGATTTAGGTTGGATATTAGGAAAAATTTCTTTACTGAGAGGGTTGTCAGACATTGGAATAGGCTGCCCAGGGAAGTGATTGAGTCACCATCCCTGGAGGTATTCAAAAAGCGCATAGACAAGGTACTCCAGAACATGGTTTAGTGGGTGTGGTTGACGGTTGGACTCAATTATCTTAAAGGTCTTTTCCAACCTAAATGATTCTATGATTCTATAAGCTGAGCTGCTACATCAGTCTTGGTGTTGGAGAGAATACAAATATTGTAAGATAACCATCTATTGAAAATAATCCTGGACTGAGCAATTGCAAGTTGATATGGTTTAAAATAAATTGAAGAATAAATAAAAGATATTTATCTATCTAAGCTTTTTATATTTTGCAAGAATATCTACCAATAAATTAAGTAAATGGTTAGTGAGGTCATCTGTACAGAGGAATTCAAGTAAAGGTGAAATAAGAAAATAAAAATTATATCTGCTATAGGAGGATGTCTGTAATTCCATCCCCAGTCTCTTAAAATGGCCAGGAGGAAAAAATCTCAATTTTAGGTAGTGTAGACTGCTGGAGGAGAAGGCACGGAAATTGCTACTGTTGCCACCATCCTCACATAGATCTGAATGAATACATACTAGAGAAAAGATACTGGAAGTAAACATTAATGGATGAGCTTTCTTAATGTAAAAAACAATTAAAAATAAAAGAATTAAATTGTAAATCAGCTGAAAGTCAATATAAGTTTATGAAAGGTGTCAAATGGAGTTGTTTTTCTATGAAAAGGAAATGTAGATTTCAGCTATCTCATCATTAAAAAAAATGACATGAAGTTGCATGGCACTGCTAGTGGAAATGGGGAAGGGTATTAAAAGAACCACAGGTAAGTAAGGAACTGGCTCTGGCAAAGATGGCAAAGATTAAAAGGGGAAGACTGATGGGTACTTACTAATGTAGCTCCTTAAAGATAAATCACAAGACTGTTCGTGTTCATTATGCTCATAATTGCATAATGGCATAGGTACTAGTATGGAGATAGGGTTATCTCCAGTGTTGCGGAGATAGGAGGCATCTTCAAGACAAATAGATTGCTTATCATGCAGAAAAAAATCTGGATGGCTTCAAGGGCTTGAGAAACAGAAACAAGATCAAATTCAGTAGTACTAAATGCAAAATAACGACATGGTCTCAGGAAAACTACTAGTGGAAAGAAGCATGATCTGGAATTAACCTAGGTGGAGCTGAAGGTACCAGACTACAAAGCACGGATATGAGCTGCCAAAATGATAGGCAATGTGAGGGATAAACATGATCCTCTGGGCAATAAGGAGAAATACAGAAATATTACTGCCATTGTATGTGGCACAGGTAAAACCTCATCTAGAACACACTGTACCGTTCTGGTGACATAAGTTCAAGAATAAGGAACTGAAACAGAAGTATAGAGAGTTGTATTCTTCAGGGGAATAGGTGATTTTATGAGAGGACAGTAGAACACAATTGCTCTGTATTAGGTAACAACAGGACAGGCGAATAATCAGTTAAGTTGAAGTTGATACAAAAATAAATGGGTATAAATTGCTATTCATGTATTTGGACTAGAAACAAGAAGAAGCCTCCTAACCAATCAGAATCTGTAACAGCATTCCAGTGAGAACAGTGGAATTAAAACATCTAAATACTCTTAAAACAGAGTTTAGTAAGTTTATACAGCTTGACAGCCCAGATGGTTCCACCTGGGATGTTAAGGAGAAACTCTCTTTGAATCATCCTTAAAGGGTTTCAGTTAATTATATCCATTCATTGGGAGGCATGAAACAGCATCAGACATGATTGTTTTTACTGTTTTGGTTTAAAGGACACTATGAACATATCCACAAAGTGAAGAAAATTTCAGTGGTTAGTCCATCCTTTGAGGTCTGCTGCTATTTTCATTTTTACCTGAAAAAAGTGCTGATATATTAAAATTCTAAAGAATTATTAATTTTTCAGAGCAAAAATGTTTCTCCATCATGAGTTTTTATTCAAACAGATGGAAATTAAATTATTTTGTGATTTTTTTTTAATGATCTCAGACCACAAATGTACTCTGCAATTTCTAAGCGAAAACAGTTTTGCAAGATGTCTGGAAAAAAGCATCTCTGAGGTTCTGTGACTAAAATGAGATGCCATAGTGGATCCCATAGTCAAATGATTAAAATTTCCCTAAAAACTTGCCCCCCACTTTGGAGCTGGAAACAAAAGCCTCTTAGAAGTGTCTAGAATACAAGTGACCAGGCAGGAGAAAAGTCTGTCAGTGCTGTCTCCAAGCACAAGGTAAAATCGAGGCTTTTGTCTGAATTTCCAAACACCGATCTCTCAAACTTCATTGAATCTTTCCAAAGGTCAAGTCCAAGTCTTTGACCTCCTTTTAGACCTGTTTTGGGCACCATCCAAGCCAGACGAGTCAGAACCTTGTTCATTAGCTGTAATCCCAAGATCAGCCTTTGCTCAGTACCATATAGATGCTTTGAACCTAAGGTACAGCTCAGCTAACAGCCCTGAAATATGAACAGAGTGCAGGTCATGGAGCTTGCCCTCTTGAAATCCACAACAAAGATGTGGCACTTTTGGCCAGGACACCAATTATTCACCTAGTGAATATGGTACCGACTTTCTGGAGTTGTCCATGGCCAAGATAAGGATGCTGTCAGAACTGTAGAGTTCAAAACATGGTAAACGTAACAGGTCTGACTGCCCAAATTAACTACAGTCCTATGCAAAACCCGCTTCCTCAAGAATATCTTCCAGTGCACCTGCTTTTATGAAGACCTCAGCTTAAAAGAAACAAATAAAAATGTTTTTCCAGAACAAATAGGAATATTGATAACATTTGCTAGTCTAATGACCTTACTATCCTATAGTGGCAGTGTACATTTCTAACTATTAAATATGATCAGGCTATTTTACAACAGTTTTAAACCAGAGGTGCCTCAGGCATAAACCATAAAATTTAATTATTTTCACCTGTGAGCATGAGCTCATGCAATAAAATAAAACTTGTGTCAATCAAATATTTATTTGTCCTGGCTCTGCATAGTGCTTATCAGAGCATTTATCACTTAGCAATAAAACTGACAAATAATCATTCAAAAGTCAAACACAGAAGAGTTAAAAAATAGCATAAATAAGAATATGTAGATCTGTTTTCTAACTGTAACTTCTGATTAATGTTAAATTTAGGAGTGAATCGTCAAATTAATGCATTTCTATTCCTGAAGTATCTTTACTTCTAATTAGAATATAATTTAAAATAGGCATTCAATACATGAAAAAAATATTTAGCATAAGAAAATAAACAGCTTTTTGTCCTCTACTTGGTCAAATACATGCCCATCATGAGGATACAAATGTCTTCTATATCCTTTTATCAGGATGATATCCTGTGTACCAGTGCATGGCCCAGAGAAGAGACGAAATGCTGCAAAACTGATAAAAATGAGAATGGAGGACCAAATAGTAGCTAAAGGGAAAGGCATGGTTAGTGATCAAATATATTATGTTATGCCAAAAGAATGAACTGTGTTTTCTCATCTCTTCTGAAGATGCCATGTCTTGCTCTACAAGAGATAGCAAGGTCAGAAGACAGATCTGTTTTCATTATGTCCCTGTCAGTGCTGGTAAACCTCGCAATTGATTCTGCAGTGATAAGGTATCATATCAGATGCAGTACAAGTCTTCCTCTCACTAAACCCTAGCGAATGAACACACTAGGGAGCACAACCTCAATAACATAGCAAATTGCTAGTAAACTTATTTCTGAAACATATTTTGGAATTCTAGACTTACTAAGACCTCTTACATAGTAAATGGGTGAAGAAACTAGGGTGAATTTCCTGTTTCTGCAGTTTTCTCAGGGTTCGATTTAATGGAGATTTAGAGCATTATGATCTGGTAATTTGTATTCCATGTGTACTGGAATAGTAACTTCCTAGCATGCCTTTCAAGTAAGTTCGTTCACGATAATACAGATTTCTAATTATCCAGAAACTGGATTGTGTCTGCTCCTCATTGTTCTCGAAAACTAAATGGGGCACTACTATTGTATTTTTTCAGTAAACGCTTACAGGTGCGCTTAACTTGGTTGATATGACCCCACTTACTTCAGCCAGGGCCTCAGACTGCAAAAGCCCAGGAAGAAAAAAAAACCCAAGATTTCTTTTCATCTGAGCGAGTGCAGCATTCAGCAAAGTCTCAATAGCCTCATTCGAGGCCTTGAGAGGTGGCGATAACAAAAGCAGTAAAGCACAGAATGATGATGATCGCAAAATAGTAGTGGTAAGTTCTGTTCATCATTTATTGTGTAATTATCTCATAAAATTTCATTGGAGACCCTTGCACTAAGATTCTTCTTGTTTAAAGTATAAACCAATCTAACACTGCAAAAAAGGTCACTAGAAATGAATAGTGAATAATATTTGTGACAAGAAGGGTAGTTAGGAGAAGTATTTAATATATTGAAGGACTTTTTCAGTGGTGTTGGCATCCGAGTATTTCTGGCATTTGCAGATGTAGAATTGCATGATATCTTGAAGGAATGGTATTTCTCAAAGAACAGCGAAGTTTACTAGGAACCAGAAATAGTGCGGGGGGGATTTCTTCTTAAACTCTTAAGGGGACTTTTCATGCTATTTATCTATTCTTTTGAAAATGGAACACTCATGCCATCTAATCACGACTTCCTCAGATTCTGAAAGACCAATAAAAGGGGCACATTGATACCCAGTGAATAGAAATACAGTATTGCATTTTGGATTTGATCTGTTCTGTGCGTTCTTTATATTCAACCCATAATATTCAAAGATTGTTTTCATGAACCTAGCTTGTTCAGTCACTAGTCATCTGATTTCATTCTGCTCTGGAGATCAGTGTGAATAGTTTTTCTTTCCTATTTGAGTATTGAGTATCAAGCCATCTTGTTTGAGGAATACTTTGAACAATGTCTACCACATGTATTAGTTATACACAAATAGAGATAGTGCTTCAATTTCTATCAGTTGCTAAAAGCTTTTTCAGTAATGCTATCAGCTGAGATCAGTTTGAGTAAAGGCATTAACATCTGGTATCAAAATAGAGCTTTATTTTATGAAGAATAAACTTCCTAAGGCTAATACTAAGCAGTTAAGTGACTTGGGATTAATCTTTGGTTAGATCTCGCCTCTAGACACCTACTGTGAAATCTTGTTTTAAAATCGTAAGTGAAAATCAGTTTAGTGGTTTCATACTTGTTCCTTGTAGATATTTGTCTAGGTAACAAAATCACCACACAATTCAGTGTGTTTATCAGTCTAAAAGTAAAAGCAACTAGAAAAGACAAATATTATCCTAGATGATACAGAGTTTGAGTTAAATTTTGAACTACAGCAAGAACCCATGGATGAGGAGGCTCCATTGCACTCCTTTTGTGCTACTGACTTACATCATTAGATGAGCATAAATGACAGCACCCCTGTGCCTTAGTATCATAAATAACTGTTAACGAGGGTGCTGAAACACATCCTTACAAAATGCAATGACAATCCTGATTCAAAGACCTATTTGCAAAGATCCTTTTCCTGCCTGTTCAGGGAAGTCATGGACTCCTGGCCACCCTCTGCAATCCATCCCACATAGTCATCCAGCAGTCCCTAGTTAAGGTTATGTTGAAGATGCTACGTGCACCTTGGAGCTGGACAGAAACTATAAACATGAATGATATAGATTCCTGTGGTGACTCCACACCATCATTTCTCATTGCACCAGAAATCCAGGGTAGTCAGGGTGATGCTGGGGGCATTTAAACGGTTTAATAGAAAAGATTCAGAAAGTGAATTTGAGCAGTCGTGGTAGATCATCCACACTGCCAGCTCCTACTTCGCTCCTTGTTTCTGCTTTAGGTTGCTCCCATTAACTTTCTCCAAAGCAAAGCTGTAAAGGAGCCAGAAAGCAGTGTGGACACAAGTTGTTTGGTCATTTGGACTCAGTCATACTGCTTAGTCCTTTTTGATTTAGCAGTATAGACTACCTGGCCTGTGAGTTATCACCGAGACACTAAAACACAGGCACCTTCTGACTTATCCTGGGCAAACATGGCTCTTGTCCACTACTGAAACTGAGAAGCTGTGGAGATAATGCAAACCCTGTATTCTGGCTGGTTTTCTCCATGTTGATGTCACGCACTAGGCTCAGAGTGGCTTTATCAGCGGGACATTTTAACTGGGGAAATCAACTCTACCAACTCTGTGCAGTTGATGTTGGTTTTGAAAGAAATTTCCCAGCATAAGGGAAATTTCCTGCTCAAGATGCAAATTTGCTCTTGGTATCTTAGTAATTGCTGTACTAATTAAAGGTGTTTCTGCTGCAAGAGGTTTCTTACAACAGCTATAACCAAATTAAATCTTATTCATACTCTAAACTCTGATTCCATTGGAATGGAATTGGTTTCTCCTGGATGTTTGACTGTATGGTAGGAAGTTATTTGGTCCAAGGCTTTTGCCTAATAATTTCTCAAGATCCACTCAAAATGAGACAATCAGGGTAAGAAGAACTTACTCCTCCTTTCAGGTGTTTATAAAAGACTGTATGAGAAAATGACTGTCAACATAAGTAAATAAAATGGGCCAGGGTCTGTTCTCTGGGGTGTGTGGATAAAATATACAAGCCCTGCCTGTATACTCTGCCAGGACTACTGATTGGGAACAGTCCCAGGTACATATTTTCCCCCAAAATTGTGTCCATTCCTGTGAATGGGCCAAAACCCTGCCGACGAGCACTGTAACAATTGAATAGGTATGGGCAAATAGAGACCACTTAGATATAAAAATTATTCAAAATGTTACTCAAAACCAAATAAAATCACAGACAATTACAGTGTTTAGTCTTTAATCCTTACCATCATTCTGGCTATCGCCACACACAAAGACCAGCCATATCCTGCCATCAAGCTGTCCACAAGCTCTTTTTACCAGAGAAAAACAGACATGCGATCAGATATATTTTCCTAAGATGCCGCACAGTACACAGCCACGTAATTGCATTATACCACTGGTCCTGACTGTAAGCAATGAACCTGGCAAGGCAGGGTTCTGGGCTAACTGTCCTAATGGGCCATTTCAGTTGTTTGTTTTCAATAAAAAACCTTCTGCATTGTACACCAAGATTTAGGGTCCTTGGAGAAAGTTGTTAAGCTTGCTATATTTGTAGTCTTTTCTAGCAGCAGCAGACTTAATGTAATACAGCAAATTTTGAAAGAAAGGTAGGATATTTCAGTCTTACATTCCAATTATTTTCATAGTTCCATTCAAAATGTCCGTCTGTAACATATTGCTGAACGTGGCTGAGATAAATGCTGTGCGTGGCAAAAGTAGGAGAGGCGGGTATTTTAATAAAAAGTATGCATGATTCACCTTTTCCATTTATTGTTGGTATATTGATAATGATTGAGCACGGTTTGTTTCTTTCCTGGATGGTTAAGTGAATATTAGTCTGCAAATTGGGGAATATACAGTCTGTTAAGTACAGTCTGTCTCTGCACAGAAGGGTGCTGCAGAAGACCAATGACTAGATTATCAGCTTTTAACTGCTCCTGACAGCATCCCTGAAAACAGCCTGAGATTAAATTAGGGGAAGGAACCTGCAGGTAAGAGACTGCAATACAGTATGGTGGAGGTGTGAAGCAGCCGTGCTCTGCGCTCGACCACCAGACCCTGCTTCTTGGGAAAATAAGGTGGGGAGTTACCTGATTTGTAAGTGCCAGCGGTGGTTAACTGGGAGGTACGCACCGGCAGAGGGGAAGTCCTGAAATGCTGGTGAACAGATTTATATGCCTGTGGAGAAAATGCAATTATCTGTATGCTTGAAGTACTTCATCAGATTTTGCGGAGGGCAATATGTTCTGGGTCACGTTCTGGAAGCTGCTATAGTGTTTCTCTCTCCCTTCCTATAAACTGTAGCGCTTATGGATCAGAGAAGGGTCTTCAGGATTGCTCTCCTGCTTAAGGGTATGCCTGCTCAGTACAGTGCTATAAAAGACACCTGTGAAAAAGAGAATTCAAATTAGAAGAAGTTGTAAAGCTCTCTGAGAAGACTAAATTAGCCAAAGTGAAATGTGCTCATTTACAGCTTGCTCAGGTGTCTCCTCCATACGGTATTGCACTGTTCATCTATGTAACCTAGATTTCAACCAAATGCTGCTTTTAGTACAGGACTCACCGAGTGCAGTCTGTAGCCTCAGAACAGCAAAACTGAGAAGCTTCCCTGCTAAAAAAATGAAGCTGTTGGAGCAGCACAAAGCGTGCTCCTAGAGAGACTGAACACTACAGACATAATTGAGAGCCTGGATGGTGACATCGGGAAGTTACATGATGCTCAGTAAAGCCCTCATAGGGGAAGAGCAACCTGTAAAAATGGACAGACACTCTTATGCCTCCAGAGTAGGCTTAGCTAGTGAGTATTTAATATGATGATAGAATGCTTTGAATGTTGCATTTTAAGTGTTAAACTGAATAATGTTTTGTTTGTTGTAGATACTGCACCTTCACATACTACTGGCTGGCCTTGTTATCTATTCTGACAGAGCCAGATTTTTTAAAAAAGGACTGATACTCTGTTATGGTTCCCATTTCAGAAAACCTCAGTCAAGTGCCTTCTGATGTATTTTGTTCCCTGCTGCTGTTGCACAGGGCAGATGTCTGCATTTTACTGCTTTCCCCTGCAACAGTCCTGCAAACCGAGCGGCCCACCACATATAAATGAGAAGCGGGCATGCAGTTTAGCAACGAACGCTGCTGTGTCAGATAAACTGTCTACATTTTTCAGCCGGTTTCAGCTGAAAGCTTTTTCCTCCTCAGATGGCCCTTTTCGGTGGTCTGCGTGTCACTCGTCAAACCACACCGGAAAGCAAGCTGTTTCTGGTAAACAGCTAGGGGAGGGAATAGAGCAGGCATTAAAGACGGGCTGCTTTCCCCCAGATTATGTGCAGATTCTTCTGGGATCAAGCTGCCGATGTCGGCTGCCCGCGAGTGTTTTCGAAAGCAAGGGTAAATGAAAACGCTCTTCCTGACAAGCGGTGGGAGGAAGGGAGGACGCCAAGGCTCGCAGCCGGGTGAACGCGCTGCTGCCCTGCCTGCCCTTGCAACGCTGAGCTTTTTGGAAAGCTCGCCGCCGCTCGGCTCTCGTAGGCAAGAAGAAAACCAACCCAAACCAGTACAACCAGGCGGCCCCGGCAGCGGGCGGGGGTCCGGCAGCCGCCCCGCGCCGCCCGAGCGCCTTCGGGCGGGAGATGCGCGGCTTCTCCGCGCCGCGGAGCCCGGCGGGCCCCTCTCCGCGGGGACCGGGGTCCCGAGCCCCCACCGACGTGTCGCCAAGAGCCCCTGGCACAGCCCCGCGCGTGGGAGAAATCCGTGGGCGCTGCAGGGCCGTAGCGTTCCTCTGTGCCCGGCTGGGGGGTGCGCGAAAGCACACGCCGTGGGGAAGGTTCTGAGAGAAATGTTGATGGCGTTCTCCCGAGACAGGGAGGAGAAACAGGGAGAGGAGAAGGAAGGGAGGGAGGAAGGGAGGGGGGAAGGAAGGAAGGGGGGAAAAATGGGAGGAAGGGAGGAAGGGAGGAAGGGAAGAAGGAAGGAAGGGAAGGGGGAAAGGGAGGAAGGGGGAAGGGAGGAAGGAAAGAAGGAAGGGGAAGGGGGAAGGAAGGGAGGAAGGGGGAAGGAAGGACGGACAGAAGGGGGAAGGAAAGAGAGAAGGAAGGAAGGGAAGGAAGGAGGAAGGAAGGAGAGAAGAAAAGAAGGGAGAAAGGAAGGAAAGGAGGGAAGGAAGCAAGGAGGGGGAAGGAAGGAGGGAAGGAAGGGGGAAGGAGATGGATGTTTTTTTGTCTAGAATGTGTTACTTTCGCGAGTACTCTTTGCCATCTGTCGTAACCATCTCTATGGAGAACAGCCCAGATCAAACAATCAGCATCCTCCCTCCCTATTTTCTGCTACGAATGCGGCTCTAGCCGTAGATCACTTGAAAGGACGTTCCCCCCGCCACCCCCCCCCCCCCCCCCCAAAAAAAAACCGAGGAGGGTCGGAGGAGGAGGGAGAGGAGCCGGCGGTGTGGCGGCGCCCAGCGCGTTGCGGCCGGCAGCCAGCAGAGGGCGCTCCGCACCGCTCTGTTCTCCCGCGTAATTGATGGAGGCAGCAGCGAGAGATAATTAGTTTTATGTATATAATATTTGATCATGAAAATATTCTTTGCCTTATCCTGGTGTAGGGGACCTATAATATATGTTAAAATAGTTAATTTTTTATTATGTCTTCGAATTGTTTTACTCGTCCTACCCCCCAAATTATTGTAGCATCAACTGAAAATGTAGGCAATGTAAGCAATGTTAAATCTAATTTTTCTGTGCAAAACCTAATTAGCCATTTTAAAAAAGGTTAACGCCAGCGCCTCAGACGGTTTTTGTTTAATAATCCTATTACTGATGGCTCATCATGTATAAAATGGTGCGGGTAGGATGCAAAATTTCCACTTGTTTATAAGTGTATCTGGGAGAAATGTATAAAATAATCTACAGCACAGGAGGCAGGTCAGTGCGGAAGGGAAGGCGCTCGCCTAAAACGTAAGTAAGGCACCTTTCGCTCCGCTCTTATTGCCATTGTCTTTGCAGAATGGAAATATTACGCCTGGCTACAAATTTGTTTCCAAATATACGCAACGTTTTCTCCCAGATTTGTATTCTAAAGAAAATCTTGCTTGATTTTTTTTTCTCTCCCCCCCGTCGCAGTGCGAGCTTTTTTTTCCTTGGAGAATAGATGACTTGGAGGACCCTGGTTAGCTCTTGCTGCTTGGGGGGAGAAGGTATCTGTCCTGGAGAGCTCCCCACGAGAAAAGGGATGCCTTCAGGTCGGCCGCTGCAGTGTCTTGCCAAAAAAAAGAAGGAGAAGCGGGGGGCTGAGATTTCACTACCTGCCGGGAGACCTAGCCTTTCCGTCCCTTCGACCTGTGCCGGCTCAGCGGGTCCCCTGCAAAGGCTCACCCCAGCCTTCTCCCATCCCAGCCCCGAAATCCCGCGCTCTGCCGGGTGGAAGTGAATAGCTCTAAGTCATGTATCCGACCTTTTGCTATTTCTGTTGGCATTTAATTATCCTGCAGTGTCCCGAGACATAATGGTGTAAGAGAAGAGGGTTTATACAAGGAAAGGGAAAAAAAGGAAAATGGTCAGGAAATGGTTTTGCGACGACGTAGCCCTGGCGAGTGACAAGACAAAATGCCGTACTCGGAGGAGAAAACGGGCTGCGGCTTAGCGAATGGATCTCTGCGGGACACGGGGCCGATCCTGCTCCACGGACCTCGAAGTCGTTTCTTGAAAACGATTTCTAATCGCCTACCTATTATTTCAAAGATATTTAAAGCTCCAAAAGGCACAATGGGGGGAAAGTTCCTTATTTAAGATTGAAAAAAAAAATGTATTTCGGGAACGCCTGTGAGTTTTAGCTTGTGATCACCTTCGGCTGGGCGCGGTGTCCTCGTCGCTCGCCGAGCCTCGGAGCACAGGAGCGTTTGCGCTCTCGAATGGCGAATTTATTGTACGGTAGCTTCTTCCGAAGTGCAATTTGGGAGGTGCGAATCCTTCTTTAGCGCCAGCAATATCCGAGTATACACACGGATAATCATCCGTCCACCCGTCCATCCACCCGCTATTCCTATCTATATGAGTATATACGCTTATATATGTGTGTGTGTGTGTGTGTGTGTGTGAGTCACAGACATTAACCCGTTTTCCTAGCGATGCTGCTGAAATAACTGTGCACAAGACGGTGAGGAGGAGGAGGGAAGCCGAGGCAGGGGCGGCGGGGGCCGGGGCCGGCCGCCCCCCGGGCGCGGGCGGACCGGATCGGCCGGCGGTGAGGCGCTGCCCGCGCCCCTCCAGCCCGGCTCTGGCCACCGGGAGGTTTTTCACGTCGCTCCCCGCTTTGGAGGATACCCCAACTTTGACACCAAAGGCAATGAAGCGAGCTGCTCGCCTTGTGCAGCGAGATCGCAGCTGACAATCTTTGTTTTAAACCCCTGCTGATGTTCTTGCTCCCAATACTCCCACATCAGACAAAAATATCTGCATTTTCACCCAAACGCGAGCAATTACTAAGGAAACGGGCCTCTCGCTCCTTGCATTTTCCTTCTGGTCCATTTGAAAACGGATCCATCAGCGGGTACCAGGCGTTTAAGGGAGAATTTCTTAAAGGGCATGTGGGACGGCAACAAAAGGCTGCCATTCACGGGAGAAGTCAAAGGCACTAAATGGGGACATCAAAAGGAATTCGGATCCAATCGAAAAATAAAAGAATCTGATTTCTTTTCTTATCTGAAACACGCAGATGAAAAGCCCCTAAAGCAAACAGCCAAAGAAAGCGATGTTTTTAAAACAGCAAGAAAGGGGGAGAAAGGGGAAAAAAATAAAGAAACAATCTCATGAATGCGTTTCTTCGGACTTTAAATGAGATGAATGACAACATAATATCAACAGCTTCTACACGACAAACCCCATTAGACTAATGTCTTTCACTGCCTCAGTTTTACGCCTTAAACTATTCCCGGACAGAGCAATGACTATTGCTAACAGTAGAATAATCCGGAACGACCCTTTCTCTAGGTGAAGAGCCGGAGAGAGCGGCAGGCAGCTCTCCGGGCTGCGGGGCACGGGCACACGGGTGCCTGTGGGTATTTGCCGCCTGTCACCCACAGCATCTCCCGCTGGTCTCCTTACTTCTAAGCAACTAGTTTTGATTATTGTTTTTCACTGTGTAGCGTAGAGGAGCGGACGTCGCTGCTGGAAGCTGCATCTGCTGGTCAACAAACGTAAATACCCGACAGAAAAGTGAGATTTATCGGTGTCCGAGCGAAACACCGGTGGAAAGAGCCAGATCTGTGGTCGGAGGAGGATGCCGGGTCTCGCCTTGGTTGCTTCTCCTCCCTTCGCCAAGGGAAAACGGGTACCTTCCCCCAGCTCCTGGCCTTCTGTCTCCCCGTACTAAAAACCTTGCCGAGGAAGCCGCGAGTTTTCTGGGGTGCCTTCGGCTCGCCCTGCCCCGGCTGCCGTGAGCACAACCCGCCTGGGCTCCCGCGGCCGGCAGGGAGGGACCGGGCTCAGCGGCCGGGGAGTCCCCGACCGGGGGACGGGGCCCTTCGGGCGGGGGCTCCTGGGGCAGCCGAGGGGGGAGAGGCCGGGCAGCGGCCGAGGAGAGCTTTCGGCGGCGAAAGCCCCCCTCCCCCGTGCTCCCTGCCCGCATAAAGCCCTTCCTGACAGGGGAGGAAAGGGGCAGGCTGCAGGGCAGGGGCTTCCCTTTGGTCTCAGTGTGTGTTCTGTAAAGTTGTGACAGATTATTAGTAAAGGGAGGGGTTTCACAGTTTGATGAAGATATAACACACTCTGGACTATCCATCCTCCGGGCCCATTCATCAGCGGCAGGCAGAGGGGGAGAGAGGAGCTCTGCTCCTCTCCCCCAGAGCAATTCATCACTGCGGCTGAACCGGGGAGTTTTGTCCTCCAGCGACCCGCTCCCCTGGCCGCCGTCCCGGGATCCCTGCTCGGTCAGCTCCGGCCCAGACCAGCCCCGCGGAGGGGCCGGGGCCGCCCCGCTCTCCCCCCGCGCCCGGCGAGGGACGGCCGTCACCGCGGCGGCGGGGCTGACGCCCCTGGGCCGGGGAGCGCGGGCACGCACGGGTGTCCTGGCGACCCTCTCCCCCCCAGCACACCCCCCCGAGGGGGAGACCTGCCTGCCACAGGATAGATGTAGCGCTTCCGAGGTGCCCTGTAGAGGAAGAGGGAGGGATGGAGAGGGACGGACGGACAAACGGGCAGATAGAGACCGACGGGGCGAGGATGCTCCTACGGCAGTCTTTTGTTTGGGAGTGAGTGATCCTTATTGTTTGTCGACGCGGAGAAGAGAGGAAATTAATTGCAACCAATTAATAATTAATCCCGTTTAAACAGCTTTATTATCACCCACGAACGAGAGGGAATTGGTCTGATAACCCCCCGAAGACCGACTGTCAAGTTTAACCAAATAGTTATTGCTTTATCAAACAGAGTCTGCAAATAAATTAATCAAAAGCAAATATGTTCTTTGTGCGGCTCATTTGCCGGTAATGGATGGATATGAAGATTTGCCGATATTATTGTCTGTCATTCAATCTAACAAAGTGAACATTTATTGCATATATATTAAAAATTATCCCTTAATCGAGTGGGGCTGGGGTTGCAGTTATTGGAGTCTTCCCAGAGGTGAAGTCCCCTTGGATAGGAGCGGGGAGGGCTGCTCTTCGCCTCCCGTGCGATTCCCTTCGGAACATGTTTCAAAATTGCTTTAATCCACCGCTAAATTGAGCTGTTTTACTAACTGTCCACGATATCATAAACAGTTTGAGGAGCTAATGGACGAGATGTTATAAAAATAGTGGACGTAAGGCACAGAAGAGGCGATATATTCACCCAGGAGTGATGGCCGGGGACCCAGCCACGGCAAACAAGCCCTCTTTGTCTCCCCCTTGCTTACATCATTTTCTAATTAGGCATAAAATTGTCTTCATACACTGGTATCGCTGGCTTCATAAACATAACCATTATGGTTCATAAGGACCCCATTGTGGGGAGCCCCTCTCAAAATAGAAAAGGATCTGGAGAGGCCCAGGAAAAAAACATCCCCTTTGTTTTCACTTTTGAGAAGACGGATGGGCAATGTCACGCAGATGATTACTTTGGACTATTAAATTGTCAGAAAGGAAGAATTTCCCTATTAATAAAGGGATTATTGGGGAGCGATGGAGCTGGATGCTGGAGGCTGGCGAGGCGCGGGGCGAGGCGTGGGGTGCGCGGGGATGGCGGGGCGCCGCGGGGGGAGCTCCGCCGCCCGGCACAGCAGGGGCCAGGCACGGCCCGTGGGAGCCGTGGCATTCCCGCCGTGGCATTCCTGGGACCGAGGCCGGCCGTGGCTTGGTGCCACGCACCCGCGGAGCAGCGGGCGGCCCCGGCCCCGGCGCCGGGATAACTGGATGGAGATGGATGGAGCCGCCTATCGCCCCCGACGCGGTGTCAGCCCCCGGACAATTACTGTCTCCAGAGGGATGGACAGACTGACTGACACTGACCTCTGCCCACGAGCCCACTGGCGGCCCCGAGGAGCTTATGTGCAATTTGCTGGATTTCGTTTACAATAACCCGACTTGACATAAATAACTCTCCATGCTGTGTCTACGCCCGCCTGACCTCCTGAACTAGCGCGGAAACACTGCCGTATTGATCAGGGGCGCGGGGTTCTTTTTTTTTTTTTTTTTTTTTTTTTTTTTTCGGTCCGTGAAGACCCGCTCACTCCGTCCCCCGGCCGGTGCGGTCCCCCGAGCCGGACCCGGCCCGGTCCCCGCACGGGGGCGGCAGCAGGGCCCGGCCGGTTGCCCGCGCAGTGCTGGCCCGAGCCCTGCTGAACCGGGAGAGGGGTCCTTTTTCCTCGGACCCCGTTCTTCCTTTAGGGCGCTTTCCTAACGCCAAAAGGCGGCAGGAGTTAAATTTCATGTCGCGACAGCCAGCAGCGAGTCGCGATACCGCGGGGAGGGCCGGCAGGGAAGCCCCGGGCAGGCACGGGCTCCCCGAAAGCCTCCGCTCCCGCTCCGTTCTGCTCGCCCGTCCTTCCCCGCGCCGCCGGTGCTCGGGGCCAGACCTTTGTCTCGGCCCCCGCCGGGAGCTTGGCGGGGGCGTGCGGAGAGGGACGGAGGAAAAATAAATAATCGGGAGCGAAAGTAAAGCGGGGGGGAGGAAGGGACTCCCCGGCAGAAGCCTTGCGGAGCGGGGCTGGTGTTATCCATTTAGTGTGACATATGGAAATCTCCCGGCGGACCCACAATTAAAGGAGCCGGCCCTCCGTCCTTTATTCCCCGCTAACTTTTGTGTTAAATGTTAACAACCCGGCGCTACCCGTTCCGGCTCTATTACCAAGTGAATGTTGACTCCGAGGCCGCCTTCCTTTCTGCCTATTCTGGGGCTGCCTCCCACGCAGATTTATGTATTTTTGATATTAAATTCTTTCTATCATTAAGCCTGCTCTCTTGTTGACTTTCATTGACCCCTGCCCTTGTCCCCATACTTTTCCATATTTAATACAGGAACATTTTTGCCGGTGCCCTCCCCTCTTTGTTGCCTCCCGGTCGACTGCCGTCCCTAATGGCATGTGCTGTTTGCTCTGTTGTTGAACTTGGTAGGGTCACATAGTCTTGTGCTGTGATATCCTCCGCATGTCCAGCCCTGCCATTCTGGGGAGGTGCCTTGTGGAACAAGCCTTTTTTCCCCTAGCTACCAGCTTCCTAATGACTTAAGCAAATACCTTCGCTAATGATCCCTCAGGCTCCCTAATCCCCTCGGGGTTTTGTTTAGCTGAACTCCTAGTGCTCTGCTTGTCCCAGTGGTAGCGTGGCCTCTCTGACCTGAGACATCGCAGCTCTTCTCCTTGGAGCGGGCTGCCTTGTCCAGCTCCGCCTGGGCCAAAGGCCAGGATCATGGGAGCGTTGCATGCCACCAGCTGCTTGAGGTGACACCGAGTTACAAAGAAGAACCGCCAAAGGAAACTTCGGCTCACACAGGCAAATGAATGTGTTCATTTATCTCCTCTGACTCCGCGGTTCGCGGCGTGCCTCGGCCCTACGGCTTGGCTGGGGGAGCGGGTAAAACGTCCTTCCCAAGAAAGATTGGCTCACTTCTCCTAGGCCTGTCTGTTCAGTATCATTATGTGACCGGTTTTCAGAATTGAAGTTGCCTGGTGTTTTGATTCTTCCCTGCCTGTGCAGTTGTGCCCTGGAGGTCCCTTCAAAATGGATGCTAATTGTTGGGGCTGCACACTGCTGCCTGCTAAAATGCCCCAGAGCTCCCAGGCCCTGCTCCTCAATGGCTTAATTGACAAGGACTTGTCTGTATTTAGGAGCAGCTGGTCCAAAGCATTGGCACATCAGTGCAATCTTAACACAGCATCCCTAGCCTGGAGGAGTATGAGGGTAAACGTGGTTAAAATGAAGGAAGATTTATAGTCGGCCCCCTTGGGTAATGCGACAGAAGACAGCTACCAAGATTTTCCCTAGTAGGGGTTTCATTCATCAGCTTCCCAGCCTTGGTAACGTGTCTAGGAGCCACGTTCCAGCTATTATTAATAATAGGAGGTGGCCATTTAGCACAATTAGGCAGGTGACAGTATTCCACAATTATGCGTGGCCCTAAACGAGACGGGGAGCCGCGAACAAACAGAACCGGGGCTGAGCAGCGGCCAGGGCTCCGCGCCGCAGCCACGTCCCGAGTGGGTCCGGGCTGGTCCAGGGGACGGCGAGCACTCATCTACCTGCGAAGCCCCCCGCCCGCAGCCCAGTGCGGTGCCAGCTAAACCCTGGCAGGCACCCGTTTACCCTCGTCCTACGAGGCGGGCTGGGAAAGAGCTTCTCCCGCCGACCTGCCTTCTCTAAACCCTGGATTCAAGCCCCTGAAGACACAGATCGGGTTAAAAAAATCATCCTCCGTTGCGCCTCCGAATTTTAAATTAAGGCTCTCTTTCATTTCGGATGCACAGATGAAATACACGCATTTTCTCCCCACTCTCTTTAAACGCTTCTTCTCGTGAGCTTCCCGTTTATACGATTTAAACGTACTTGATTTCTAAACGGGAACGGCTGGGCTTATTTTCTGCACGGGGTTATTCAGCGTTTTACAAAGAAGGTTTATGGCGCAGCTTAAAACTAAGGGTTTTTTTGTTGTTGTTGTTTTGCAATGTGTGGGAAATACTTTTATGTTCACAGAGTTCGCCCCATGAATAGGGATAATAGGTTCGGGATCCTCATTGAAATTTGAAGTTTTTAAACAGAAATTCCCTAACTTTTGCTCGTTTTCTCAACTTTTTTCGTAGGAACAATGCCAACATTGAAGCCCTCGGTTGGAGTCTGCACAGTTGGAGATCTTTGGTGCCATTTTAGACATCTTTGGATTTCATCAATCAAACTGACTGCAATTTTCCATAAAAACCCTGAATTTGGGTCAGAAAGTGGGCAAAGCAGATAAAGATCGTTCGAGCTGTCTTATAAGATGATAAATAGATATCCTTTCAGTCCAACAATGCAAGAAGTGCAGTTTTGTAATTCACTTCCATTGGTTTTGAATGCAGTGAGTCGAAACAATTTATACATGTTTTCCCATGGTTAGAAGATGTCTTTACATACTTGTCAATGGTAACTTGACCTTTTTCCCCACTGAGCTACGAAGAGGTGCTTGCTTTTTTTTTTTTTTTCTTTCCTTCTTCCAGAGTACAGAAAAGGGTTGTTTTGGGTTGTTGTTTTTGTTTTTTTTTCCCCCCCTCTCCTCCCTCTCTTTCTTTTAGCGACTAAATCAATAGGTTATTTCTTCTTATCCCGAGGTTTAAGCAGATGGTAGGTGGTTCACCCCAGCTCACCACCCTGCCGAGGAGGTATTTTGCTCCGTGCCGCGATGAGCGAACGGCCTGAGCGAGGTTTTAGCCAGACCTGTTGGATTTGCTCAGTGTATTCTTGAACTTGGGAAAATGGGTTTTCATCTAACGAGGGAGAAGCCCTAAAAGTCTTGGGCGGAGACCTCGGTGGATCCTGTCAACCTGCCACAGCTGGCAGAGCCCTGTCGTGGGGCCGGGGAGGGTGGGGGGTTGGTTCTGCTTCCCAGGTTTCTGGCCGCTCCCTGACTCAGTCCCACAACTCCCGGCCGGCGGGAGGAGGAATGTCTTGCGGGAGACAGTCCGTGCTCGGCCCGTTAGATGCTCCACGCATCCGGGCGGGACTGGGACGGGCAGCCCTCGTCCTAAGGGAGGCCCGCGGAGGTGTGGAAACAGCGTTAGCATCACCAGCACAGGGCATCGGTCTGGAGGTGTTTCGGAAAGTAAGCTAAGAGGATTGGCCTGCGTCTGCAGGATGGGGAAACTGAGGCACGGAGCCGCTTTCCCACGGCTGGGACCTGGGGTGGCCCGGTGCTCGCCGGCCCCTCCCCATTGCTACGAAGCGAAGTGAAGGACCCTTCTGGGAAGAGGGCAGGCGAGAAGGTGATATATTTGGGAGACATGAACCCCTCCAGTTCCCCGGGGATTTGCCCCAGGGGGCAGCCCGCCGGTCCCCACGCTCTGCCGCTGCCCAGCCCGCCCTGTCCCCCTGGGCAGCCGGCCGCAAACCGGCCCCAGTCCCCGGCAGAGGAAGGTGGCGGAGGGAGGAGGACCGGAGATAAGGCATTAGCTTTTGCCTTTCCTCCCCTCGCCTTGAACACGACAGCCCTGCTAAGTGCTGAACACTCCCCGCTAATGGATAATGACCTGCGGTGTGCAGCTGCCTCCTACTCCTCAGATAAAGGCTGCTTTTACTATTAATTGCATTTGTAACATGAGCGCAGTAGGTTCCCAACTAAAACAACCCAGGAACGGCAGCATCCACGCTGCGGCGGGCACAGCCGCCCTCCCGCAGCACCCGGACCCTTCTGCAGAGCGCAGACGGGGTCTCTGGCCCCTCGTTGTCCCCTGGGGAGGACAACCGAGGGCGAGGAGGTGGCCCAGCTGCCTAGCATCATTTCTGGCTCTTTGCAAAGGACCACGTGCAAAGGCGGAGGGAAAGGGTTAAAGCAGCTCGTGGCCACTCGTGGCTTCCCACGGGCCCCGTGGGTGTGAAGCAGAGCCATTCACGCCGTGCAAATTTCGGGGCTGCGAACATTTCCCCTCCTTGAGGCGGATCTTGGTTGAAATTCCACCTGAACGAGATAAAAACCGCCTTTTTTGTGGTGTTGTTCTTTTGTTTGGTTTTGTTTTTGTTTTTCCTCAAGCGAGGACATGTTTCTTGTCCGCCCCTCCTTCCAGCTCTTCTGCAGAGCCGGAGGGAGGGAGAGAGGGAACGATGCTCGGCAGCGGTGCCCGGAGCCGCAGCTGCCGCGAAGCTGAGCGGGGGCTTTGCCCGGCGAGGGGGAGCGGAGCCGGTGGTGCCGCCCGGCTCCGGGCAGCGCGGCTCAGCCAAGCCGTGTGCGGGGCCAGGGGCTGGTTGGGAACCGTACGGGCGCGAAAGCAAAGCCCCCAGGCAGCCCCCCGGCAGCTGCAGTGAGGCTGCGGGAGGTTCTGGGACACCTCAGCAGAGAGAAAAAACGTCTCCGGATTTGGGCTGCCTAAAAAATCCCTCTGTGTGTTTATAACTCCGCAGCAGGAGCTTAGCTAGAGACACGCGGCAGTAGTTACACAAGATTTTGGGGACAAGCCACTCATATTCGGGTTGCAGTTATAAATAGAGTGATAAAAATAGTCTTTTGTTTCTTGGGGAGCCTTCCACTCTGCGCTAAACGTCAAAAGCCTACGCTATAAACAGGTAAAAGGATTTCTTCCTTGCCTCCTTGCTTGCTGTGTCCCTAAGCGAAGCCCCGCCGGACCGCGGTGCCGCTGCCCGGCCGCGGGTGCGCAGGGGCGGGCGATGCCGAGCCGTCGGCGGGGAGATGCGGGGCCGGGGCCGTCCCCGCGGCCGTGTGCCGCCCCTGCTTTCTCCGTTGTTTGTTTGTTTTTTTTTTTTTTTAAATATATTTTTCTTTTTTTTAAATACTTTTTTCTTCTTTTTTTCTTTCTTTTTTTTTTTTTTTTAAATTTCCCTTCCTTCAGTCTATCAGGCAAATATTTAAGGACACACTTGAAGCTAAAACTGAGCTTAGAAAGACCTGCTTAGGCCCTTTGCTTTGTCAGCGACTATCTCTTCAACCGCTGCTACTCGGTGCCTCCCAAGAGGGAAGGGGCTGGCAGAACCTCTCCAAGAGGAGACACCTCGGATGTTTTCACACCACGAGCGCGGCTCACGCACCTGCTGAGCGGGGCGGAGGCGTGCGGGCATTGCCGGGGCCGTGTCGCTTTGCCCTGAAGGGAAATCAATAACCTTTTGAATGTCACTCCCAGCCACTGGCACCAGCCGGTTAACGATTCAGCCGAGCACCCTCTTCAGCAGCGGATGACTTACCCAGGATGACAAATACACAGTTAGAGCTTTTTCAGTCGACCTGCCGTTTAGCGGCGGAAATAACCCTCATGGCTCCTTACTGTTTAGCTCTCCTCCCTCCGGCCAGGTGCAAGGGTGGCTTTCGGGCCCACTCGAGCCCCGCGGCCTGTCTGAGGGGGGAGAATCCCCCTTTCCTTGCCCTTTTTCCCGGGTGGGGCCGGTGTAGCCGGACGCTCGCTCGGGGCACGACTTTGCTAGCGGCCGGCGGCGGCCCGGGCTGGGACAGAGCTTTGTCCCGGTGCCCCTGGGCTGGCTGGCGGGGACGGACAGGACGCACCGCTCCAGCCGCATCGGGCCAGAGCAAAACTGGACCGCTCCGCACCGCCCCGCACCGCACCGCGCCGGGGCCGGGCCGGGCTTGTGCGCGGCAGCCGGGCGGGCGGGGAAGCGCGGCGGAGCGGCGTCGGGCCGGGGGCCCGGGGGCTGGAGGGAGATGCCCTCGGCCGGGGCAGGCGGTGCCACTCACGCCGGCGGGGGGCTCGCAGCCCGCTGCAGCCCCGCTCCCCGGTCTCTCAAAGCCCCTTTCAGCCGCTCTGCGGGCTCCTCACCGGAGGAGGCTGGAGCTACATAAAAGCGCATTATGAAAATTATAATATCGGGCCCAGAGCATGTCCGCGGAGGCAGCTCGGCAGCTTTCAGGCATTGAGCCCCTGTTCAGCTGGGCTGAGCTGTAAAATATCCATTTGAATTCGGTGCCTGAATGGAGCAGCAGCAAGAACAACAAGGACCGGGGCAACAGAGCTCCCTTTATCCCCCCTGCAACTTCCCCCTGCTTGGCCATTCCTTTCCTGTTGCACCTTTCTCGCTTATGGGCAAATTCAAGAGCTTTTCTTCTTCTCCTTTCTTCTTTCTTTTTTTTTTTTTTTCTGAGCGGGAAGGGGGGAAGGAGTGGCGGGGGGACGTGTGCGGGAAAGGCCCCGTGCCCTTCCCTCCCTGCCTCCCTCCCCGCAGGATGCTCCCCGGAGCCGGTGGCTCGTCTGGCTGCAGTGCCGGAGGGGGGAGAGGCGGGGGGGGTGGGGGGAGTACCAGGCACGCCCTGCCAGGCAGAGCCGAGCTCCCCCCCGGCACTCAGCTCCCGCGGAGGAAAGCAGCCTCTTTCTCCATCCCGGAGAGCGGCCCGCTCTGCCTGCCTTAGCTTAACACGGCCCCAAGCCCCGCGACGCTGCCACCGTCGAGACTCGATACGAAAGAGCCGCTCCGTGCTTTTGGCCCCCGAAACCCCAAGGAGCCGGGGCTGGGGAGCGACGGGGGGAAGGGGGCCCGGCTTTGGCAGATATGATCTATGGAGGCAGATGAGCCGACCTGCTATTCAAAATACTGGCCATTGTGTTGGTAATGGCCCGTTTATGACTGGAATAACCCCTTTAATATTAATAGAGCCTTTTAAGGCCGCGGTTTCCTGGGCGCTGGGCAGGCGGGCGAGCAGCGCAGGTGTTGGGGCAACCTGTGCAGGCGGTGGTCCGGCCGCGGCTCCCGGCGCAGGCAGCGAGCAGGTGCTGGCGGGACGCGCACCCTCTGCGCCCGGGCGAACAAAGGCTCGGCTCGCCCGGGGTCTGCGAGCATGAAGAATTGTTTAATTTCAGGGGAAAGTGAAAGGCTCTGCTTCTGCCGGGACGTGACATTTCCTGTGGTGAAGCCTGCATTGGCTGCTAATAGAGATCTAATTGATGGGTGAAGTCCCATTTCCGCGCTTTCTCCTTTATTGCTCCATCCAGTCTGTTGCAAAATATAACCTTAATCTGATTTAGCAATTCCTCCAGGATTCGGTGCAAGCTTACAGCACAGGAAAAATCGTTATTAAAAAAGTTAAAATACAGACTTGGATTCAGTGCGTTGCCTTTTTTTTGTTTGGATTTTTTTTGTTTGTTTGTTTGTTTCTTTTCTTCTTCCTTTTTTTGTAGATACAGCCCTACCCAGGCTCCTGGCATTTAACACGTTCCCTTTCGGTAATCACTCCGGGTTTTATGACTATTAATATCAGAAGGGATCGGCGATAATGCAGCCGCCCCTCTTTGTTTTAAATGCAAATGTCAGCATTTTGGAGAGCCGAGCTCCCCAGCGCGGCGCCGGGCGGGGACTGAAGCGCAGCCCCGACGGAGCGGCGCATCCCCGGCCGGCAGCGGCCCGCCACGCTGGGCGGGGGGGGAGTGGCAAGGCACCCACAGTTTGGCCATTGACGTCGTCAGAATAAAAATGTAACGGTAAATAACAACCGGCAGCGTTTTGCTGGAGCTGATTGATCTTTCTCTCCCAGGGGATAAAATACCAGGTTTATTTCAAAAAGGCAGGCGCGGGACCCAATGGCAACCGGCCCGTTCACTCCCTGCCTGCGGGGCTTGCGCTCGGGTCCGTCCCCCTCTCTTGCCTGCAGACGGGCGGGGGGGGGCCGGGGACAGACCGCGCCGCCCCGGCCTTTACACCTCGGGGCTGTGTAATGGCTCCGGCGGGACTGGTGGGTGCCCCGGCAGGGCCGAGAGCCCCCGGGGGGGCCGGCAGCCCGGGCGGGGTGTGAAGGGGCTCCTCAAGCCGCCGTCGGGAGGGGCCGCCCGGCCAGGCTCATGTGCGGAGGCAGCGGACAGGGCAGCGAAATTCCTTTTAATTGATTCTTTGCCTTTTTCTTCGGCTTTTTTTTTTTTTTTTTTCCCCTTCCATCCGCGCTATCTGAGATAGCGAGGAGTGTACAGGCATTCTGGACCTATACAAACTCTCTTCAGTCCCCCTTGATAGGTTTAATGAGGCGGAACGCGATGAAGGGGATTTGAACCGGTCTAAATGATTGATGAAGCCTGGGGCAAGGCTGAGCTTTTTCCGGATAAAGCCCCATACATCCCCTTATAATGGCTGGGTAGTGGCAGGGCTGGGCTCCTTCAAAAGCCGTGGCCCAAGCGCATTGAGAGCAAACAGGGAGGGAAGGTGCTCTGTTGTTACCTAATCAGCCTGTGCACTGAGCCACCAGCCGCCTGGAGCAGGAGAGCGCTGCCGGGGAAGTGAGGCGGGTGAAAGGGGACAGTTCTGACACACTCACACGCACGCACACACACACACACACACACGCATGCACGCACCCTCACACCCCCGCGGAGCCCCGCCGGCCCCAGCCCGTGCAGCTGCCTGCCAGCCCAGCGTGGGGCACGGCCCGGCTCGGCGTGGCTGGCAGCTGTCACTCACCCGCTGATTGATGGTGATGGGCCCACGAGCGAGGGGACGCGGGTCTGCCCTTAAAAGCGGAGCCCTCCCGACGCACCCCGGACCGGGGCTTTGGTGATGGAGATGGTGCCCATCGCAACGTGATCCCTCTCCGATGTTACACCTGTAACACCTGCAACACCCACCCCCTGCCCCAAAACACACACGGGGACATGGGCATACGTGTGGCAGAAGTGAGCCAACAGCTGTAAATGTTGCAATAGTAATAAAAAGCAGAGTTAAATAAAGGGTGTTAAAATGTCCGTTATCTTCAACGTCCCAAATGTTTTCGTGGAAGGGGGCCTACAAATCGGATGTCATATTCCACGGGGTTGTGAGGTCCCCAAGGCTCCTCAGCTGAGCCATCCACTCTTTCTTTGGCTGGGAGAAATATAAGCCAAGCCCAGCCCCTAGGGAAGGTGAAGGTTGTGGCAGTCATCCATTGTGGCCGCAGTAGGATGGCGTTGCTGGTGGAAAGCCATTCCGGCAGGCAGGGCATAGAACTGGGTCCCCGATCCTGACTTGCAAGGAGCGACAGGTGTCCTGCTATGGTGGCACAGTTAGATTTGTGTAAACCTTCCACAGGTTAAGCCCTTTTTTTCCCCCCAGGACTAAAATGGCTTCTTTGAGGTAAACTAAAACTAGTGCCACATAATGGTTAGATGGAAAAGCTCTTATTTCATAAAGACTGATAT
Source organism: Aquila chrysaetos chrysaetos (assembly GCF_900496995.4). Lineage (NCBI taxonomy): Eukaryota > Metazoa > Chordata > Aves > Accipitriformes > Accipitridae > Aquila > Aquila chrysaetos. The sequence continues at coordinate 27,153,049 of NC_044004.1, read as the reverse complement.
GCAAACATATCCCACTGAGCATAATAGTCTACAATGAAGAGACTTATTCAAGTCCCACAGAAGTAAGGAATTCACTGATTAAAATATGCAAGATGGTACCTCAAGTACATGTATGTGGGAACAGTCATTCCGTGTGCCCAAGTATTTTGTAAAATCAGTGGTACGAAAGAGTCCTATATAAAAAAATGTATCCTCTTAAGGAGTGATCTTCTAAACCTTGTCTGTGTCTTTCCCCTTAACGATCAAACATGGTCTGATTGCAAGGACAAGAACATTTTGAGACCCTGCAGTTAGGGTTCCTGGGATGGATAAAAAATCCTCTACAATATCTTGGATTTTTTGGTGTAGCAAAATGCTAGAAACAATTTTTTCCCCTTTTACACTATTTGAAAGTGCATCACAAAAAGAGGTGGTTTGACTTATTTGTGCAGAGGTAGAATTCCATAAAGCAATGAGAACAGGTTGTAGGGGGAAAAAGGATGACTATTCATTTTTTCACTTCATCTCTTATCACTTTGGCTTGGATCATTCACCTTTGGGACCAACACCTCGATCCCGAATCAGATAAAACTCTTACTGTAGTCAGCAAAGCTAAAATCTTGTTCATCTTATGAAAACCCACTGACTTCCAAGGAACTGTTTACACCCGCAGAGCGAGTGTATTTTAGAGAGACCAAAGTAGCAACCCTTACAGATGTGAGCTGCATCCTCCTCATCCCCTGCCTTGGGGTGGGAGTACTCACACCAGTGGTTAGCAGCAAAGGTAAAAAAAGCCCCATTCGAATAGAATAACTCCGCTAACTTCATACCATGCAACATTTCCTGAATGCTGGGAAGTTAAGAAAGAATAATAGAACAACTTTATTAAGAAATGTGTATGAAGGGTGAGTCATGATTATTGTTGCCTTGGAAAAGCAGTAGTGCTTTGGGAAAAAAAAAAAAAGACAAAAGAAATCAGTGAATTAAATTAAATTATTAGTACAGTGTAATTTGCCTGTGAAAAGCAAGCAAAAACATTTGGGACAATGGAAAGAGAAACTGCTGGTTGTCTCTTCCTAGACAAGAACTCTATTATATCTATCAATCTCCTTTTATCTCTGAATTATCTTGATTTTATTATTAACAATAACATTACAGCATATTCTATCCTACTCTACATCCAAGGATCTCAAGGCATTTTACAAGTATTAATGAATGAGCAGGACATGAAAAAACACTGTTATTTCGTATTTAGTTACTGGCTTCTTCCTAGAGATCTTAATGCACACAGAGTTTCACAGTTTGGCAACAATGGCAAGGCAGATATAATTTATCTACTTTTTATATGGAAAAAAGATGTGCCATGAGATAACAATCAATGTGTACTTTGACTTGGAAACCGGGCCTCTTTTGTGTTAAAGATCAGAATCCCAGTCTGATGATCGCTAGTCTGATTTCTTACCAGCAAATCCCTGTCTCCCCTCTATCAGTGCTAACACTAAACCATCTCCTTCCTCCTGGCCAGGAAGACCAGCATTTGCTGGCTCCATGCAGGAGTATCCAAGTATGCCGCCCTGCTCTGTAACACCTCTCCTCTCCCGGGGTCTCCACAAAAAAAACTGCACAGGCACTCTAACACCAGGGAATGGGTCAGCCAGGCGAATTTACGAGTAACGTGATTACTCTCCTGACAATTTTAACTCCCAGTCCTGCATGGAATCCATGATTTGGTTAACTACATCGCCTCACACGTGTTGTCTCTGTCCTGAGCGCTTTCTTTCCTCTCCCAAATGTGCAAAGCGGAACAGAAGAGGTTAAGAGGGCCCAGAAAGCTGGGGGCAGTAACCAGCCACTGGCGTTCCTGCAGGTACAACATCCTCCGTGGGCGCAGAGCGGTCAGAGGCACTGGAAAGGCCTGGAGCCTGCCAGCTCCCATTTCTTTTTGAGGTGGAAAATATAAATTCAAAAGTCCAGCTTCTTCCTGATACAGTCATTTGGTGGGAACTGTTTGTAAGTTTCCTCCTTCCACAAGGATTTGATGCAAACAGAGGAACAGTAGGCTCATTTGATCTTTTAATTCAAAAGATGTTTTCTTCCTCATCAGTAATAACAAAACTCCACAATGATATGAGGTCTTTTTCAGCTTATGTCAACAGAGACTCCTTTATATGACAGAGTTATCTGTGTGTGTGCAGCCAGAATATTCCTCTGATGAAGTGCAGGGTCAAGTGACAAACTGCATTTAGCCCATACTCGCCTATTTAACCAGTACCACTCGTGTGTAAACTGGTGTTAGTTCCAAAGGTTGTTAGTTAGACAAATGCTTCTAGTTTCCTCCAAATGTAGAATTTCCTCCGCCAGAATCCAACAGGCCCGATGCTCGCACGGATAAATCCTGTGAGAGACATGTTTAATAACCAGCATTTTCGGAGTTGCGGGAGAAACGGCTTCCCCGGAGAAAGTCAACCGTGTGCCTACCTTTTGCTATATGAAGTCAAACAGATTATTCTGTCTTTTTAGTGGAGGCTTATGCCAATGAGCTTTTCAGAACGTGACCATCTCTCTTGGGCTTGCAGCTAGATTTCTTTTTCTGATTAATGTATTTGAAAGGTCTTGCTTGGGTGGATTCTCTGTTTCACACAGGCTGAACTAAAAATGATTTTTTTCTTTAGTAGGAAAAAAATCCAACTCTTACCCATTTCATGAGACTGCAAGGAACATAACACCCGTTGTTTCGCTGTCGTTTTGTTTCAGACTGTCCTCTGGGTTCCCATGTTATGGGACACGCTTGGGCGAACGCGTGCACACACAGTGACATACAACCCAAAGAGCGAGATTTCATAAGCCTTCTTTACTCAGGAAGTCAGACAAAAATCCCTTAGAGGTTTCCTCAGTATTCCTCCTGGTAAATATGTGGAACATTTACATAAATGCTTAAGTTTTTGGGGGTTTGTTTTTTAACGGGGAAATACTGGCCTTGCTGTTTACAGGTGAAGCAGTCACCAAAGACTAAAGAATATAAAATCTTTACATCTATTACAGATATTCAAAACAAGGCAGACAGGAACTTCTGCCAACATCTTCCAGGCTGGAGACTTAAAGTTAGCTATCTATAGCATACATGTCTTGATTGCACATGTGTGCATCTAAATAGGAAATGGCTTGTATTCAGAGATGCTGAGCTGTCACTGTTAGGTATCTTATTCTAGCCTTATTTTCTCTGTGGAGGAAATGCTTAATATATGATTAGAACTCCCACTTTTATTTAGAATATTTTCTTTGTGAAAAGAGCCTCTTTTCTCATCTGGTGCTGCCATACACAGGCATTTGAAAGCGTCTCAGCCCTTTAGATCGCTCCAACAACAGAAGCACAGGCAGTGAAACGAGCAACAAAGATTAGCGGTGCTGTGTCCCCTTGGCTTTTTTGCAGAGGCTCCTCCTGTCAGTGGTCAGTTATTATAACAGAAGAACAAAGTGCCGAAGCTGCCTGCAGCTCCATTCAACCGCGCGGTTGCCCAGGCAGGCAGGCAGGCAGGCCAGCAGCCAGAAGCCAGCAGGCAAAATTTAACAGCCACGCTTCAAAACGCTGGTAACAGCTATCAATGGATCCATAACTCTCAGCTCGCCAGATATGGGGTCATCTTTCAATACTACCCCCCTGTCATATACAACATTTGTCTTGTCCTGCATTCAACTAATTGTGTCAATCTATGGGGTGACTCTATAATACACATATACAATAGCACAATGAAAGCAATAATCTCCTACCCAGTCTCTTTATTTATTTAAGTGCTATTACAAAGTTTCCTGCAGCAAAGAGAAGCTGTGAGGCTACAACCTATTCCAGCCATGCAACAGCTATCCAGATGAAAGAAAGAATGTGGTGACTTAACTAAGTTACATGTTTCTGTGACTGGTCTTTTTTTCCCATCCTGACAACACTACCGAGTGGTATGGAGGGGGGCGGGGAAGTGACTTCACTAATATTTCAAAATGTGTAGCACAAAAAGAAGCAGAAATCCTAATAAACAAAATTCGTGATTCCTAGGTAATTATTTTTCCTTCTGACATTTTTTAAAGGGAATATTCGCAATTTATATTTATTATGAGTAAAATGCAAATACAAGACATATAAAATAGCTCAAAGCTTTCTCAGTTTAATGATTTTGTGGCTCGAGTTTTTAAAGTCCTAATATCATTATGTATCTTTAACATAAATAACTTCCATAGTAGCAAAATGACTCCTTCTTAGTTCAAAATTCTGTTCACAGAATTACAATAAAGTACTAGATATTGCTGTTCTCAGCATCATTGCATTAATTGCACAAATGACCACATTTGGCTAATGTTCACAAGCCTCATAATCAATCAGGGTTCATTCTTGCTCCACCATCATCCCAATACACTGCCAATTCCCCTTTACAAGCACTCACACCTCTCAGGCCCAGCCATAAATAGACATTTCAAGGGTCTCCTGCAATGAATGCATTTCCTCTACTACCTGAACTGACCAGGAACTTCTGGGGCTGTTTGCTGGAACCAAGGTGGCCCTCCCAATCTCTGCAAGTTTCTGCAGGTTACTAAGAGCTATCCACTGACTATAAAATCCTTGTAAATGCCACCATGCCTTGTTCTCATGTGTTTATTACAGCGCCTGGTGGTTCTGCTAGCAGGGATGGAGCCCTTTCTCCTCGGGCTCTGTCCCAAGGCAGACAGAGGTAACTATCCTGAGATCATTGAACAGTCTGTATTTTACATTCTGTCCCAAATACTGTCCACCCTACAAACAGTCCAGCCATATCCGACCTCCACTGAGAGACTGAATACAGACTGAAAAGCCAGATGGGGAAAAGTCTTCTCATACAGGCAGATGACTTGATGAAGCAGCAAGACAGAGGTATGTAGCAGGAAGTTTGATACATCACAAAAAGTATAAAATATTCCAGGACAGGAAAGTTTTCTGATCAGCACACATTTGACAAATGTCACGAAAGATATCCTTTGAGGAGTTCTTAAAAAAATCCTGTGACTAGAAAAAAAATCCTCTCAGCCTGATAAAAAGGAAAGTTCCTCTAATTATTTTCTGGAGAAGTAATGAAAAAAACAAAGGTTGGGATGGGTAAAAATGACAAATGCACATCTTCAATAACGCATCACCACAACAATTGACAATATTGAGGGGAATGAGAATGAACAGGTTAACACGTGCCCTTCTCCATATGCTATAGATAACAAAAAGCAAAAAGGGATTGCTCCACCAAAGCCATTCACAGCCCACCGTAGCAGTCAGGTGGTCCCCCATGCCTCTCCCAAAGGCTGTAGCTGCAAGTACCTGGCATGGAAGGACCTACAGACAGTTGTGCCCATGCTGGAACCCCTTCTCCATGAGCACTGGGCAGGCTTCCGACAAAACCGAAGGAGGGACCCTCAAAGGAAGACACTGGCCAGCTCAACAGAGTGGGCTCTGAGCGAGGGTGTGTGGGCACGTTTGTTAAACTGAGCTCTGCTCGCTTTGCTGCAGTATTGTGAGAGAGTTTTCAAACCTAATTCTCTTTCAAGAAAATAAAAATACCAGAGTCCTAAATGCACTTGTCTGTAAAAGTTTGACTATGGGAGATCGAATTGCACTGTGAGCCTTTCCTCCGTGCTTGATAACCTGACTGAATAACGAAAGAGAATTTACGTGAACATCATGAACAAACCAGTCCTGCCCTCGCTTCTCCTGCAGGTCTTCGTCTGTAAAGGTTGGAACAAGCTTTCTGTGAGAAGTTCACAGGACACAAATAATGACAGGATGAGAGCTACAGTGCTGGAATAGATCAGAAATAAGTTAAAGGATATCTATATCAAGAGATATAAAAGGCAGTTAAAAAACTGAATATGATCAAACTTTTATAGAGAGACCTGAGAGTATTTGCAATGGAATGTTTCTTAAAACAAAGACAAAACTCCTCATGTTTTAAATTAAATCCTTCAAAGGCTCTTCCTCTTTGGACAGATCTTCTCAGAAGGGCCAATGCCAGGGTTTTTAGATTTTTAACATTGATGATGATCAAAAAACCAAAAATGGTCTCGATGGCGCATTGGCCTGGTTCCCTATAGCAACTCCTATCCTCAGGAATGATTGCATCTAAGAGTCTGATCTCCCTGATGAGACAAACCAAGGGGACAATTTCACACAAGATTTACCACTTGTAAAATCTTTCTTCCAATGAATATTTCTGATGTTAAACAACCATAAAGTTGTGATATCAGTAGCCTAGTAACAGGGCTAAGCAACTAGAAAACTCAAGTATTGAGTACATCATCTAGCTCATAGTCCTAACTAAAGCAAAATCTGCCTGAGAGCAAAGGAGTGAGGACTTCAGGATGTGTCCCATCGCTGCCCCTTCCATTTTCTTACAAGCCAATGCTTATTCCCATTCTCAGCACAAGGGAGAGGTGGGAGGTGTGCTAGATGTGAGCACGGCAATGATGGAGACAGCATGTTTGTTACAGAATGTAATTTAAAGTACGTAACAACTGGAGATGTCTCACGTGGGGACAGACCATACACGAATTACATGTGCACAGACAGAAGTCCTAATTGTGATAGGTACAAAGAGCAGACTCTGAGTCACTGGGAAGTGAGCTGGTTTCTGTAGATGCATCTCCTAAGACCATCTTCAGGAAACAACCTTTGTGTGTGTGTGTCTGTGTATATATATATATATGTATATATAGCAACTCTCTACATTAATGCAGTTGTTCGAAATAAGCAGGATTTTCAGTGATGCTGTAATATTTGTACATCTACACAGTCACTATCTATTCCATATACACAAACATCCGCCTACCCAGAAAATAATTGTGGATAATTCAATGTTCAGATTCGATAATGGATGCTCAAATAAATATGAGAATTCCAAGCAAATTTGTGCAAATGAAAAAAGATTTCCTCTGACATAATGGCATGGTGCAAGGCTGTCTGTAATGAGCTGTAATTTGTCTGGAAGAGCATTTTAAAGGGGTTGATCCATCCACTGGAAGACCAGCAACTGCTCTGAGACTAGAAGCAATGAGCCAGCCTGCCTCGTCTCAGAGGAAATTACACCACAAGCAGGCCAAATTTCTGACAACTTCCATAAATTATTTCAGATTTTCATATTTCAAATTTCATCTGCATTCATCATGTGAGTTTGACTGGGGAAAAATGTCTAGGAGGAGCTCTGCTAGCATTCAGTGCAGCAGTCCCAGGAGCCTGCCCTGGGACTAGATAATTGAATTTAGTTTTGATTAGATTATTCTTGCTGCAGTCTACTGCCAATCTGAAGTATTGTGCCTTCTCTTCTACTTAACCTTCCTGCCCCATGCCTGCTCCAGCCTGCATGCAGCTCTCTGTATTGCAGAATATATTTGAACAATCAAACTTAGGAGTTATTATTTTGCTTTCCATTGTCCATCCTTATAAAAGCACACATCTTTCACTGGGTTCCCTCTTCCCTGAAATCAGATTACTCCTTTTTTTTAAGTTTGTAATATTGTTTACCATTTTCAGTGGAAAGTGCCCTGTAATTTAGGTGGAAAATCTAAAATCATTACTACATCTCTGGATGATGCAACATACCATAAATAAGGATCATTTCTAGAACAGCTATAATCATCACTGGGCAAGACACATGAGAATAAGAACAGGTAAATAATGAATTCATCCATCTATTTAACTAAAAATCTATTGTTAGCCAAAGTTATTAATCAAATCTTTAGCTAGTGGTCAATAGAAAAACAAACAAAACACACCCCCCTGAACTAGCTCCACAGTCTTTCTCTGAAAGTAATCCATTAGAAATGCAGAATATGAACTTTTAGCAAAAAAATTCAAACCCATAAACGAAATGCATTTATGAAAGAAGTGTGGCAGAACAGCAACAACAAAACCCTTTCATGTGAAATGCATCTAAATGGATATAACATTATTACTAGCAGTAACAATATGCAATAAATACTTCTTAATGTATAGGCATTATTTTTCCCTATTTACAGAATATGACTGAATTGATACATGTATCAGGAGCAAAACATGTGTAACTCTCCAAGTTGTAGTCGGGATTATTAGAAACACAGATAAGGTAAACAAAGCTAATGCTGTTCTTTAAGTAATATCTATCACTTCCCTGTTATTGAGTTATTTCTTTTAACAATATAGGGGGTTTTGATGCTATGTGTCTGAACTGAAGACTTTAGATTCTTTATTGTTCTCCATTTTGATGAAAAAAATTGAATTGGGGGCTGTTATATTGAGTTTTGTTCCGTAAATATACTGAAATCATATTTTTGTTAGAAACTATCAATAAATCCAGTATAAGAAAAGTAATAAGATACAAATATGAGCAGGACCTTTGCAAAGAAAATATTACAAAGAGAGTGTGCCCATAAAATATATTAGGGAATGTGCTTTCTCCCTTGTGTTTGAAGAAAATACAGAAGGAATTACAGGGAACTGTGTTATTTTTAATACAGGTACAACACATGAAATCAGATGACTGTAACTGCTGGGGGATAATGTTCAAGAAAATGATCAAACATGAACTGCTAACGTATAGGTTGTCTTAAAAGGCTATTATTTATAAGCTTGAAGATTTGTTTCTCATTAACACAATTTACCAACACAAGGCATCTCGCTCCAAAAAATGACTATATGTGTACACATACAGCCATCAACACCCTCTACATGTATATATGGAGTCATATGTGTAAATATATATAAGCACACACATGCGATTATTTTGTGTGCATATATACACATTAATGCACAGCTGGGTCTGCATTTGTTGTGTGATTTCTGTTAATCTAAGAAAGAACTCGCCACCAACAAGATCTGGGGAAAACAAATGCTGATGAGAGGGAGGGAAAAATTAAACACAGCAAATGAAATGTGGAACGTCCCGCAAGGCGCAGTTAAAGGTAGAAAGAAAAAAGCCACGTACTCGCTGCCTATGAGTCCCACCCCACAGACCTAATAAGTTGCATTTTTGTGGTGGTAGCTGTCTGCAAATAAGGATTTGGGTATGCAAGAAAGGGCCTACAGACTCCAGTGTACAGCTGCAATGGGCATGAGAAACCCAGAAAGGGTCCCCAAAATGCATGTGTTTCTTGCCGTTTCCTGAACAATCTCCAGGGTGGCACAGGGGAGGAATTCTTCTGACATCATCTGGTTTTGTCTACATTTTATTAAAAAACAATTTACATTCAGCAATGGGAGCTGTCTTAAAGACCTATTGTTTTCCCTTGTTTCAAGCAGCATCAATAGCTCATTCCTGCTCTTACTGAACTTAACAACCTCGGGCTCTGGCATTGTACGGCCGCTTCAGGGCTGCGAAGAATGTGCGAGGCGGCTCTCGGAGGTCTGCACCTGATGCGGAGACCACATGAGGCAGCATCAGGACTCACTTATTTCAGACACCCCGTGACAGGCTCTCCGTCCAACTTTTGGTGTGTTATTGTTATTTATGTCTTTCTTTCTTACACACATTGTACATGTGAGCCTTATGCCATAGACAGTGTTTCTTGCTTTGCAGTGGATGAAAAAGTCCCTGTTTTCCTTGAAACAAGCATTCAGAAGTAATACTGACTTCCTAGCCTTAAATATGTGACAAATAGTGTATTTGCAGTGTAATTTGTGCTTCATTTGAAATACTGATGGGAATATACATTATTGTTCAGAACCGCACCAAATGAAACCATTTCTATAATGCAAAAGAATATCCTAGTAAGTATATTTAACTAAGAAGAGTAGTCATGACTATGTTCAGTTAATTATAAGATCATTTATAAGTATTAAGATTAACAGGCTGTTTATGGTTTTCAAGTTGTGCACAATTTCAATCACCATCAAGCGTTACAGGTTTGATCCATGCCCTGCTGCTGGTGAAGGACATTCCTGCCTCCCCTCTCTGCTGCCCCCCCCTGCCCTCCCCCCCTCTGCCCTTTTTCCCAGTGTCCAGATTCAGGTCACTCTCCAGCTGCTTTGCATTTTTTTGCTTGATACCAGAAATAGGACCATAAAGGTCTTCTTTCCATTTTCCAAAGTAGGAGCATTGTTCTTGCCTTTATTTTTTTTGGGGGGGGAGAAGACTTCTAGCTTCTTGAATGAAGTTTCCTTCATTTTCTTAAATAATAGTAAATCCAAAAAAAAAAAAAAAAGGAGGAAAGGAGGAAAGAAAAAGATGTATAACAGCTTGTGGTCAAATTACAGGTAGAGCTGATCACAACCTGGCTTTGACTTATTGGGCCATGAAGAACAGTGACCTAAGAAATGATATAAAGCAATTTGCCAGTTCCCGATACTGAGTGACCTTAGAAAGAGAGATAGCCTGTGCCAGGGCAGGGCTTTCTGTGGGGGCTCCCAAACATAAACCTACAAGAAAGAGCCAGGAACCCAGAAAGAGTTGGCTCCTAGGGAAAAAAAAGCAGTAGCCAGTAGAAGAGCTCAATACAGGTGTTTTTTAAGAGCTTTTTGGGGAATTGGTTGTAATTGTAGCAGGCATTTTTACTGAAAGGAACCAAATCCATTCCAGCACAGATCTGCACCATAATGTCTATTTCCAAAAAGTCTAGTTAGAAAAGTGTGACCAAAAGTACACTTTCCAAAGATACAAGATAGCAGCTCATACAAGCTTTTACTACTGTTATTGTCAAAAGAAAGAAAATCTTTTCATCTGAAGGCATTGTCCTTTATGATATGTGATGAATAAGTAATTTAATTAAATTTTTTTTTTTTTTAATCCTGTGTTTAAATAAAACCAGGACTCCAAGAATAACACATATCACACTTGGGCAAGAGAGAGGATTTTCTGTGATAAAGTCAGAGCTCTGGAAAGAAGAAATGTTGCTTGCAATTTCAAGTTAGGGTTATTTTTTAAACCTAGAGAGAGTTTTTTCAAAATATGGAGAAAAAAGATGTGGGATTCTATTTGGAGATCATTTGCCAATGTTGAAGCACTGCTTTCCAAAAAGTATTACCAAGCCTCCCACATCAGACTGTGCATTGCCAATCACACAGCTGCTCCCTCCGTAACAGACAACATCGCTTGAGGAGACCAAAGGATTTCTGAGGAATGAGACATGGACAAACGCTTCTTTTCCTCCAGGATTAAATATGGAGTATATATAAAACGGATAGAAACCAGGTCTTTCGGGGCAGCTCGGGTTTTCACCACGTCAGGCTGATTTCTCTCAGAGGTTAGAAAAGGACCCTCAGCCAGCTGGTGCCCGAGGCACAGGGCACCAGAGAGAGACCAGCTGATGCCCGGGATTCGGCTCCCCTCTCCTCCGGAGCTGGGCCCTGCAGCGGGGCTGGGTCGCTAAAACAGCTCTGGAACCACTTTAGCTTTCCCAGTGCCAGAGCAGCTTGGAAATGAAGGAGCCATGAATGATTTCCTAAATTTCCTTCTCTTTCTCCTCCCAGCAGGTCTTGGCCCAACAATTAGCCCAGCTTTAACCATTTTGCAGCTTGTGAGTCATCCTAATTTGTAAATGACTTTATGTTTAACATTACAGTGCTTCACTGTGCTGTGCAGCTGATTCCCCGCTTTCTGAAACTAAAAGGGTACCAAATCACACTGAAATCAAAGTAACATCAAAATTTGTGCCCGTCCCTCAGAAGCATTTCAGTTGGATGTGATTTTGCAGCAACGAAACTTGAACTAAACCCAACTTGTGCACATTTCTAGAATCAAACTCAGGGTAAACTCTTATGGAAAGTTTTAAATTGTTTGGTTGCCTTTTTTTTTTTTTTTTTTTAATATGTAGTCTTCTGGGTTTTCTCAGTGGCTGGAAGCAAAACAGACCTAACATCATGGGAAGGCTTATGTCTTAGTATCTGTTACCTTACTGGAAATTGAGATAAGGACATCTCACCAACAAAAAAGACAAAAATCTTTACTAATTAGATTTCCAGTTAAATTTTGCACACTGAAGAGCATCTGATTTTCCAGACATAAATCCCAACTTTGCAGTTCTGGATCTCCCTTCTTCTCCATAATGGCAGCACACACTTTTGGATGAACACGTTTAATACAGCGCTAAGGTAGTGGCCTTCCTCCTTGATTTCCTTCGCATAAACACTGAAATAGTAGTGAGGTAACTGTATCCTTCACCCAGCACAGAATATTAAGTCTTCCAGCACCCAGGATTCTAAAGTACCTCTCAGTGCCTTACCCCCCAGCCACACGGTATATCCCCAGCACTAAGGGTGTCGATCGAACCCCGCAGGGTCTGCACAAGCCGTCACCTCGTCGGCAACCTCTGTGCTCTGCACATTCACTGAGACGGGGTGTTAGCAGGAAATTTCAAACAATTTCTGTTCTAATGCATTTTGGTTTAATTGCCATGTGTTCACGAAACATGGTAAGCCTGCTGAAGAAAAACGTGACTAGAAAGGCTTCAAAGCATTTCCACAGGCCAGCGGCTAACAGGAAAGGCAATACGTGTACAGCTGACAGCTACAGACCTGGATTCAGGAGCAGGGGTGCAGGCTCCAGTCATGTCCCAACAGCATGCAAAGGCAGTTCAGTCTAGGCATAGTCAGGAGAAACGCATTCCTCCAACGGCCAAAAGGACTTTCTCTGATGTTAAGTTGGATCACTGTATGCTGATTTTTTATTTCAGACTTTGGGCATCCATTTTTTTAAATGCTTGCCTAAGAAAATATCCACAAAGGCTCCAAAGCCTCATTCTGGGGGAATTCTGTATAACCTGGAGGACTGGTAAAATTAAACATTTGCTACTGGCTGAACTTACAATGCTTCTGCAAAAAGCATAGATGAACTGTTCTGGGCAGCTCTAAGTATATTGTGTAGTTTGGATACACGATTGTTGCGCAACAGGGAAATGATCCTGCTGATGGGTGGAGGCTGAGGGAGTTTGGCAGGAGCAGCATCACTCCATGCATTTTACCCGTAAGCGGCCATTCAAGGCTGGCGGGCCAGCGTCAGCCAGCCAAACACCTGGCACAGGAGTACGGTAGCTGTGGCTTTGAACATTGTGTTATGCCTGTAGCTACAGGTTTCAGAGGGCCCTTTACTGCCTAGGAAGAAATTCTGCCGAAGGATTGAACAAAGCGTATGATTAAGGCAACCTCTGTTCAATGAATCCCGTCAAGAACACCCTTACCTTTCAATGCATGTTTAAGTCCAATAGCTGACGTGTACTGCTGACTGCCTCAGTGCCCCCTGCCCGGGTGGGCTTCCTCTGGTTCCTCTGCCTCTCTGCCCAGGCTGGCCTGCCATGCATCGGGGGGCTACGGCCACATCTCACAACATGCTTGGTGTCTGTTAGGTGGTTCAATTCAATCATCTCCAATGCGGGACACAGACATTTGAATGTCCTATCATCAGGCCACAAAGTCTGAAAAACATCAGACTCATTTGACGTAGATAGTAAAGGCAATAATGCCACATAATCTGGGCAATTCTCTTTTTTTTTTTTTTGCACACAGTAGCAGAACCAGGGCTGACTCAAGTATTCCCAGTGAGCAAAATTCAATTTTTCAGTTGCAGCAGAGCAGCTCCTTGGCACCAGCCTTCTTGGATGACTCAGAGCACCAAGGCTGAGCGTACTCCTACACCCCCCTCTCCCCACATCCATCCCTGCTCTCCGCTTGCCTTTGCACCCACCCTGCTCCCAACCCTGAGCATCAGCATCCAGCCGGAGCTGGGGCAGCGGGGAGCACTGCGGTGCGTGGGGTACAAGAAACATGGCCATCCCCCAGCCCCATCTCTCATGTCCTCACCTGGCTGAGGAGCCTGCTTTGCGCAGGACTCCTCTCTGCCCAGAAGCACGGGCTGCCCTACACTTGCACGTGGGTGGTGTGGGTCAGCCACAGCCACGGCTCCAGGCTCCTCACCTGGGGCTGGGGGCTTTGCAAGACCCCTCAGACCCCTGCCCGGAGTGAGAGCTTACTACGCTTACACCTGGATCTCATCCTGAATCCAGCTGGCTTCTCTCTCATTTGTAAGCCTTGCAGGCTTAGTAGTGGATGCTTCTGACACCACAGGTCTCAGACAACTTTCTGGGTTTTAGACATACACGATGGCATTTCTTACCATTGATCACACAGATAAAATTAACAGCAGGCACGGAGTGCTAACTCAGGGCCATCTTCTAGCCCCCTGATGCCCCAGAGATAGTTGCTTGATCCTTAGGACAGGGAAGTACATGCCACTTTTTTGGGCTTGTGGCTCTGCTTGCTGTTGGGGACAGGAGAGGTAAGGGGTACCTTACCTCCAGACAGGAGCTGGGGGCAGGTGCCTTGTGCAGATGGCACCAAGAGGGTGGGAAAAGCGTGCTTCAGGGAGACACAGTAATTACTCAGTCTGGGCTGCGCCATTTCCTGCAAGAACCTATTTTTTCCAGCAGAGACCGTTCGTTAAGTTTTGTTCCCAAGCAGTTTAGCTAAATGAGGGTTATTTTAAGCCTGCAACAGTGTTTCCAGATTTGATTCAGTGAAATTTATTAAAAAATATGAAAGGTTAAATGGCTGCTTAAGTTTCCTCTCCTGAGATGAAAAAGCCGCACACACAAGTGAATGCACCACATTCATTCTTCCTCCCTGCGTGTTTTCCGAGGACCACGAGAAACACCTACTGAATGTCGCCAGACATTGATCTGGAAGGGCCAACAGAGATACCGCACCCGTTTTTCTTTCCCGTTCCTCCCCCTTCCTTCCCTTCCCTCCTACGCGTGCAATCAGTCACGGGCTGAGCTGAAGGGGATGGGTGGGTGGCCCCGCTCTGCTGCACAGCTGCTCCCATGGGTGCTCCCCTGGGCATTTCTGGGGTACCGCGGGGAGGGGAGCAGAGGGACACAGGACCTACGGTCTCCTTAGCTCCCTTCTTGCCTCCCCAGGAAATCTTTGTTTCCTACCAGCTGAATTTTTTCCTTCCAGTTTGGGAATGTAGGTCTCATTAATGAGATTAATGGGAGTTGACTGTATGTACAAAGAGGACAATAGGTCCCTAAGACGAACCATGCCTCCTTTGGGGAATGTCAGTACAAATGGGGAAGACACGTAGATTTGTTGTGGTCTTTTTAGATGCCAGAATACCACCAGAACAACAGCGTAGCGTGGAGGCTGCTGGCAGCCCTTGTAATGGGAAATAATTACCGATGGCCAGCAAGTTCTGCAAATGTCTGAGGGTAAAGGTTGGTCCTCATGGCTACCCAGTTAATACATTTGCAGGTAAGAAAGTTGATGTATGAGTGTTGTGTTAATAAACAGAAGGTGAAAACAGAGTAGGGACATTTTTTGTGGGTAGCTTGAGTAGGCAGGTCTGATTCAAGCCTCCTATTCTGTTTCTTTTATCTGTCCAGAGGAAGAAGTGGCTTAGTGAGACACAGCTGGTAGCTTTTCCTCAAGCTCCCTCAGAACCAACAGGGCAGAATCCTGCTGCAGTACGAGAAAACAAAACCTCAACAGACAAAACTCCCATTGTCTTCACGAGTCCCAAATTTTCTCCAAGGATTTGCAATCTGCTCTTCCCTCCCAGCCTGTCTGGTTGCCATCTCACTTTGGAGCAGTGTGGAAGACTCCCCTCCCCAAAGCCGGCTGCCCGGTGGCTTGGTAAAAAATATCTGTCACTAGTCCAACACAAAACCTGATCATTTCGTCTGGCTTTTACAGCATCAAAACACACCTGTCCTAGCCAGAATATTAAATAAGGCCTGCCTTTGGTTAGCTGCATGTTTGAAGAAATGTCATTTTCTACTAAAGATGAAGTGAAATTTTGTCCTTTCAGGCTTATACCAAGCTGCATTTATTAGAAAATGAAGTCTACATTTGAATGAGAACCTATTACTTCTATTAGTCCTTTCTGAGCCAGCGCAAGTAAATATTATATAGATTATTAGAAGAGATGAGGAGACCAGGCAGATTGGCTTCTTGATCAAGGTTACGCTGTACTCATTATGCAGCAGCACATCTGGAATGGTCCAGTAGTACCCTGAGAATTCCTAATATATTAATAAGACTTACACCTCCTATAATTGCATTTGGCTGATTAACTTTCGTCCAGCTGGTCTTAGCTGCATAAAAAGGTATTTTATAAGCTTGTTATACAGAAGTAAATTCTGAACATCTTTGGCATATATCTTGCCAACTTTTATTCTGACCTGAATAACTCACTTTCTGGCAGCTTTTAGCATAGATGAATTTAAAATATCCATCACAAACATTAGCCCCCTTGAGCCTGAAACTTCCAGATGTATAGTCATGACCATATGCCGCAAAGCACTATTATGTATCATTTTGTTATTAGTCATTTTAATAATCAGCCCTAGCTGTCTCTCCTTACTCGTAATGGAAGTTCAGCACTTACAAGCTTATAAAAAATTGCAAGGCTAGATCTTTGGCTTTTTAAGGGCCATAGTTTTGGTTTAGGTGCTTTTGTTCCTGCAGCTGAATGCTTTCCACATCACAGCAGAGTCTGTTTGCTCTTTGAGGAGAGAGGAAAGAATCCACACATTCCCCACCAGCTTAAAATGCAACCCCCCCGCTTTGTTCAACAGCAAACAAGGCAGCTGGAGATCAATTCTTCTTCTCCTACCATTAGGTGTCACTGCAGTAAATGGAAATTACAGACAAATGGTTTGAAAAGAAGAACCATCGCCAAAGATTATTCCGTGAGAAAAGAAATAAATATATTTATAAAGTAAATGATGGCTGTATTCTAAATCTATACTTCATTGCAATCTGGTTTTCTAAACAAAACCCAATTTTTTTTTACTTCCCTGGGGCCTGAATGATTTGAAAATGCAACTGCTCTAAACACTTCCAGAAATTGTTTAAGGATTTTGTTGTAAAGGCATAACAAAAGTAGATTCAAAGTCTGTAAACAGTACTCCTTTATCCATTTCACATAATTTAGTTATTTTATCAAAACTGGAAACATTGTGAAATACAGAGTTCATCTGGAGATGCGGTCTGTACTCATGAATCTGTAGACAGGAAAAGAAAGAGCAGATAGAGCAGTCAAAGTATTTCACAATAGTCCAGTTCTCCAACTTCACCTTTAACAAATCATTTCTTTTTGCTTCTACAGAGAGATTTATAGTTTTTGCAATTGAAGTACCAAAATAAATTGTAGCATATAGCTGCTTAATTTTTTGCTTTAAGATTTGCAAATTATTGCCAGCACAATCACTTTAATAATTCATTTTCTGTTTCAGAAGCCATGTTTCACACTGAATATATCTACTGTAGTTGTTAAGAGCAGACATTCATGCTTTTAACAGCTGTCTTTTTGTGCTACTCACGATTCCCTCTTAGAGGGGCTGATTTTACCCCCACACTTCAAATCCCTCCAAAAGCCATAATTTGCTCCCTTGCCCCACCCTGCTTTGAAGCACAAACCCAGCACCCACTGACTCCATCAAGAATGACTTTTAATCTGCATGCAAGGATCAGGCCCCAGCTGGCATCAGGGAAAGCTTATGGCTTCCTGGAGGACACTGAATCTGGTGTCCAGCGCTGGGTTGTTCCTCCAAGTACCGGCAGCCAGTTGTCAGGTAAACACAACCGTTGTAGTTCTGAAGATCCAAAATGAGAAGTTTTCAAATAATTTCAAATTAATTTAATTAGGCTTTCCATTTGCAATAAAGTGGAACACACTGAGTTTACACTATTATATATATTTTATCAACTCAAGTAGCTAGTCATGAAAATAATATTTCAATAAACAACACTTTTCCCTCACCCACCCACCAAAAAACCATGCCAAAAAACCAGCCGGTGAAAACATCTAGAATGTTGCTGAATACTGCAGGACCATCGTCTGCTGGCTCTGCTCAGTTCAGCAGTTCCTGCTCCGGTAGGACCACACCAACCTCCTCCATTGAACCGTCCAGACTCGTTTCAACCTCCATGGCCATTTGCAACTCTATATCCAGGGATTTAATTTGTTTGATTGCTCAAGATTCTTATATGGTAAAGAAAGCTCATTTATATGCTTTAAATCATGGTTTTACTTTTGGACCTATGGGATGAAACAGAAAACAGAAGTCTGTGGTTCATTCTCTCTATGTTCCTGCTGCTGGAACAGGATTGATCTTCATAACCTGCTTGATCC
Organism: Aquila chrysaetos chrysaetos; assembly: GCF_900496995.4. Lineage (NCBI taxonomy): Eukaryota > Metazoa > Chordata > Aves > Accipitriformes > Accipitridae > Aquila > Aquila chrysaetos. Next base: position 27,134,966 of record NC_044004.1, on the reverse strand, counting down.
ACGTGATCTAAATCAGTGCCTGGAGAGTTTCACAAGACCTGAAATGTTTTTTCTTCTTGCAAAGAGTCCCCGTAACAGCGTAACATTAAAAAAACAAAAAAAAAGTAAATTTGTTAAAAAGTCAGAATATTAAATATTGTTGCAGCATAGGAACATGTTTTCATTTTATATGTATGTATTATGTGTATATATGAATATGTATATATACACATATTATATATTATATTTCTGAATATATAATATAAAACACATACAAACATTATACATATATACACATGCATACATACATACATTCACATATGTATACATTTTGCACCTAAAATCAAATTTATTTTTACATTATGTAATTTAGCTACTCTCCTATTGTAATGGCTTACATTTTGGAAGATGAAGACAAACTGCTTAGACCTTGAAAAACACATGGGCTACTCAGATAGATGGCATCTGGGAGGACTCTGAACTCCCTCAACATTCTATAGGGAAAAACAGAGCCAGGTGCATTTCTTCCTAAATCAAATTAGCTGGAAGATGCCACATCCAATTGTAGTAAATTGATGTGAGAGTTTGTGATGTCTATAGCAGATCTTACAACAAAGGTCAATGTGTGGAGACGTAGACAACAGGCTGGTATACAGCAACTTGTAGTGGAGCTGGAGCTGCTCTAACAAAAGCAAGGAAGATGTAAAATGCAATCAATTTTTTAATATAGGAAAAATACAGTCTTAATGATATATTTTAATTAACCCAACACAATCATTTATATTGTTAAAAATGTTAATATAAAAGGGTGTTTGACTGAGGCATTTTGAGATACATGATTAGAAGATAATTTTTACTTTAAAAAATAACAACGGATTTAATGTAATCAAGCTACAAAATAAGATAAACCTGGATTATGTGGACAGGGAAGCTTGGAAAAGAAAACAAATGTGGTTATCTAGTACATAAACTTACGGAAAAAATTCTGGCATATGTCAAATCTACCTGTCATTGTCATCATTTTTAAACATCCCCCTTGACATCAACAAGTTTATATCATGTTTTATGACACTTAATTATCCCTAATTTTATTTAATTAACTTCACAAGACATCTAAAGCAATTCAAATGTTTTCTTAAATAAACTATGAGAAAGCAGCAGTTAAAGGGAGAGTACATATATATTCCATTCAGAAAACTACAGTTGCAGGAATGCTGAGGTAACAAAGTCAAACACTTAAATTTTGGATAAAAGCTGCCTATGCAACTGTAAATGAACTCCTAGGCCTATATATAGAGGGCTTTTTGACTACTTAGTCCTGCAGGGTTTTCTCCACGGGATTCTTGCCTTATTCATTGAGCAAAATAAATACTTATTACAAATCTGCTATCTTTCACATCTTAATCCCCAAGCGTTATTTACCATACGTTGTTCAAAATCTGAACTGAAGACATTTGTTTCTTTGTGGGTGCTTTTATATAGCCTTCACCCCCATACCTGAGTGCTTTAAATAGTATCTATGGATTTGTCTTTGCCACATCTGAAAAAAACAGATTATATCATTATTCCCATTTTACAGATGGAAACAGAGGACCAGAGGGATTGCGGTCAGAATTGCTAAACCTGGGTGCCCAAACTGAGGGTTTGGGGTTTTTTTTTAGCACTTTAAATGATCACTGTCCAAGTCTAGTCCACTTCCATCGTATTTGTGACTGGTCCACAAATGTCATGCTGCTCTTTGGGCTGTTTGTGGGTATATTCAGGCATGTCACAGTTTGGACGTGCAGCTTTGTGACCCTCCTCCGCAGCAGAAGGACCACGGGGAGGGCTGGAGCATGGGCAGGAGCTCTCTGCAGGGCTCACTTACCCATCTTTGAAGGGTGCAGTGTGACTAGATGAGATGCTCTAAGGAAACATCCAGCGCTTACCCACTGACATCAATAACAGTGTGAATCCACTGTTCCTTGAAAACTCCAAGACAGGTGAAAAAAATTCAGATAAAGCTACAAACACTGGTTATTATGAAAAATTCAAAGCTGAATTTTAAACAAGCCTTAAAGCAACCCTTTATATCAACTCCTTGGCTAGAATAATGGAGAAACTGGCAGCAATGGTCAGAGCAGCACAGCACTCAGACCATGGGTACACCATTTAAGTACACCGCCAGTATTTAACTAGGCTGATGTTTTTCAGTAATTCTGGAGTCAGGCTGTGGAAGGCTAGGACTTCAAACATATCTTTAACTTATGTATTTGAATAGTTTAGCTACATTTGTGTTTTAAATAGTGCTGCTACAGCAAAGATGAAAGAACTGCACTTTGCATTTCAAAATACACTTCAAAGGACTGGATGGCTCAGAGGACTGGGAACAGGACCCGTGTCCTTTCACCCCTTCCCTGCCAATTCTAATTCAGGCAGGCCAGTAGTGGACAAAAAGTCACTCTGGATGTCACCCTGGCAGTATGAAGCGCTTTGGGGTCTCCATCCTTGCTCCTAATGCGACACGCTCCTATCATACCCCATTTCCTCCCGCGCCCATGGCCATTATATTCAGAGCAGCAACACAGAGGCCAAGAGGTGAATGAGCCCGAGAGTTAAATTACCTCTCAGCCACAGAGAGTAATTCTCCTAGACAAGAGGGAGTGCACTGATGCAGCAATAATACTGCAAATTCTCCCTGCACCTAGTTATCGTCCTGAAGGTAGATATTCCCTTGTTCTTCTGTTTACTGTAGGAGATGTGGCATTTGCCGACTCGAGGACACCAGCGACAGCTCAGTATGTTACTGAAAAGGAGACAGTGAAGGGCTTGAGTCTGCCAAGAAGTGAAAAATGTAAAAAACCCACTTTTTATGTGATGGACAGAGCATTAGATGTGGGCAAGGCCCAGGCAAATGGAGGGGTTCATGGATGTAACTGGACCAGCCCTGCAGGCAGCTTCTGCAAGCCTGTGGTGCAGTCCTACTGTTTGTCCATGAAATGAGAGCCTGCCCTGAAAAACTGGGAACCATGCCTGGACCTGGGTGCTCTGAAAAATCAAATTTGCTTGTAAGAGAGCCAGAGGACTCTGCAGTAGCTGGGAAGAGGCTCTGACACCAACAGCCACAATGCATCCTATTGTGTACAGCCTGAATAAAGGTGTGAGCGTTATCCACTACTGCCAGCGTGCGATGGGGTGGTCAGGAGCCATCAGCAGCCAGTGCTGTCATCACTAGAGTCACACCTACACAGTTTAAGTAAAAAATAACTCAAAATGCTACAAGGTCATGAATTTGTAGAACATCCAACGTATTTTGATTTCAGTAGAATTTCTACAGCAAACTGTGTTTGACACAAGGGCCATGTTTTGCAGAAAGCATAGGTCAAAGGTACCTATGGAGAGGAAAGCCCTGCAGTCCTGCACAGTACTAGGACCGCTGGCTTGCATTACAGTATGTTTCTGGCATGGGAGGATCACCTGTACACTGGGCTGATTCTTCATGGGGTTGTTAAGACAGTTTTAGAAACAGATTGCGGCAGCTGCAGAAGACAAACTGGTTGCCTTACACCAGATGTTTTGCCCTGACAGCTCGTGCACATACTAATAATGCTGTCCTCGTGCATGCTGAGGAGAAGGGATAACTTTGAGGGGGAACGGTCTGGAACAGCATGCTGGAATTTCTCCCGCCCATCAGCAAAGCCTCGGTGTTATTAGTAATTTTTATGCATTAGTGTTCTGGTATCCCTGTCCATACAAAATTAGACCCTGTGGAAGAGTAATTTTATGGCTGGCTTCCTAAGGAAATGAAGCTCATTGCTGTCATGTTACTTGTGCGTCCATGTGGGTCCTTCTTTATCCTTTCTGTAATAACTTCTAAGACCCTTGGCTGATTTCAACCAAGTTTGATCAATAACAGGCTCAAAAGTAATTATGTTTCAACACTTTGCATGAAAATAGACAGGCAAATAGAGAAGCCCAAATTATGGACCTCACTGATAGAAAGGCTTTAGCTTGAGTTCACACCGGAGAGTCCACATCAACAGAAAGACCTTGCCAATGCCCAACACCAGAAAAAGCTTCAGTCAGACACCATGCCTTCTTAGAGAGCAGTCTGTCGGCCCTGACACACAGTCCAAGCAAAGCAGACAGCATCAGCTCCAGAGCTCGTGCTGCCCTGTTTGCTCCTGGGAACACTCCTACTGAGGACAGTGGGGTTACTTGTCAAGAGACGGGAAATCACACCTACAGTTTTACCCACTCTAGTGGCTTTCTGACCCAAAACAGGGAGTCCAACCTCTGTCTTTGCTGCAGCTCACCCCAATGCTGACTACATACTCCCCTTCCCCTTGTGCCACTTCTGGCATTCACAGGACGCGGTGCGGAGCCGATTCAATGCACTACGTTGGCAGAAAAATAACCTAGCAAAGAAAGCAGGTAGCTTTTTGCCAAGTTAGTGAGTTGAACTGGCTCAGCACTGGAGCCACCGAGCATGAGGTGTGTGTTAGAAGGAAAGGGAAGAACTTGTGGTAGGGCAGGAGGCAGAGGGAGAGATGAGCTGGGGGAAGATGGAGCAGGATCTTGCTCTGTCAGAGCAAGCGAGTTGTTAGGTAGGTTCAGCCGAAGACTATCGACAGCTCTAATTGCGTGTGCTACGCTAATTACAGAAACACAAAATAACCAGCTGTGAATGAGACTGTTCCACACTGACTCCTTTGCATTTATTAGATTGTGCATGGAAATTAACAGGTTGGTTTTTAACAGCGTGGAGATCCAAGCCGTGACACCATGGGACAATAAGAGACACTGAGATGACGTCTTCTTGAAGGTGACTTCCTCTGAAGTAGTGACATTCAGGTAGCACAAGAGATGACATGATTTCTCTGATGCGTTTCTGGGACTTCGACTAAAACTGAATTAGTCTGTCTATATTTAACAGTTATACCGATTCAAGTATATCCCACGGTGGTTAAACTATGCTTAGGGAGAACACAGCTATATAAAAGACCTCCTGGAGGGCTTACATAAAGAGTAGGAGAGAATAGAAGTAAGAGGCAAGGATGCTTCTTATGCTGATACATCTAATATCTTGCAGTCCTTACACAAACCTGTGTTTAGTGCCCTTTTACTGCCACTGAATATGCATGAATCTCCCAAAAATGTTTATGCTAGGACAAGCACTTATTGCTGAATCCTCAGAACTAAACACCTACTAAATAAAATCAAATCAGCCTTTCAGAGAGATTTCAGGTTAATGGTAAGCATTTTCTGGGAGCATTTTCCAATAAAGCAAACTGTTGTCATTCAAAAAAGACTTTTCAATCAAAATACACACCCACAAATTCTCCCTGACTTTATGTATTTTCTAATGAAAAATGTCAGCTTTTAGAAACCAAGACTGTTCACTTTGCAGCTTTTATTAAAAACCACCAGAGAAAAACAATAAAGATGACTTCTCCATGTACAGAAAGGCCATTTGTCTACCCAGAACTTTTATTTAAACAAAACCTGATTATTCTAGCTTTTAATTTTAAGAACATATGTGTATAGATTTCATCTTAGTGTCACTATGGATACTCAGCTTATAATTCTGGCCCCTGAACTCAAAGGCTGTTCAGTGGAAGCACAAACCAAATCCCTGCTTGTCTCAACCCAAACCCCACTGACCAAATCAAAGGCCGAGGCAGGACAGGGGTTGCCGAGTGGCCCAGCCGGGATTTGACACAGGGAGTTTGGTGGAGGTTGATGTGTGGCCCAACACCCTGCCAACCTCCCAAACTCAGAACTGCTCCCACGTGCATTTCTAAAAGCTGATTTTGCCTTGTTTTCAAGCAGCTGCAGCTTCCATAGGGGAAAACACATCTTTGCAGAGAACCAGTGTAAGGACCGGGAAGTGGGGCAGGAAGGAAAATCGGGAAGAGAATTATTCTGGACAGACACAGTATTTGCCTAGAAAATATTGCCGAGATTAACTTAGTGCAGGTACGCTTACTTGATTTGACATACACACAAGGGAAAGGGATATTTAAAAATGCAAGTGTTGTTTGCAGTCCTTGTAGCTCCTGCTGGTAGATCCGGTAAAATGGGTGAAAAATTAAAAAAAAAAAAAAAAAAGAAAGAAAGAAAAGAAGAGAGAAATAAAAAAAACCCTTAGGAAGTGTTACTATTTCTTTCTGTTGTGGTCAGATCAAGAAGTCAAACAAAGCCTTTCATACATCTGTTATAACCTAGTATTGCTTATCGAGGTTGAATTCCATTATGTTTTTCAGGATTTAGACAAATCCATTCCAGCAGAGGATCTGTTCCCACTGAGGTCAATGACAAAACTTCAATGGCAAATCAGATGCCAGACCTGAATCAATACAGGAACCAAGCCCCATTTGCAGGTTATTGAAAGACTTGTGAATTTTCCAGCATACAAATTTCCTGTAGGAACTTTTTTTCTTTCTGCATTTTTTAAAAAATTCTGATCAATTCCTCTTCCCCTTGAAAATTCAGATGCATTTAGTGAAGCGCTGTGCTGAAATGGAGCGTATTTATTGACAATGAAACGAGAGCAGTACACTTCCAAGCAATTTAAAAATAACTTCCTTCGATTAGTTTCAATGCAAGGATGATAGCACAGAGGATTATTTTTCTGTTGTAGTAAATTATTTATGTGAAAGTTGTTTTCCTTTTAACAAGTAAATCTTCCTAGACACAATTGCATTAGGTCTCTTGAATTTCATAATGGGGTTATCAATGAATGCACACAGAGTTTCAAGGTAAGCCTCAAGTGCAGCTATGCTCACGCGGCGTAGAAAATCGACCACCATATCTCCATGGACACAAGTGCTCTTCCACATCCCTTCCCCAGTGGGGGAGAGAAAATCAGAGGCTGCTACTGCAGGATTGGGGTTTTTTTTTCCTGTTTATCACTTGCCCTTTGTGGGAAATAACGTTGGATTAAGCAGTGGCAACACGTTACATACAGCTCTTGCGGTGAGAACAGCACACAAGCCTCGACTGGAGTTCTGTTGCAAGCTGCACCATGCCATGAGCCCTTTGCCAGGAGACTGTCCCCATATAACTCTGCGTCACCACACACCTGGAGACTCTGCCAGGACACGACGGGAGGGGACACAAGGACAAAGAGGGAGAGGAGTGGTCAAACAGCAGGCAGAACCCCACCTCCTGAGTCCCACACCAAACCCCTACCTACAGGCATCCTGGTCCCTCAGGAGATGTCTGTCAGACTCTGCATCAGATATCAGTATGTATGTCCCTGTTTCAGCACTACTGTTTTTTCTGTACAGCAGTGATTTTAATATTCTTCTTTTATTGCCACATGAAAAATATCTTGCCTTCCTTCTGCTGTTCCTTTCATCTTGCTATAGACAAATTGATAATACGGTGGTAACAGCCCCTCACTGGATTTTGGGTTCAGTCCTCTGTAGGTTGTTATGTAGCAGAATATGAGACTGGAAACAGCAGGATCCTCTGCAGGCCAATTTTTCAGATGATGCAAAGTCAGGCATAGTTTATTTTCATATCTTCCCCTGACATCTTTACATGCATGTGAGCTCTCTATGCAGTGCCAGGGATTAACTGAAACCTGTCCAGTTTATATGGCACTTGTACAAGTCCTGCTTCTTGCTACACACAGTAATGTGGCATCACAAGCAAACAGGTATTAGACACAGTAAGCAAGACACTTGTCTAAAGCTGAATGCAAGTGGCCCATTAAAGGGTACGGGGGGAAGAGTGAAGCGCAGACTGGCTACAGGAAATAATGGGAGGATGTGTTTTGACCACGTTTGCTTTAAGAATCAGCTATCACAAAAAATCAGGCTTCTTGATAAGGGAGAGCACTTTCAGACACGTGACCAGTATATAATGATGCTCCTCAGAGATGAGAACAGGATGAAAAAGGCCAGCAAAACACTGGAGTCTGCTCTGAGGACCAGTTTGCCCTCAAAGACAGCCCAACAGTACACGCAAGTAAGGATCATGAGCAAAGGGAAGGAGCTGAGGTCGGCAGTGTCGGGGGAGACCCTCAGCAGGGACCCCCAGCTTCTATGGCTGAGCGATGCCCAGGTGGGAAAACATACGGCAGCCAGGGCCTGCTCTGACTTTCAGATGAACTTTGTGGACACACTGGCTTGTTTTGGTCACTGTTTTCCAACATGTCAACCAAATGTCTTGGTGTCTACTGTGGCAGAATAACCTCCTCTTTCTCTTCCCTAACATTGTCTACCTACCAGTGGGGCTTCAACGTGGCTGGAGAGACACTGATTCTGCCATTTCTCAGGAAGCAGCTGACCTCGTTTGAGGTAGGGATGTGAGGAAACCCTGGGTGGACCCTCAGGCTGTGTTCATGGTGATAGCCCAAATAGTGTCAGCCCCATTCACCGGCATGGTCCATGAAACTCCCTTTCCCCCAGAGCCGCCTGGCAAGGAGCAAGCGGAGGAAGATGCCAGGCGTGCCGCTGCCGGCATGGCTGTGTGAGTAACCGCATCTGAAAGCATGACACCTTATGTGCCAAATGCTACCACTTTGGGAAAAGCAGCTTAGCTGTTTTCCATTGGGAAAATACCTGAGCCCGTTTGCTGTACGGTAGCCTTGGATCTTGCCCTTGTTCTGACTGTGAACAACCATATCTTTTGCCGACCAAGAAAAGCATAGCCCAGCTCTTTTTCTATAGCACTGCTTATAGCTTCCTAAAGTAGGAGGGGAGCGCTGTGTACCTAGTTTACAAGTATAGGAAGGACTACATCAATTAGCTGAATAAGCAGGTATTTATTTCACTTTTGCAGCGTCAATGAACTGAGAAGACAGCCTGAAGCGAGTGCTCTCGCCATTTGCAAAATGTTCTGTATTTTCTATCCTAAGGTACTCAGTTCAGAAATATTTGAAACAGGACCATATTTTCTAGGAGAGAATATCTTTAACATCAAAGAAGATTTAATGATCACCCATAAATAGCAAGTTAATAAGAATTAAGCCAGACATCGGACAGTGTTTGTCTACAAACGATGCTCTCTCCACAGGGCTCGTGAGGAAGAGGAGTGTTTCAGTGGCAGGCAGAGCTCCTCTCGCTCACCTTCCCACTGACATTGCCATGCGGTGATGCTCAGGATGCCGCTCCAGCAGCGCGGGGAGGAGCGCGGGGAGCAGCACCTGGCCCCCGGGGGGGCTGTGTCGCAGTGCCACTGACCTCTGGCTCTGCTGCGCCGAAAGCTGTGATTCTGAGTGAATTTCCAGATCTGAGCTTTTCTCAAGAACTGGGGTGTTCGGTGAACTCTCTAAACTGCCAACACAATATATATGTCTATCAAAAATATTGGCTTGATAAAAGTAGACGGTGATATACACTGCCCACAAGTGCTTCTCCTGATTTGCCCTTGAGAATTTAAACTTTCACTCTTGCGAGTCTAACTCTTCTGGAGGCAATCACAGTTTGCATCTTTAAACTTTGAATGGAGTATTTTGAGACTTCTTTCCTTTTTCTGTTCAAATACCAGCCAGAAAATACTTTCAGTACATTTATTTACACTAGTTTAATCTCTTATGCAGCTATGTCTATCTTCTATTTTTTGATCTTCTGAAAGCATATCCTCATTTTCAACGTTGGTTCAAAGCTGATTACAAAAGAAAAAAATAATAAATTAAGCAAACTAAAAGGAAAACAGAATTAAATAAAACAAATGGCAGAAAACAAATTAACATATTATACATGTTCTATTGTGGTTTTATAATAAAAATGTTAACACAATTAAACAAATTACTTTCTGCCATTCATAGCGGTTCTTGTAATGAGATGATGTGTTAGGGCAAGAGAGAAGTTCTGAAATTTGGCTTTTTAATTACCTAAGCACAAAGTTTAGGAGCTGCAGAAGAACAAATGAGATCCTTGTAGTTTCTGGATTGTGTAAGTCATGACTTGGAGAAATGTTCTGTTTTCTTTCCTGAAGAAAAACAACAAATAATTATTAATATATCACAGAACAACAAGAATTAGTGAAGTGTGTTGTACAAATAGTTGCTGCTCTTTCTATGCTATTTTTTCAGCAGCATCTGCCAAAGAGTCTGCACTTTTGATGGAACTGATCTAAATTACAGATGGGCCAAAACTGCTTTTCGGGGTCAAATTTGACCCGATTTTAAAAGGCTTCTTATTGATTGAAAGTGGATCTGAAATCAGGCAGAGCTAGACGAGGCCCAGTTATCAGCAGATCCCATTATGCCGAGCGGAGGGAGTTACAGCCGGAGCTCTGCGTGGCCCCTGCAAGTTAAGCATATGCTTTAGTGCTTTGTAGGACTCGTGCCAGAGATCTCCATCCTTTACAAGATGGAGTTACCAAGCTGATGGACATACTCCAAAACAGGGCTCCGTAGCAGAAAAAGCAGCAGATGAAAAACCTTAACTGAAGGCTTCTTTTCTCCTGAATGGCCAAGAACAGAGGGGTCCTCTCAAAAGCACCCATGATTAAGATAAAGGGGATTACAGCACTGTCACTCAGAGCAGCCACATGCAGTGCATCCTTTCTAACCTAAGAGAAAAGAGATTCGAAATGCTGATAGACCTTACTAATAGATACAGCCTGCAAATAGACTGTTGCAGGAAAAAAAGCTTCTCTTACAACAGCCGTGGCTGCTATACTTTACAAGCTAAGAATGTGTAAAGGTAGCCAAATCTTTCCGAGGAGAAAAAAATTGGATATGAACAAGCAAGCAACCATAGATTGTTTCAAAATTAGGAGTGCTGGATGCACGAGAGCTCGGGGGTGATGAAGAGGACACATACAGACAATGCCAGCTCAGCCTTAGAAATCCTTGTAACAGATTCTGATTTGCTCTTCTCTCCCGCTTTCATTTTTCTCCTGTCTTGGGTGAAGGGTTTGTGTTTAATAACATAATTTGCATCAGTGTGTCCCAACTGACCAAGGTACTAGGGCTGGGAGAGATTAGCATGGTAATCTCATTCTGATGGATAAAATTAGCAAAGATATTCCCCTGAATGGAGAGCTGCCATTGGCGAGCTGCCGTGCTTAGAATCAATTACTAAATTACTTTGAGCTCTAAGTCGACAGTAACAGAAAAAAATTGGCATCGACCGAAGTGAAATAAGATAAAAAATATGCGATCATTAAATCTCTCGCTACTATTCGCGAATGTGACTCACAAGAACTGCACAAAAAATAAGGCAGAATTTAATTTTTAACAGTGGTCCCTGTCATCGTTTCAACCAGAGCTGCTCAGTGCATGGAAGCGCAGCTCAACCTTGCTATCTGGCTGCTCGGAGGAAGAGCTGGGCTGCTCACAGCTCCCACCCTGTGCTGAGCAGGGGACATCATGGGGACCGAAAGCCAGAAGTCTGGCTTCTGTATGTGCAAGCGGAGCACGATAGAGAAAGGCTTTGCCAAGGCATAAAGCCTTCCTTCACGCTGTAATTATCTGCTCTCTGTGTAAGCGTATCATATGCACTTAATGCTTTGCGAGCGTAGAGAAGGGTAGGTCCCTGCCCCAGAGAAGGCACAATCTGGAGGCTTTTCTGTGTGTACGCACACATTGTACAAAACTCACAGTAGTGAGTAAAGCCCCATGTGTTCACCTTGCTTGCTCTGGCACACCAAAAAAAAAAAAAAAAACCAAGAAAAAATTCTATTATTACTGCAAAAGGTAGTAAGACCAACATCATGCTATTTATAGCATAGTCAGGGTTTGCCCAGGCTTAAACATGGCTAAAATCTCTGAACTTCACTGTACACAGACCTTCATATTTGACACGCTGGGCAAGGCAGAAGTGCTCTGCAGTGACGGAGATGGTCAGAAGGACCAGCATTTGCATTATTATGGCTGAGCTTTTGGAATTATCTACAAACTTCAGACTGCCAGTTTTTGACTGCCCCACTTGAGAGCAATGGCACACAGGTCTGGCTTTCAGAAAATGCCAGACTTTTGAAGCTTCTCCAGTTGAACACGTACACCTAGAGACCTCTTAGATCACTAGCTGCTTCTACAGACCTTCCAGACTAAAGTCACAGAATCTGTAGATAAATACTCAGTTCATCTTTTCTGGAACAGAGAAAATGTGAAAGAGAAAAACAAAATGAAACATTACCATGTTACCCAGAATGCAGGACATGGGACATCCTAGCTTCAAATATTACCCACTACCTTAGCTACAGTTATGAAAAAAATGGGCTTCAGAATGAAAAATATCCAAGTAACAGACAATCAGTAGGATAGCAGGGATGTAGAAAAAAGAAACGTGAAAGAACCTTTTATCAGCTTTAAACATCGGGAATCACAGTAGCATAAGTAATTGATAATATTATTAGCACAGTATACATATCAGCTGTCGGGATATTATGAGGACTGAATCCAATCTCTGTTGAGGGAGTCAGGGTCAACATCATTAACTATAGATCCTGTCCTGGTTTACATATAGAGCCCTCAGGCCAAGTGTCTGCCAGATACATCTCTATAGATGTGCATAGCTATAGGACATACAGGGGGCTAATCACACACATCAGTAATAGACAACAAGCTTTTGTTTATCTGAAGGTTTACTGGAATTAACTGATTAGTGTCAACTTGACACAATAACTTTTGTCTACAATGTAGTAGATCATTTTGATGTTTTTATTGATGGACTGTTGTCTAATGTAAATTGTAAGGGTAGTTGAATGAAGTAGAAATCATTTTAGTTAAGCAGAAATTGAAAAAGCCACTAGCAAACATATCTTTAAAATGTCACATTCTGCAGCCTTACAGATGCCATGATAATGATAACAATGATGGCAACAACAGTAAGTAAGGAGAATTTAAAATGGAAATATACACCACCTATTGACAATTTTATCCCTTACATAAATCCTCAGATGATATCCTGATGTTAAAACTAACATAAGATAAACTTGACATAACTCTTTCTGAAAATAAAATTAGTCTAGTAAAAGAAGTAAAATGAAGTAAAATACATTTATTTACCTGAAACCCATAGTGGCCCAATTTAGAATAAAAGTATGAAAAATATTTAAGAAAAAATGCCTGTTGGGGTAAATTAATTCTTGCATAGATTCATAACATTATTTTCTGTTTCTTGTTAGATATAGTCACTTTCTTCCATACTTAATATGGAACACACTGTTGGCTTTCATCTGGTGGGTGTCAAATAGCTTTTATGAACTAGTCCAGGCTTTCTGTTCTCATGGCTTCACAGCATGGTTAGGAGTTCATGGTTTAAAACTACACACGATCATATTCATCTTCTAACATAAATAATGATAGACTCCTTTTCTGGCTCAGCTATTAGATTATTTAGTGCAACTGTTGGACAATCTCCTTTGAAAGTAAGCTCAGGGAATACAGTGATTATGTCGTGAATGCTTCAAATAACAGAAGGATGCTATATGGTCTGCTGCATTTATATGCTGCTATAAATAACAGAAAACTAATTCGCGTTCTTTTATAACTTCAAAATCACCTTCCTTTCCTTTCCAGGCACAAACTATTCTCCCCACAATAGCAAGTCAAAACAATTAGGCTAAGACAAGGGGGATACTGTGTGTCACAAAATGAAGTAATTAAATTTAGGCAGTATTATCAATGATGCCCAGTTCCAACTGTTGAAGCTGCAGTTAGTAACCCCAGTCTGTCCCTCTATCAAAAAGCTATTTATTCTTCATTACTGGCTATCCCTGGGTTATAGGGATTCATTGTCATTGTAGTAACTTATACGAGGAACAGTTAGTGCAGTGATATTATGGAAATAGCCATTTCATAGCTCATGGGCGAAGTAGTATTGAGTCACAGCTTTCCAGCAGTTGTCAGCAATGGTGAAATCTTGTCTGTATTATCACCCTTGAGGATTCATTACATTTGTTTCCTTATAGCAATATAATAGAGAGGGGAATTGTGTCACCAGAGAAAAGAACCCCGTTTTAGAGATCCAGTCCATGCAATTCCTATAGAAGTCTATATGCAAGGTCTGCAAAACTGGGGACAAAACGTGCTGTCCCTTGGGGACACAAAATGCCCAGTTTAGATAAGAAATAGCCAGACCAATGTGGTTCCACTTTGGCCATAGACACAAGTGTAGTTATGGCTCCCTCTTGATCTGTCTCAGAACTAATCCTGCTTCCTAACTGGAGCAGGACAGCATATGTCTGAGAGAATGTACCTTCCAGTACTGAGATTTCAAAAGGTTTTATCTCACATGTCTTTAAATCTGAGGATGTGCAAAGTCACAAGAGCTTATTACATAGAAGGCAATGAAAGCAGATGGATGCTTAGATAGGTTGTGTCATTCTTGGAGAAACACAAATGAAATTAAAACAATTTGTTTTGTGTGATTTCCTACCTAAGAGTGCATTGATGCATCCAAGAAATCACAGCCCTTCTCCAGCAGCATCTGACTTAACAGTTTTCTGGAGATCTTTGCTTCTCCATTCAAAAATGCACAGGTTTGTTAAGCCCTGAGATTTGGTCAGAGTTGGTGGTACTCTACATATTCAAATCTATGTTTGTTTGTACCTGGCAATATGCATTTTCAGCCCAGATTTCTGCCTAGTTACTAGAAAAAATAGCTTGAAATGGGGTTTATTTTAAGGATAGAAAAAAAGGTCTCAGTTTTGGAAAGCAAAATGTTTTGTGTGGTTAACTCTTCAACAGCTAACCAAGTCACTTGACTTGCAGGCAAACAAAACAAGTAATTCTAATCCTGCTTTAAAAAGTAGCTCCTGGGCAAAGGTGCATAACCTTTCTTAAATATTTTGGTTCATTTTAAACAGGATGTTAAAATATCTAGCTATTGATTTTCTGTGGCCCTTATGCGTAGTTATTTGCATTATAAAAGTTCCATTATTATAACATTAAGTCAGAAGCAGCTGATAAGATGTAAACAGAATACAGTGTAATCTATTCTTATGGAGAACCTTTTATAGAATCCATAAAAGAACCTTTTACATGTAGCTATACACTTTCAAACATGATTCTCAATTGTGCCTGGCAGCGCACAGTTAAGTAGAAGTACGAAAAGAAAGAAAAAGACCATTTGTGGTCTATACAATGGCCAGGTACAACACACTACAGTAGTCAGAATGGCAGAGTGACAGCACTTTTCCCAACAGTGCCTCAGAAAGGTGGGTTTGGACTAAATCACTTTTTGTGTGAGGCTCTGATTCCTCCCTGACAGTCCTCAAAGAACAGGGAGGAAGGAGATATTGTGAGTATAAGCGACAATCCAGAGAGATGCTGGAGATCTCTAGAAGACGCAGATGATGCTCTGTCAATGCAGGAATGTGCCTTAAATGTACAACTAAGACAGATACCACATGTATACCTAAAATGCATTTATCAAATTGTAGCTATTTCTATAGTGGAAAGGAGAAATAGGTTTAGAGTTCATGCCATGAGAAGTATGGACATCCTCACCCTGAACTTCAGCACAACATCCCATTTCTACAGCAAATATCCCAGCTTCTTCAGCATCTACAGGGAGAAGGTAGCATTTGGGTTTTAAGCTCTCATATGAGAGAGAATTTGTTTTTCCACAAATGCTTCCTCCTCAGACCAATTTTTAATATGGTGTGGCCTCAACAGGTATCACAAGGTCTTCCATAGGTTTTCATCCCTTTAGCAACTTGTTCTTTGTTCCATCCTCTGCTGCTTGTTGTTTCTTCCTCTCTGCATACATGTTTTCCAGGAGATGTTTGAGCACACAGGTCTCTCCTGCATACATTTCTTCTGTTTTAACTTTTTCTCCAGAATGACTTTTGCCAGCTCTTTTCCCATTTCACCAACAGCGTAGTTCTCGACAGCTAAAAGGTGTGTATTCTTACTGTTGAGTACCTTGGGTCCAAATACCACCTAGGAGTCTTCTTGCACCTTCTTCTGTCATCCTGCTAGAGCACCGAAAAAAGACGAGATATGCCATAGTGGAAGATACTTCTTCCTATTTGTCACTGGGCTCACTGTGTAGAAGCAATACAAGGTAACTTTGTGCCCAGTATAAACATCCCTAGTGCAAAAGTTCAGCACACTGAATAATATGAAATACATAGGTAATATCTCATTCAAATATGAAGCAGTTAACCTGATGGCAAAATATTCTGTAATCAGTAAGACCAAAGGATAACTCTAAGTCAAAATATTTTATAACACATTGCCCCACAATTCTGTATTCAATAGCAATCTTAAATTAGAATAACAAATAAGAAGAGAAGCATCAAAATTGCAAGTAATTAGGAGTTTAAAAAACTACTTTGTCATTACGATTAAATGATTTTTTGGGTTGGTGTAAATAGAGAAGTAATCCTGAGAGATATGTTTTGTATCTCAATGTAATATAAAGGCTGCATATTATACAAAATGAGGAGGAACAAAAAATTTTGCTCATCCCTGGATTATAATTGCTTTATCTTGCCAAAATTTCTCATTGGGTCAAATACAAAGACCTTCATTCAGTAGTTAACAAGGCTTTCTTCAAGCACATTCCTCTTGGCCTCATCATTTTCTCTACAATTTTCACAGTCTTACAGGCAAATCACAGCTGTCCAATAGCACAATTCAACTGTCATGATACACTATTAGATATACATTATATGCCTTTGTAGGTATGGGGGGGGTGCGTGCATATGGTATAATGACGTGCAAAATGCAGAATATATATTGTTTAAAATATAAGATGAAAATGCTATTTCAATCACTGCTAATTTGCATTTCATATTCCCAAAACATCATAATACTATTATAAGGTATTGATCCAAGCATGACCATTTGATTTCACGTCAATACTAATATGACTTTTCAGTGATCTGTTGACATGTGGGATTTTCGGAGTGAAATACATACATACCAACATCCAACTATTTTCACTAGTAAAACTGGATTCAGCTGTTGTGTATAAAAAGCTGTTGGCAAAAATGTAGATCACCCTGTCCCAAAAGTTGAACTTAGATTTTACTGGTAGACTTAGATTTTTATTCTTACTGCTTTCCCAAAACTCTTTCTTTTACCTCTTTGATATAGTGGTGTCTTTCTGATACTGTTTGTTGTCTGGAGCCATGTTCAGTATCCTAAGCATAAAGCACAGGTAGCAGAAGTGGTTATGCCATTTAGGTGCAAAAGTCCCTTAAAATCTCATTCCTGTCCTCATTGTGGTTGTTCAGGACCTGACATAAAGAATTCTGGAGTAACAGCCTTCTACCGAGACTAAATTATGTAAATAATACAGTTTATTACAAAACAGTTCTTGCTTTGCTGATTTTGCATACAGATGCCAAAATCATAGGGGTCCGACACCCCCATTTCTTCTCTCCCACTAGATAGACATACAGGATGATACTCAAATAGCCTGTCATCTTCTCAACACTGCTGATGTACTTACTTCTTCCTACTAAATCTCTGTTTTCAACATTACCCAAAAGTTTCAGCCAACACCATTATGTTGATTTTTCCTGGTGGTTACCAATTTGAAATCTACCCCAGTGGTCAGGGATAATTACCCACTTTTGCTGCAGATATCCAGATGGTCATCCCCTTCCCCATCTGTACACACACACGTACATATCGGAGCCAACACAGCTTCTGCTAAAGACAACAGCGACACCGCCATTGATTTACTTGGAGCAGACTTGGATCTTACTGGCATGGAAAGCCTGAGGGGGAGGACGTAGCCTGTCTGGGAAGAGTGCTATGTGCTGATGATACCCAGTTACTTCAGTGTCACTGAAATCAGCACATAGAACACAATTGCTTTTCTGACTATCTATGGGGCCTGAGCAAAAACTAGCCAAAAGTGGATTTGTCACAGATTCATCCCAAAATGAGCCATCCCAGTTTCCTCACAGAAGCCAAGGGACCCAAGGAACAGCCAGAGATTGTCACGTGCCTCAGGTGAGATATGCTTCTTTCCCATCATCTGCCAAGACCTGAAAATGTTTCACAACCTCAAAATCCAGCTACAGCCATCACTGCTTCTGGATCATGGGGTCAATGCCAGAGGCTCTTCCATCTTTCATTATGTATGACAGAGCTGTGACTCTTCTTTCCCACACCAAGTTATAGTTCACGTTGAAGACTACCAAGAAGCTGAAGTAATGGTGGGGAAGCCAGTCCCTTTGTGGGACAGGTCAATACGGTCACAACATTCACCTTCAGTTCCAGGCACCATTTCCCTTTACGCTTTCAGATGGAGTCCACGTTGCAGGAAAATAAATCCCTGAGAACTTCAGGCTCATTGGGCTTCAGAACTTCCTCCCGGCCCCAGTGGCCTTCTAAACCAAACCTGCTAAATGGGAAAGAATAAAAGCAAGAGTAAATGCGATGAGTTTTCATTACAGAGGAACAGCATCTCCCCCTACACACCCAGCCACAACACAATTACTAGGTAAAAACTTCATGGGGACTCCAGAGCCTACTCAGCAGGGGACAAACTCTAATGGCTGATCCAAAGTAATTTAAATTACATTGTGAGTTAGTTAGAGCCCTATCATCTCCTGTTTGGTTCTCTGGATAGACTGTGTATAAACACAATGCTTATTAGTGTATGTCCTACCATCTACTTTCACACATCCCTTTCTTTACTTTTGAAGATATCAGCATATTTCAGTATACAATTACAGAATCTGAAAACTCAATTAATGTGCTATTTACATGAGTATTAACTAGAACAATGCCTATAAATGCATTAGAAAAAAAATCTTCTTACAGATTGCAAATAAACTTTTAAGAACTGACCCAGTGCCAATCCTTTCAGCGCCTGTCTGGATACAGGCAATTATTTTAGTTAATGGCACAGCACAAGGTCCCAGAGTACACGCATAAACCCACATTTTCCATGAGAGATTCAAGCAGGGATTACATAAAAGGTTTCAGTAAAAACTGCAGTCTTGTTCTCATCTGAAGCTATTACCCATTCATATTCTCTATGAATGTAAACAGATAATTTACCTTTAATTTAAGGCCCCCTCACATCAAACATAATCAGCTTAAGGAAGATATGTGATCAGCATAAAAAAATGTATTTTACATCTTACATCTGCTTTTCATACAAGTTCAGCTCTGCCTCCTGTTGTCTCCAACAAATGGAAACTTCTATACTGCCTTCCCTCTTCAGCCAACACTTGCCAGGTATTTTCACTCACTGTTTCTGAAATCCTAATAGAGGGAGTCTGGGTTTGACCATTGAAGTCTGAATGTCCCACCAACACCCTTCCTGCACTCTCTTAGCAAAAGATGGACCTTATATAACTTGAGTTTCAATGAAGGAGCCTGTGAACTCATTTTGACTGCAATAAAATGAAAAGACTGTTGATTAACAGGAAGGCATCGGTGTACTTTCCAGGTTAGCACTTGGGGCTGACTAGTAGTAATTTGATTGATTGATTGATTGATTGATTTGAATAATTTTTACTGGGGGGCTAAAAAAGACCAGCTGCCAGTATTATGCTGCTTCTGCATAGGGGCCCAGGACCATCCGACAGGAATAATTTGCAAATTGGAGTGCTACTTAAAAAAAAGCAGAGCAAACGCAGCCAAGTTTTGATAAGTTGCCTTATAGAAATAATATAGCTCAGAGAATCCAAACAAGCAGAGGAGCCACAGAGCACTGTAACCAGGGCTGGATCTACTGTGAAGACACCCCAGCCAAGAGCAGTGATCTAGCTGTGGCCCCAGTAACAACAGCTGATATGTACCCAGGGGCTGTTAGTAGCAATGGAGCTCTGACTTTTAACCTGAGCAAACTCTCTGTATTTGAATCACTAAGGAAAAGGTCCCAGCCCATTTGACTAGGTGTTTCTTGCTCATCCTTTACGACTAATTACCATTAGTCTCTAAGGCATGCAGCATTGCTCCGACCTGTTGCTTCTGACAGCCCAACAGGGCACATTACAGTTTTATGTGAGAGCTGCTGTATACCTCAGCAGAGCCAATACAGAGACCTTTGATTAAACAGCTTAACACTATTTCCTTCTGCTAACCCATTCCCTTGTGCGGGAGCTGGAAGTACCTTGCCTGAAGGCACAGCACATCCTTACAGGCAGGAATTCAGGATTCTCAAACCCTGCCTCCCTCACTAGCTACTTATTCTGAGAAAAGAGGCCTTTTTAACTTTTCTGTGACCTCTTGACTTAGACATCGTTATCGTTCACTGTGGGAAGAGCATACCTTTCCATCCTTCTTACTGTCTTTTTAAACCTCATTGGATTAATTGACACAAACAGGCATAGAAACATAAAATTGCTGTAATTGGGTCAGGCCATAGGTCTGATAGTGGCCAGTCATGATTGCTTAGAGAAAGAACAGAAGCAGGGCACAAACAGAAGGACCCTTCCCTTGGCAAATCTCCTCTTCTACCAGCAGTTTCAAGGCCATCAGAGAGCTGGAGTTTGTAAGCCAAAGCATCACCTTATGATGCAAATACCAAAATACCAAATAACGGCAAATACCAAAGCCCTGATTTTTTTGAACTCATAAGCATGCTTTTCATTAAACAACACAAATATGCATCTGCAATTGTATATGACATAGATCCTTATGTATGAGTCATCAATGTGCTTTGCTGTGCGTCTGTACTTGCAAGAAGATAGATGGACTGGCACTTTTTGGCCATAATAAGCATACAAAGCACATTTTTTTCTATCAACAAGACTTCCTTAATTCTCTTTTAAGCTATTTTCACTGCACTCTCTCTCCCCCATCCTACTCTGCGCATTTTATGAGGGGCCTCTCAATTTCTGTGATCCAATCTTCTGGTTCCTCAGCCCCATTACTAACAAAGGCGTCACACTCATACTCCATACCTTTGTAACTAGGTTAAGGATCAGCTTGCACAGGCAAGCTGCAGTCCCGCAGGCTATTCAACACTAAGGCCCTAATCTACACTCTGCTGAAATCATAGTCTTTAAAAGGTTCAGTAGGTTTTGACCAACTTCATCAAGCTTAGAGGCAAGGCCCTATAAGAGGCATTACTAAATCTGCCCCAGTGCACAGCACATTACACTCTGTAACTTGCTATTTTTGCAATACAGCACATTTTTTCTACAATTTGAAATGCAATTCAGTCCTACTATTTCTGCTGTGTGCTGCTCTGCAAAGGCCATCAAGTATCCCTAGATCAAAAAGTGCTAGGGCTTAAAAAAAAAAAGGCCTGATATTCAATGATATTCAATATTGATATTTATATAACTGGGAAAAGCATTGCTTACAAACAGAAGGTAAAGACTATACCATTTGAAACGTTTGGGGCGCTTTTTTTCTTGCTGTCATGTAGGTTGGTGCAGGTAAAGACTCTGCTGGGTGCAGCTGAATGGACAAGAACAGCTTTGCTACATGTTTCTGCTTTACCAAACATGCCCAAACTTAAACCTGTGGTCTATTTATTTATTTATTTATTTATTTACTTATTATTAATGGGACCAGAATAGGACAGTTCATAAGGCAAGCAACAGCCAGGCCTCCTAACTTTTGGGTTTATGAACCTCCCTATATTTATTTTATCAAGGAACAAAGAAAAGAAGTGTCCAGATTTGGGCCTCTCTGGCTAGCCGGTGCCAGGAGCGTGCTTAGGAGCTGCGGGAAGGCATCTCTGCCAGTGCCTGAGTGGCAGCGGTGCCCTGCTGACCGCTCTCCTTTGCTCGTAATGACGGAAAGCTTTGACCCGGCCACATTTCTGCTTCTGGAGGGAAAAGCAAAGCCTTCTCTTAGGGCTATTTCATCTCCCAGGACCCTTGTGCTGCCCCGGCTGTACTAGCAGCTGTCCCACGAGCATTTCTGCCTTTCACATCCTCTTTCCCTGCTTACACAGTCTACAGCTAGTATTTTCCTTCTCTCTCTCTCTTTTTTTTTTTTTTAATCGCAGAAAGGCCTCCCCGCCTAATCTAATTCCCGCTCCTTTGTCACAAGCAGATGTCACTTTTACATCTGTGCGTCTGCTCAAGCGCCCCGTCTCCTCCAGCCCAGCAGATGTTGCCGCCGCCGAGGCAGCAGCAGCGGCTGGGGGGGGAAAGCAAAGCGCAGATCCCTCTGCTGGCGGCCGCCTGAACGCCACGGCCGCCCCGGGAAAGGGACGGAGGAAAACAGCGGCATCATTATTATTATTATCATCGTCGTCGTCGTTGTTGTTGCTATTATTGTTGTTATTGTTATTATTATTGCCAATCCCCTCCCATCCCAAGTGATCCCGCAGCAGCAGGAGCGGCCCAGAGCGCATCCGGCCGCCCGGCATCCCGAGTTAAGAGGCGCGGAGAGGCGCGGAGAGGGAGGGAGGCCGCCCCGCTGCGCGAAGGGCCCTCCTCGGCCGGGGAACCGCGGAGCAGGCGGCGCCGGGCCCCGCTTGTTTGCGCGCAGGGCCGCGGAGCCCAGCCCGCGCAGCCACCGGGAGCGGGGCAGCAGAAAGAACAACAAAAAAAGGGGATTCCCCCACCCACACACACATTTTGGCCGGGGGACAGCCGACACGTGTCACCGGCCCCTCGGGTCCCTTCGCACCGGTGCGGCTCCGCAGGCAGGGAAGGGCCGGGCTCCGCGGCCGCGCTGATCTGCGCGCCCCGTCCTGCCCGGGGCCCGCCTGGCGAGGAACCGGCCGCGGCGCGGTGGGATGGATGCACTGGCGGCCCCCTCGGAATAAAGCGACGCAAAAGAAAGCCTCGCCGTTATTTAGTATTTTATTCGGACGGGTGGGACCGCGTGTAGCCCGCGGAACGGCGGTGGGGCCGGAGCGGGGCCGGAGGGGCCCGGGAGGCTCTTTCCCATGGCCGGCTGCGGCCGCACAAAGGCGCGCTGTTCCCTGTTTTGTTTCCCGGCCTCCGAGCATTCCTCCGGCAGCCCCGGGGGGAGCGGACCGGGCCCCTCTCGACGGCGAACGAGAGGAAAGAAAAGTGGCTTTTACGCGCCCGGCGTGGTTTTCTCCGGCCCCCGCCGGCAGGCCAGCACCCAGCCCCGCCGCTCCGCCCGCCGCCGCGCATCCCGCGCACCCCGCGCATCCTCCGCGCCCCGCGCTGCCCGGCTGGGCCGGAGTTTGCGACCGAGACAAAAGGGCTCTTTCGGAAGGGGGGAAAAAAAAAAAAAAAGAGGGGGGTGAAGCAACCGGGAGGCTCTAATTCTATTTGTGTCGCCTGGAAATCAGAAGGGGTTTTTCCACACTTCGCCTTGATTCGATTATTCCTTGGAGATGGTTTCTCTGCCCCCAGCCAGACGCGTGGGGGAAGGCCGCCGAGGCAGTTGGCCTATAGCGGCAATAATCGAATTACCCATTTGCTACAACTTTTTCGGCAGAGCCGCTCGCGTGTAGAAAGAACAACTGGAGCCCAAACCCCGCGGAGGGGGAGCCGGGGAGGGGGCGAACCCACCCCCCCACCCCCCTCCCCCGGCAAAACCAACCCCCGCGGGCAGTGCGGAGCCGGGCACGCCGGGGACAGCGGGGCACACGGGGTGGGAGGCGGGGGAGGCCCGGGGGCAAGTGCCGAGGTGGGCACGGCCGGTGCCGAGCGGTCCCGCAGCCCCGACGGCGGCCCCGCTTCCCCGGACGCGGGCGGGAGGCAGCGCGGTGCCGCGGCCGGGAAAGAAACGCAGCACAAAAGGTGCCCCCGGAGGAAATGCACTCGGAAATTTTTTTTTTCTTTTTTTTTTAAATGCCCTGTGTTGTTTGAGAGGGGGCGAGGCAGCTCCCTGCCCCAAACGCGTATTCATATTCATGAGAGCGCGGGTAAATAAAGACAAATCCCCGCTGTAGTAACACTTAGATTCACATCATTCTTTGGTGCCCTTTAGATTTGGGGGACGGAAGACAGATGTTTGCAGCGCTTTTCTCCTCTTGTCTGGTGATCATAAAGGGAGAACCATTTAGAGCTCGCAATTTGTTTCCACCCTCGCACTAAAACCATGTTCACATTTATTTTCATTTCGCCGGTGCACAAAAAGTGTCCACGGGCCACCGAAGGCCGTTCTTTATCAAATACACATTGTACAACATGCAACCGCAATAAAACTATCAGACCTCGCCATAAAACTATCACCCGGCTCCTCAGCGGCTCAAGAATCTTCTGCTTTGTTTTATTACCCACCGGTAACTCACAGTGACATGCCCCCCAAAATAAAACCTCAGTCGTCGGTGTAATTAAGTACCGCTTCAGAGCATTTTTAATGTGTAATAAACCAGTGCGAAGCGCGGGAGCCTGTAGATTCCCCGTGCTCAACCGCTAGCCTTGAATTAAACTACTTAGCTTGGCAAATACTGCGCGAGCTTAAATGCCCCTATAAAGACTTTATGAGTTTGTTACTTTAATTGCCGACTTGTTACAGAGCACATAAAGGGGGTAATGAATGTAATAAAACTAATTATCCGCACATTTAAATCATATAAAATATCCACTGTTTGTTTACACAACAGTGAGATTCCGCTCAGCATTTCCTCCGCTGCCCACCGAGAGGAGACATTTAATGAAATACGACTAACGAAATGAAAATTACATCATCGGCAAGAAAACTCCGCGAAGAGCCCTGGCGCTCCCCTGCCCCTCTCCGCGGGCGGCGGCAGCAGCGCGGAGCCTGCGCGGGTGCGGAGCAGCCCGCGGCAAGAGGCGGGTCGCGGCTCCCGCGGCCGGCGGAGAAAAACGCCGGACCCGAGGGCGATCGTCCTTCGCCAGCTCCGGAAATTTTGCATGTCTCACGTCGTGTTTGGAAACGGGTTTCCCGAACCCCCCCGTCTCGACCGCGTATTTTAAGTGTGGTGTGGGTTTGTATCCCCTCCACCCCCGGTCTCTCCCGCAGGAAGAAAAAGTAGGTGCAAAATTGAATG